>NC_091291.1:134755726-135068681 GCF_032444005.1 Ranitomeya imitator
TCCGGTTCCGGGAGAGTCACAGACAACGCAAACACCCCGACGCGTGTTTTATATTCAATATACTTTGTCTGATATTTATGTATAAGTCCATTTTTCTGGGGTTATTTCTGCTCTTCTTCTTGAGTGGTTATCACTCTTTGTCACAAACACTTTCTGGCTATCACTGTTATTGAAATATATATATACATGCTTATATTTCTATGATTTAATTTGTGTATACCCATTAAGTGTTGTTTTACTCATATCTATAAGCAGTCAAGTCAGGTGCATTTTTAGTGTTTTTCACCAGAATTACCGGCATACACCAAGGCCCCTGTAAATGAAAAAGTATACACATGTTCACTAGGTTTCCCCACATACAAAATATAAGCGGAAAATATAAAAAATGTCCAGTTTTAGAACAATATAGAACAGCGATTCTTATAGCCTGTGTATATAGTTTTGCATTTTAGGTATAGCAGTATTTTACAAAATGGGAAAATGCTGATAGAAATGTTTTACCAACATCCATATTTCCTGTCTAGAAATGCAGCGGCTCACGAAAAAGGAGAGAAGCTAATGCTAATAAAGAGCAGGTGATGGTTTCATCCGGACCCCTCTATGTAACAGGTACATGTCTGCAACTGAGATTAAAGGGGACCCATCACTTTTAGGACTCCAAACCACAACGTTTAGCTGACAGTGCCGCTCCCTTGCTTTCTAAAGGTGCCATAGCAGATTCTGGATTTTGCTTAGGGAGAACTTTATCTCCCCTGTATGTATAACAATAATGTTTTTGTAGTAAAGCAGGTGGAGATGATCGGGAAAGAAATCTGACATGGTTAACGTAGCTGAAGACAAGGGCTTGTAATGACATACTGTCCTCTGGGATGTCAATCAAATTAATTGGGCAGAATTAGGGTGCAACAGTCCTCTCTCCCATTCACTGCAAGGAGGTTATTAACATACAGCATGCACAGTAATTAAAGGGACTGTCCAGGACTAAAGCCCCAAATACAATACAGATAGTTGTCGGCCAAGTGATGTTTGGGTAGTAGCTAATTTGCCCAACTGTCCCATACACAGGAGCGCTCCTGTGTTCTCTAAACAGACCTTCTGCTAGACTCCTGCCGCAGCGGACTATCTCTCGAAGGACAAAAGCAAAGTCAGTCCTAAATTGGAAATACTGGATCCTTATCTCTCCCCACAATCTTGTCGGGGACCTCTATACACCCTAGACTGTCGGACGATCTTGTGGATATTAGCGGGTTTGGCTGACAACAGTCTAATGTGTATGGTAGTCTTAAGATCCTTAGGATAAGTCATCGGAGGGATGACATCAGACATCCGGCACCTCCACCAGTTGGCCATATCCCGGTCTTGCATCTGATGGATGTTCATAGTGTACAGATACCATTCACATGAGGGGCACCATCAGCTAGTGATGGCAGTTTGGAGACCAAAAAGCTACTGATGAATCCTCTTGGCGGTTGGCATCGGCGTAATAGAACATCATATGACATTATTCATAAACTTTTTTTTTGCATGAGTCACAAGTTCAGGGTCCAGTGCCCCCCGTTTGGTAAGAATTCTGTTCTGTATCTTCATTTTCAGTACAATAAATGAGGTAAAACTAAAGCCAAACAGAACAGCAGAAAACTAGGATCTTTTTTATATAAATAATTACCAGTCGGAAGCTTTTTGCGTGGATTCTTCCCACTGTTCCCTGCTGAAAAGATATGACATGTCATCTATTCGTGTCCTGGTCCAGACGCGTAACATAATCCGAAAAACCCAGGTTTCTCCACCAACCGTGTATCTTTCATCCACTAAATTTAATTGTTTTTGCTTCCATCAGAATTTTACATTAGGAGTGTTCCCCGACATTTATTTCGGACTGAAGTCTCCTTCGCAGGCCACTGCATGTGCATAGAGGATCATACATTGGCACATTGACTCCCATAGTAAAAAAAAGTAACTTTTTACTGTGTCCCTATATACAAAAACCCTAAAGAAATGTAAAACAGATGACATAGTAAAAAAAAAAGGTGTGTGTTCACGCTTTTTCATAGAAGAACTTGGGCACCATGGTTTGAGAACGACTGGAACTTCTGCCCTTATCAGTTACCAATACTTCTCATCTCAATTTTCATCATTTCTAAGGTTACTTGAACACTTTTGGTAATTTTTCTGATAGTTTCTGCTGCATCTGCTCAATGCCAATTTCAGGGAAGAGGTGGCTAAAATTCCCTGGAATAGAAGGCACTCTAAATGGCACTTGTGATTGGCTTTTTTGATTTACTTTTGTTTTATTAAAGGAGTTTTTCTTTCACTCCACCCTTGAAAATTGCCCACTGTGCCTAGTATTTATGTACTTTTAACCTTAATCATGACCATTTGTAATTCGTGGCATCCCTAGCTGTACTGGATTGGTTTCCTGAAAGAAACTATACAGAAAAAAATATCCCATTTTTTTTCCCCCTAGTTATTCATAGGAAATGTTAATTTCTAATTGGCTACTAAGATACAACAAAGCATCTGCGTAATAAAATAAAACTCGGCATGATATTGTCTTTTATCTGTTTTGCAGGGGAAACGGGTGAATGGTCTGGATTTAACAGTGGTGGTATGTGTTCCTCTATGTACAGGTCCTTCTCAAAAAATTAGCATATAGTGTTAAATTTCATTATTTACCATAATGTAATGATTACAATTAAACTTTCATATATTATAGATTCATTATCCACCAACTGAAATTTGTCAGGTCTTTTATTGTTTTAATACTGATGATTTTGGCATACAACTCCTGATAACCCAAAAAACCTGTCTCAATAAATTAGTATATTTCACCCATCCAATCAAATAAAAGTGTTTTTTAATAACAAACAAAAAAACCAACAAATAATAATGTTCAGTTATGCACTCAATACTTGGTCGGGAATCCTTTGGCAGAAATGACTGCTTCAATGCGGCGTGGCATGGAGGCAATCAGCCTGTGACACTGCTGAGATGTTCTGGAGGCCCAGGATGCTTCAATAGCGGCCTTAAGCTCATCCAGAGTGTTGGGTCTTGCGTCTCTCAACTTTCTCTTCACAATATCCCACAGATTCTCTATGGGGTTCAGGTCAGGAGAGTTGGCAGGCCAATTGAGCACAGTAATACCATGGTCAGTAAACCATTTACCAGTGGTTTTGGCACTGTGAGCAGGTGCCAAGTCGTGCTGAAAAATGAAATCTTCATCTCCATAAAGCATTTCAGCCGATGGAAGCATGAAGTGCTCCAAAATCTCCTGATAGCTAGCTGCATTGACCCTGCCCTTGATGAAACACAGTGGACCAACACCAGCAGCTGACATGGCACCCCACACCATCACTGACTGTGGGTACTTGACACTGGACTTCAGGCATTTTGGCATTTCCTTCTCCCCAGTCTTCCTCCAGACTCTGGCACCTTGATTTCCGAAGGACATGCAAAATTTGCTTTCATCAGAAAAAAGTACTTGGGACCACTTAGCAACAGTCCAGTGCTGCTTCTCTGTAGCCCAGGTCAGGCGCCTCTGCCGCTGTTTATGGTTCAAAAGTGGCTTTACCTGGGGAATGCGGCACCTGTAGCCCATTTCCTGCACACGCCTGTGCACGGTGGCTCTGGATGTTTCCACACCAGACTCAGTCCACTGCTTCCTCAGGTTCCCCAAGGTCTGGAATCGGTCGTTCTCCACAATCTTCCTCAGGGTCCGGTCTCCTCTTCTCGTTGTACAGCGATTTCTGCCACATTGTTTCCTTCCAACAGACTTACCATTGAGGTGCCTTGATATAGCACTCTGGGAACAGCCTATTTGTTGAGAAATTTCTTTCTGGGTCTTACCCTCTTGCTTGAGGGTGTCAATGATGGCCTTCTTGACATCTGTCAGGTCGCTAGTCTTACCCATGATGGGGGTTTTGAGTAATGAACCAGGCAGGGAGTTTATAAAAGCCTCAGGTATCTTTTGCATGTGTTTAGAGTTAATTAGTTGATTCAGAAGATTAGGGTAATAGGTCGTTTAGAGAACCTTTTCTTGATATGCTAATTTATTGAGACAGGTTTTTTGGGTTATCAGGAGTTGTATGCCAAAATCATCAGTATTAAAACAATAAAAGACCTGACAAATTTCAGTTGGTGGATAATGAATCTATAATATATGAAAGTTTAATTGTAATCATTACATTATGGTAAATAATGAAATTTAACACTATATGCTAATTTTTTGAGAAGGACCTGTATTTTCCTACATATAAAAGGACCCTAAAGCAGCTTTTATACAAGGGCTGGACAATTTCCTTGATACGCATAACATTGCTGGTTGAAGAAACAACATGATTATTGCCATCAGCTTTGTCCCGTTATTACAGCCCAGCCCCCTTCACTTGAGTAGCGATAACCTGTAATACCAGGCACAGCCTGCTGACGGGTGGCGCTGGTTCTGGGCAAAAAAAAAAAGAAAAACTCGCCAATAATTTGTAACTATTTTTTCCTGATTATTTTACATCATATTAATTTGCCTGTTTTTGTTGATTTACAGGGACAAATCTTCTGACCGGAAACCATGCAGGACTTGCTGTTGGTCTCATCGTCGCTGCCGTCATAAGAGCTTGACTCTAAAATGTCTTTAATGTTGCCGTAAATAAATGACTAAGAGTGCACAAAGCGTATAATGATGATACATAAATTACAAGGATTGCGTACAATGATAGACCGCTGATTGTAAAAATTGTAAAAAAATATTGTAAACTGTATGATTCCTGTGTAATAAAGCACAGATTAAACATGGCTGAATATCGGGTCTGCTTCGTTCTTCCCACGTGTAAGAATAATGAATTGAATGATGCACAATGTGACCAACAAATACATCAAAATTGTCAAACTGTTATATTGTAAAGCGTTATTCCCAACATATAAAATAATCACCTGTGCATAGGACAGGTGGTAATAAATGGTGGATCAGTGGGTGTCCGAATGCAGGGAACCCCAACGAGTCCAAGAACGAGGGTTTGAAATGTGCATTTGCAGAATCACTCCTTTCATTATTTGTGTGTGCCAGAGATGGCCAAGTGTGGTCACCTCTGTATTTCAGATAATTTCCCTCTTTGTCTTACTTACTCTGTCCTATCTAGATCCGCAACCTTTGCGAGTTATAAACTCTAGGCTGCTCTGCTAGGCATCCTGACCATGAACCCGTCTCCAATTGTCACTCTGTTCTTTTGGTCACTTATTTTGCTCTTTCCGCTAGGATCTCGCTATCTCTCAGCTTGGTCTCCTTTTACAGTTTGGACACCCTTGTCATGCGGCACTGATCACAATAGACCTTAGGTCTTCTTTCTATGCACACTGGGCCCTTTCCAACCTCCTAACAGGAAAAAACCTCTATCCCTTCAGCTTGCCCTTCCTACTCTGGGCTAGTCCCAACCATTAACTCTTACTTTTCCACTGTCAAAAATACATCATTAAAGGGAACCTCTCAGCAGGATTGTGCTGAGTAACCTACACACACTGTTAGGTTGGCACCGTTATACTGATTAAAATGATACCTTGTTTGATTAAATGCATCTTGTGGTTGTTGTTTAATCTTTATTCTCAGTTTTTAGTTAATGATTTGCTCGTGCTTCAGGGTTGGGCTGTGGGGGGTCTTCATGTGGTGCTCTGATTAGCTATCCATCAGTATGGCTTCTGACAGGTCACTGATTTTAACAACTGTTAAGAGGAGACTTAGTGCAGCAGGCCTTCATGGTAAAATAGCTGTTATGAAACCACTGCTAAGGACAGGCAACAAGCAGAAGAGACTTGTTTGGGCTAAAGAACACAAGGAATGGACATTAGACCAGTGGAAATCTGTGCTTTGGTCTGATGAGTCGAAATTTGAGATCTTTGGTTCCAACCACTGTGTCTTTGTGCGACGCAGAAAAGGTGAACGGATGGACTCTACATGCCTGTCTCCCACCGTGAAGCATGGAGGAGGAGGTGTGATGGTGTGGGGGTGCTATGCTGGTGACACTGTTGGGGATTTATTCAAAATTGAAGGCATACTGAACCAGCATGGCTACCACAGCATCTTGCAGCGGCATGCTATTCCATCCGGTTTGTGTTTAGTTGGACCATCATTTATTTTTCAACAGGACAATGACCGCAAACACACCTCCAGGCTATGTAAGGGCTATTTGACCAAGAAGGAGAGTGATGGTGTGCTACGCCAGATGACCTGGCCTCCAGTCACCAGACCTGAACCCAATCGAGATGGTTTGGGGTGAGCTGGACCACAGAGTGAAGGCAAAAGGGCCAACAAGTGCTAAGCATCTCTGGGAACTCCAACAAGATTGTTGGAAAACCATTCCCGGTGACTACCTCTTGAAGCTCATGAAGAGAATGCCAAGAGTGTGCAAAGCAGTCATCAAAGCAAAAGGTGACTACTTTTGAAGAACCTAGAATATAAGATATATTTTTAGTTGTTTCACACTTTTTTAAGTATATAATTCCACATGTGTTAATTCATAGTTCTGATGCCTTCAGTGTGAATTTACAATCTTCATAGTCATGAAAATACAGAAAAATCTTTAAATGAGAAGGTGTGTCCAAACTTTTGGTCTGTACTGTATGTGTGTGTGTGTGTGTATATATATATATATATATATATATACATATATATATATATATATATATACATACACACTGTGTGCAGAATTATTAGACAAGTTGTATTTTAGAGGATTATTTTTTATATTGATGAACAACTATGTTCTCAATCAACCCAAAAGACTCATAAATACCAAAGCTTAATGTTTTTGGAAGTTAGAGTGGGGTTTTTTAGATTTGGCTATCTTAGGAGGATATCTGTTTGTGCAGGTAACCATTACTGTGCAGAATTATTAGGCAACTTAATAAAAACCAAATATATTCCCATCTCACTTGCAAATATATTCCCATCTCACTTGTTTATTTTCACCAGGTAACCCAATATAACTGCACAAAATTTAGAAATAAACATTTCTGACATGCAAAAATAAAACACCAAAAAATGAGTGACCAATATAGCTGTGGCGCACCAGGGTCCTGGTCGTCACAGTGTTGTCACTTTCCTCACGGGGAGAGTGTTGTTACGTTTGGAGGCAAGAAAGGATAACTGTCACCAGGTACCACAAGCATGCAACATATTCACATTCCAGGCCACCAGGGGGAGCTTTTGATATTGTTTACTAGTTTACTCCCCATATATATATATAACTGGTAGTCTGTAGGGAAAGTTAGTGAGTTCCAGACAGCTGTCTGAGGAGGATAGAGGGTTCACGGAGCTGTGCATGCCCTAAGAGCTGCAGCTCCCGGGAAAGAGACACATAGAAAGCCGAATACCTTGCAGTGAGCATGCAGGAAAGCAAAGCACGGGAGAGGATACCAGAAGGGGACCAGCCCCGAGCAGGCTGCCTCCTTCTGAGGCGCAGAGAGCCGGTAGCCGGAACACCGAGGTAGTAAGGACCTCTACGCCTTACTTCAGAGACCGGCAGGACAGCTAATTGCACGTTACCTGTCATGCACCTACACCCAGGAGGCACGGTGACACCCCACAGAGCCGGGTTATCTAAGAGACCCTATAAACAGGCTCAAGTCACCAGTCATACGGGTTTTGTCCTATCCTATACGGGGGACAGAGAGAGAGACACCACATCTGTGAGGACCTTATGAGAAGCTTAGCAGTAAGGGACTATACCACTACAGTACAAGGTAAGGCTATTGATTTCCACCTGGACAAGGGGACTCTGGACTTGCCTCCAAACTGGCCCGTACTCTACCTGCCCTGGGATCCAGTGCCCTGGACTGTGGCTGCTTAAGATTTCAGTAAACGAGGTAAAGAGACTGCAAACCTGTGTCCTCGTTCCTTACTGCACCTCTCACCATTCTATCATCTACACACCGGGAAGCCCTGGGGACATACTTCACCTGTGGGAAGGTATACCATCTAGCTGCCATAACATCACCCCAGCGGACCCCTTAAAGCAGCGTCGGTCACCCTGACTGAACACCACAGGTGGCGTCACAAACATAAACTTTATCCCTTTAAAGATCTTTGCCTTTTACATGGGTGCCCAGGGCACCGGACTGGGTCGCAGCCACCGTGACATCCCCCTGTGAACCAGCTGGACCTTGTACCGAGTACCCCACGGCCCTGGTGGGCAACTCATAGCCACCTTTCTTTATGATGACCCTCAGCAGCCTCCATCCATAGATTCTGTCAGTTGCTTGATCTCTTTACGACCAACATTGCGTGCAGCAGCCACCACAGCCTCCAGACACTGTTCCGAGAGGTGGACTGTTTTCCCTCCCTGTAGATCTCACATTTTATGAGGGACCACAGGTTCTCTATGGGGTTCAGATCAGGTGAACAAGGGGGCCATGTCATTTTTTTTTCTTATTTGAGACCTTTACTGGCCAGCCAAGCTGTGGAGTAGTTGGAGGCATATGATGGCGCATTGTCCGGATTGAAAATCATGTTTTTATTGGACGATACCGACTTCTTCCTATACCACTGCTTGAAGAAGTTGTCTTCCAGAAACTGGCAGTAGGTCTGGGAGTTGAGCTTCACTCCATCCTCAACCCGAAAAGGTCCCACAAGTTCATCTTTGATGATACCAGCCCATACCAGTACCTCACCTCCACCTTGCTGGCGTCTGAGTCGGAGGGGAGCCCTCTGCCCTTTACTGATCCAGCCTCTGGCCCATCCATGTGGCCCATCAAGAGTCACTCTCATTTGATCAGTCCATAAAACCTTTGGAAAGTCAGTCTTAAGATATTTCTTGGCCCAGTCTTGACGTTTTATCTTATGTTTCTTGTTCAGAGGTGGTCGTTTTTCAGCCTTCCTTACCTTCGCCATGTCCCTGAGTATCGCACAACTTGTGCTTTTTGTTACTCCAGTAACGTTGCAGCTCTGAAATATGGCAAAACTGGTGGTAAATGGCATCTTGGCAGCTTCACGCTTGATTCTCCTCAATTCATGGGCAGTTATTTTGCGCCTTTTTTGCCCAACACGCTTCTTGCAACCATATTGGCTATTTGCCATGAAACGCTTGATTGTTCGGTGATCACGCTTCAAAATTTGGCAATTGCAAGACTGCTGCATCCCTCTGCAAGACATCTCACAATTGTGGACATTTCAGAGCCGTCAAATCTCTCTTCTGACCCATTTTGCCAAAGGAAAGGAAGTTGCCTAATAATTAAGCACACCTTATATAGGGTTTTGGTGTCATTAGACAACACCCCTCCTCATTACAGAGATGCACATCACCTGATTTACTTAATTGGTAGTTGGCTCTCAAGCCTGAACAGCTTGGAGTAGGACAACATGTATAAGAAGTATCATGTGAACAAAATACAACTTGCCTAATAATTCTGCACGCAGTGTAGTGAATGGATCTCTTGGGGGTTTCATCTGTCATGTCACTTGGAGATTTAGATGGAAACTCTGATGTAAGGGCTTAGCGTGGAGCCCCGGATAAATGTGATCCCAAATGTTATGTAAATTGTTCCTAACAAAAGCTTCAACTCAATCCGCAAAAAACAAGTCCTCACTCAAATCCATCATCTGTTAACGGAAATATAGGGACCTTTCACGTTACTGGTAATACAAAGGATCTGGAAAAGCAAATTGGCTCCTCGCCCCCCAAAAGAAATTCAGAAAATTCTGCACTCCCAAAAACAAATGCCCCTATCCCTTCTGAGCCCCAGTGTGTCTAAACCACTTATAGTGTCCACAAGTTTGGCATTTCTGTAGCGATGAGAGGCCACCTAATTTACAGGTGCATGTCTCCAGAAGGATGAGCGGGGCATGATGTGCTGGTCACTACAACGTACTGGTCACTACAATGGCAGTTTGCAATTTTCATTCAGCAACATCCACTGCTGCTTGCTTCTGCAAAACAGCCATGGAGTCAAAATCGTCACTACACCAGTAGATAAATTCCAAATGGGGTATAATTTCTAAAATGGGGTCACTTGAGGGAGATTCTACCCTTCTAAAACTTAGGGGCTCTGTATATGGAGTCCACAAACTATTCTAGAAAAATCTGCGCTACAGGAGGAAAATAGAGCTTTGTCCCTCCAGTTTCAACATGTAGCTAAGCAGTACTGTACAGCCATACATGGGGTATTTTTACATTCAGCAGTAATTGTAGGACAAATTTTGGTGCCATTTTTACCCATTTCCCAGTGTGCAAATGTAAAATCTCAGGCTAAAACAACATTTTGGTGGTAACAGTGCAATTATTTTTTCTTCATTGCCCAATGATATAAAATCCTGTGGCACACGTTTGGTGTCAATATGATCACTGCACCCGTAGATGAATTCATTGAGAGGTGTAGTTGGAAAAATAGGGTCTCATATGGGGGGAGGGGTTCGGCTTTTCTGGCACCTCAAGGGTTCTGCCAATGTGACATGGCACCCTCAAACCAGTCCAGTAAAATCTGAGCTCCAATATGGCGCCTCTTCCCTTCTGAGCTTTGCACTGTGCCTCAAAAGTAGTTTTCAACCATATGTGAGGTATCTGTGAACTCAGGAGAAATTGCCCAATACATTTTGGTGGTCCATTTTCTCCTGCTATCCTTGCAAAAATGAAAAAAAATTGGGGCTAAATCACCATTTTTGTGGGAAAAATATATATTTTTTTATTTTTACAGATCAATGTTGTAAAATTCTTTGAAGCACCTGTGAGTTCAAGGTGCTTACCACACATCTAGATAAATTCCTTTGAGAGGGTCTAGTTTCCAAAATGGGAACACTTGTGGGGGGTTTCCACTGATTAGGCACATCAGGAGCTCTCCAAATGAGACATGACACCTGCAGAACAGTCCATCATAATCTGCATTGCAAAACGTCACTTCCTCCTTTCTGAACCCTGCCGTGCGCGCAAACAGTAGTTTTCCTCCACATATTTGGTATCGGTGTACTCAGGAGAAATTGTACAACAAATTATATGGTGCAATTTCTCCTGTTACCCTTGTGAAAATAAAAAAATTGGGGCTAAATGAACATTTTCATGGGAAAAAATGTGGTTTTCACCGCTCAACATTATAACCTTCTGTGAAGCACCTGATGGTTCAAGGTGCTCACCACACATCTACATAAGTCCCTTGAAGGGTCTAATTTCCAAAATGGGGTCAATTGTGTGGGGTTTCAACTGTTAAGCATATCAAGGGCTCTCCAAACACAACATGGCGTCCACTAATGACTCCAGCAAATTTTGCATTAAAAAAATCAAATAGTGCTCCTTCCCTTCCGAGCCATGCCGTGCGCCCAAAGAGTAGTTTCCCCCCACATATGGGGTATCGGCATGCTCAGGAGAAATTGCAAAATAAATTTTGGGGTCCATTTTCTCCTGTTACCCTTGTGAATGTAAAAAAAAATGGGTCTAAATTTACAGTTTTGTGAAAAAAAGTTAAATGTTCATTTTTTCATTCCACATTGCAATAATTCCTGTAAACATTTTGCATGTGCTTTTGAGCACTTTGAGGGGTGCAGTTTTTAGAATGATGTACATTTTGGGTATTTTTTTTGTCATATATACCCCTCAAAGTCATTTCAAATGTGATGTGGTTCCTAAACAAAGTGCTGTTGTAAATTGTGTTGTAAAAATGAGAAATCGCTGGTCAATGTTTAACCTTTATAAATTCCTAAGAAAAAAAATTATGATTCAAAAATTGTGCTGATGTAAAGAAGACATTTGGGAAATGTTATTTATTAACTATTTTGTGTGATATGACTCTCTGATTTAAGGGCATAAAAATTAAAAGTATGAAAATTTAAACATTTTCAAAACTTTTGCCAAATGTCCGATATTTTCACAAATAAACGCAATTCGTATCAAAGACATTTTACCACTATCATGAAGTACCATATGTCATGAGAAAACATACTCAGAATCAGTGGGATCCATTGAAGCTCTATCTACAGCATCTAGGTATCACATATTATTGCCAGTGCCGTACTGCCACCCAGTGGCAACATATAAGTATTTGTTTTTTCTTCCGTTCCTTTCAAGAGCCATAACTTTTTTTTTAAGAACATAGCATAGGGAGGGTATTGCTTTTTTTGTTTTACAGGGCAAGTTGTTGTTTTGAATTCACTTTGCTACTTACTATGCTGACAAAACTAAAAAAAATTCCATTTGTGGAAAAAATAAATAAATCTGCGATTGTGTTTTGGGTTTAATTTTTCAATGTTCATTCTGAGGGAAAAATGACTTCACTGCAAGATTATACTGGTCAGTGTGATTACTGCAATGCTTAATTCTGAGGCTTTTTTAATTTACCGTATTTTATTTTAGTAGTTAAAAAATTATGAAGTTTGAAAAAAAAAACATTTTGGGCTACATATGAAGTTTTTATTGCATCTTTTAGAGGGTAATGTGGTGATTGAAAAATGGCAATTCTGGCTTTTCAATGTTTGTTTTCTTTTCAGTGCTTACTGTACTGTTTAAATGGTTTTATATAAAGTGGTCAGAATGTGTAATATACAGTGGGGCAAAAAAGTATTTAGTCAGTCAGCAATAGTGCAAGTTCCACCACTTAAAAAGATGAGAGGCGTCTGTAATTTACATCATAGGTAGACCTCAACTATGGGAGACAAACTGAGAAAAAAAAATCCAGAAAATCACATTGTCTGTTTTTTTTACATTTTATTTGCATATTATGGTGGAAAATAAGTATTTGGTCAGAAACAAAATTTCATCTCAATACTTTGTAATATATCCTTTGTTGGCAATGACAGAGGTCAAACGTTTTCTGTAAGTCTTCACAAGGTTGCCACACACTGTTGTTGGTATGTTGGCCCATTCCTCCATGCAGATCTCCTCTTGAGCAGTGATGTTTTTGGCTTTTCGCTTGGCAACACGGGCTTTCAACTCCCTCCAAAGGTTTTCTATAGGGTTGAGATCTGGAGACTGGCTAGGCCACTCCAGGACCTTGAAATACTTCTTACGAAGCCACTCCTTCGTTGCCCTGGCGGTGTGCTTTGGATCATTGTCATGTTGAAAGACCCAGCCACGTTTCATCTTCAATGCCCTTGCTGATGGAAGGAGGTTTGCACTCAAAATCTCACGATACATGGCCCCATTCATTCTTTCATGTACCCGGATCAGTCGTCCTGGCCCCTTTGCAGAGAAACAGCCCCAAAGCATGATGTTTCCACCACCATGCTTTACAGTAGGTATGGTGTTTGATGGATGCAACTCAGCATTCTTTTTCCTCCAAACACGACAAGTTGTGTTTCTACCAAACAGTTCCAGTTTGGTTTCATCAGACCATAGGACATTCTCCCAAAACTCCTCTGGATCATCCAAATGCTCTCTAGCAAACTTCAGACGGGCCCGGACATGTACTGGCTTAAGCAGTGGGACACGTCTGGCACTGCAGGATCTGAGTCCATGGTGGCGTAGTGTGTTACTTATGGTAGGCCTTGTTACATTGGTCCCAGCTCTCTGCAGTTCATTCACTAGGTCCCCCCGCGTGGTTCTGGGATTTTTGCTCACCGTTCTTGTGATCATTCTGACCCCACGGGGTGGGATTTTGCGTGGAGCCCCAGATCGAGGGAGATTATCAGTGGTCTTGTATGTCTTCCATTTTCTAATTATTGCTCCCACTGTTGATTTCTTCACTCCAAGCTGGCTGGCTATTGCAGATTCAGTCTTCCCAGCCTGGTGCAGGGCTACAATTTTGTTTCTGGTGTCCTTTGACAGCTCTTTGGTCTTCACCATAGTGGAGTTTGGAGTCAGACTGTTTGAGGGTGTGCACAGGTGTCTTTTTATACTGATAACAAGTTTAAACAGGTGCCATTACTACAGGTAATGAGTGGAGGAAAGAGGAGACTCTTAAAGAAGAAGTTACAGGTCTGTGAGAGCCAGAAATCGTGATTGTTTGTTTCTGACCAAATACTTATTTTCCACCATAATATGCAAATAAAATGATAAAAAAACAGACAATGTGATTTTCTGGATTTTTTTTTCTCAGTTTGTCTCCCATAGTTGAGGTCTACCTATGATGTAAATTACAGACGCCTCTCATCTTTTTAAGTGGTGGAACTTGCACTATTGCTGACTGACTAAATACTTTTTTGCCCCACTGTATATATATATATATATATATATATATATATATAGTGGCAGAGTTACTGGTGAAGTGGTAAAGTGATGGAGGGGAGATACGTGTCATTGTGCATGATGGCGTCAGTGATACAAAACCAGAGTAGTTTCCTCCAGCACACTGTTGAGAGTATGAATGAGAATTATGTTATGGGCTGGTTCTAGTAGACCTTCATACAGCGGGTGGGAGGGGGTCCACCATATCTCCCCATGCACAGCCCTTACAGGACCTGTGTAATGTCAAGATCATGTGATCAGTCACATGATGTAGAGTCACATGGTCTGGCCATAAATAGCTGAACTCCAGGGTTAGTCTGGGCTGTTGAGGGCCTGGAGAGGAATACTCCAGGAGAGTGTTTATGCAAATAGTGCTTGTGCAAGGACATTGTTAACCCTGAGTGGGCTGACCCGCACTGGTGCAACGACTGCACGAAGGGCTATGTTGTGTTTTTTTTTCTGTTTTTTGCCCAGAGGGCCATGTTTATTTTTGTGCTTAAAACTTTTGCTTAAAACTTTGGTTTATGCTTTACTAAATAAACAACAAGTGCATCATTAAAAGCGCAGTGTTGCATTTACTACCTCCGTGTGCAGCCGAGTGAGCCGATCTACCACATGTGATGTGCGGGCAGCGTTTCCAGTGAACACGTGTGATTGCCATAAGCCAGCGGACTAAGTCAGGCAAGATGGAGGACCTGCTCAAACATCTACTACAAGCACAGCCGCAACAGCAGCTACAACAGCAGATGCATCAGCAGCATCAGCAACACCAGCAGCATATTGACTGGATTACAGCACCTCCCCCAAGTCCAGGTGAAGACACGTACGTCCGGAAAATGGTAAGAGGAGCCATGCAAAAAATTACCCCGGGTGATGATGTGAGTGTATTTTTGACTGTGTTCGAGTGGGTAGCAGAGCGTGAGAAGCTACTGCCAGAGCAGTGGGCAGAGGTGCTAGCCTCCTATTTGACTGGTAAGCCCCAGAAGGCCTATTATGAATTGGCATTATAGGATGCGCAGGAGTATGCCAAGTTGAAGACTGGAATTTTGGCACGCGCAGGAGTGACTGTCGGTCAGAGCACAACGGGTTCATCACTGGGCATATTATGGGGACAAACCGCCTCGGTCTCAAATGTTTGAACTACTGCATCTGGTGCAAAAATGGCTGATGAACTGGTAGGCCTAGTGGAACAGTTCCAGGTGGTTGAGAGGTCCCTAAGAAAGATGGGGGGGGGGGGTGATGCATCCTCATTTTGGGGTACTCAATGACAAACTGAGCCTCAAAAGAGGGGTAGTAAAGCCACCACTGTGGGGAGTCCTAGATCCCAAGGGGTCACTGAGGAGTCGTCAAAGGCCACGAGTAAAGACTTGCTTTGCTGGAGATGTCGCGGTCCTGGTTATATAGCCGCCCGTTGTGCCTTGTCCTCCGAAGAAATGGACTGTAGCCTAGGGAGGCACTGCGCCTACTATGCCAACCCTGCCTACAGCATAGACTATCAGCCTGGTGAGGGGCCGCAGGCATGTCCCGTGCTGACGTTTCTTATAACGATATTGAAGTTGAGGTTTCTCCATCTTTTTTTAGGCCACCATTCCAGACTTGTGTAATGTGTTTCGCACGGTGCTTACATCGCTGTCTGTGATCTCACTATTATGAAGCATACAAGCCTCCTCCACTGCTGTGTTTGTCGCACCGGAACTGATAGACCTTGTGATGAGCCGACTTGTTGACTTGATATTTTACCTGGACGTCCGTCCACCTTTTGGCTTCATTTCGTAGTCTTCCACCTGTCATGGCGCTCACATGATGCAGTTTGGCAATTTTCTTGGCCGAGAGACCGCATTGATGAGCTGGATGCTGCTGCTTCTCTTTTCTTGGGAAATTGTTATCATGGCTGCACCTCGATTCGAACCAATTACCTTTCTCTTGGGAATCAACCTAATAACACACGGAGCTATTAGGAAATGTGAGAACAGGCGGGAAAACAGTAACAATGCAGTGACATGACAAGAACCTGCATAACTAATCAAATGCAAAATTCTCGTGTGAACGATGGAGGATCGAAACAAGAACAATTGTAAATCCGTACATGAGGACAACAACGCATCTACTGCCAGATTATATTTATTCTGTTTCTAGATAATAGACATTCGTCACAAAAACTTAAATATTATCGTGACACCAATATGAAATGTTCTCTACCCACCTTCTGCCGGGAGGAATAGATTAACATTTACCATGATTCCAGGTCATCGATGTATCATTTCTGCACATAGATTGAATTTATGATTTAGCGCACGATATGTAATCGGAGGGGGGTAAAGAACATTCTCCTGTATCATAATGTCCCAAATTCTTACAGAGAAACCGATATCTTTTAGTTAAGTATTTCCCATTGTATCTATGATGGGATAGTCAGTGACAATGAAATACATACCGCTCTCCGCCCCGGGCCGTAGCCAGAAATTCACTCCTTTCCCAAAATATCACTTTCCCAGCCTGTTAGTATAAATGGTCCTGACGGCCAATTGTCCTACCGTATATTCACCATAGATCCTCTGCAGGTAAGACTGTGTTACTTACTTTGTAGGAGAATATGTGGACTCAGGACCAAACTCCACAAGGGGCATTTTTTTATCAAATATTTGCATCCTCAGCAGCAAATTCTAAATTGTCATTGCATTACGTTATTGTATTACTACATTGCATTGTTTTTTTTATTTATTTTTTGACTTTTTGAAAGTTGTAAATTAAAATGCTTTTATGTAAGGTTGCTAAACACTGTGACACACTTGCATTTCTGAATACTTTTTCCTGAGCTGCGGCTTTGAAAACAAACAAAAAAAAATTCCACAGCGCAAAAAATTTCAAATCCTTTCACTATAATTTAATAAACTATTTTAAAAAATGTTTAGTAAGCAGGAATTTTATATCCCATTCTCAAACAAATAGCCCGTTGGAGTAAGATGCACCAAACTTTATTAAGAGGTAAAATTTAAAAAAAATTCTGTGAACAAGAACTTTATTGATGAACTGGAGTAGATTTTGCAACAGCTTTTTTCATATACTTTATGGTAAATATTTTGCATGATGATGATTGAACCAGCACTCTTTTGCTAAAGCCCTACTTGCTTGAAGAAAAAGTAGCAGGAAACATAAAAAATGGCAAAAAAAGTGGCAACATTTTTGTACAATTTAAATTCTCATCATCACAAAAGGGTAAAATTGCAAAAGGTTGGTAAAAACAAGTAACTTAGAAATTTGCCTCTTATTTAAGATCCTCTCAGTTCTTACAAATGTTTAACCCCACAGTTTAACTTCTCCACTGCTGCAGTCAGAGATGGCCTCCGTACACGCTGTTTGCTATAAAGTTTGCAAGTGCGGTTCTGAAGGTGGCCGGATTGATGCGTCCGGCCAACTTTAGTACCCTTGCATCCCTCTGATGCTGCAGAGGCAAAGCTGCCTTTGCTTGCAAGCATGGGAGAACACAAGGTAAGGGACTCTCATTTATGTTAATCATTCAGGAGCGCATTGCCACCAGCAATCAGAAATCCAAGAAGCAAAGGAACGGTGCGCTCCTGATCAGCCATTATGACAGCAATCCTTAAAAGAGGTTTCCCAGTAACAAAATTTACGATCCATTCAATTACTTGATTGAGGAATAATGATGAGCGAATGTGCTCAGGTAACATCTTATCTGAGCACGCTTGGGTGTTATCCGAGCATCTTGTAGTGCTCGTATATTATGTTCGAGTCCCTGCGGCTGCATGATTTGCAGCTGTTAGACAGCCTGGACACATGTGGGAATTCCCTAACAAACAGGCAATCAACACGTGTTGAGGCTGTCGAACAGCCGCGAATCATGCTACCACAGGGACTCGAACATAATATACAAGCATGCCCCAGTTGCTCTGATAACACCCGAGCATGCATGGATAATACATTATCCGAGCACGTTCCCTCATCACTACTGAGGAACTCACAAGTCTCACCCTCCTCCTGACCAGCTCATTTATGATCAAAATGTGCTTTTTAGATTAGTTAGCGAAATGAATGCTGACATTCACACATCACTGGTGGGAAGGAATTCAGGCCCCACACTAGTGATCGGTAGTCCCCTCATCATCTAACATCTACCACCTATCAGTTGTTGCATCACTCTTGTGTATACCGGATTAAAAAATGCTGTTTGCAACATTATTTCTTGGGCCGACTGATGTATCAATAGTCAGGATCGATTTCACTACCATCTTGAAGAAGAAAAATAATTGGTGGCTGGATACATGAAAGTGAAGCCTAAGTCAGCTAGTGTTCCACCATTGACTCTACCTTTCCGTTGACATTTTTGCCACCTCCTTTTCTTTTATGTTGATATACAGTATTTGTGTTCTTCTTTGACGTCAGAACCTCATAGAATAGTCTGTACCAAGTTCACTATTCTCATAATATTGGGTTTTCTTTTCTTGCAGGCACAATGATTACACTTGTGGTTCTTCTACTTGGTTTAGCCGGGAAAGAATGTCTTGGAAACTACTTAAACTGCTCATCCCTTTATGCTCGATATCCAGGTTAGTTTTGTTTCCGCCTACAAATCTCTGTGATTTTACCTTTTCGTGTTGTCTCAATTTTGCTTCAAAATCTGTATAAAGTTTACATATTGCATCCTAATAGTAACTTTGTCTCTCCTTCAGTGGACAGTGACATTATGGTTAATTGTGGTCCATCCACCATTGTGTTGACCATCAATGCCTGTCCAGTTCAGTTTGCGGAGTTTGACCCTACCAGTTTGGCTCTTAATGGAAAACACACCTTGCTTAATTGCAACGGAACACTGGATACTACGGTAGACCCCCCAGTCGTAAAATTCATTTTTCCAATTAATGACACAACAGAAAATGCGTGTGGGAATAACATTGCGGTAAGTAATGTAACGTGTGTAACTTCTGTATAGTTTACCAGTTTATCAAGTATGTAAAAAAAAAAAATTTGTACAGTCTGAAGATATGTCATTGTTATAATTGTTGAGCCATTGGTAACTTGGAGAATTTCTATAGTAGGACATTACGCTTTCAAGCCACTTTCCAATTGAGCAGCTAATGCGGTCCACAAGATGAACTGCACTCTGAACTTTGAAATCAGTGTTCGCATTGTCATGGCATCCATTATTACAGGAGCCATTAAGAATTCAAAGCATCAATTGTGTAGCAGACCCTAACCTGTGCCAATGACTTATCACAGGGGATATCCAGAATTGAAAATATGGTTAGTAGTAATATTGATGGATGATGTTTCAAGTCTTGAGACCTCCACCAATGTTGGGTGTCATGGGGTTACCGTGACAGTGTGGAGCCAGAAGACCGCAGCATCTGATTGCTCCTACTCTGGCGTTGAGAAGAAGCACTTCTCCTTCATTTTAAATGTGTTTATCTCTTCTGGCAGAACAGGGGTTAATCGGCCATGTTGGAAATCTCTGTGCTCACAGCTGTGCTAGGTTAGCCACTACCTTCCCCTTTATAATCTGGGCTCCGTTACAAATTCTTGTCAGAGCTAGTATTTGCTGCATAGCTAACAGAGGGAGAGGAGCACATATGAGAAGGAGAGTTGGAGGAGTTATCTGTGACTGTTGCTTGCTTTGAATGTGTGATAACTCCCTATCCTTCTCTATTTTGCTTTATTCCCCTACCTCCATGCCCCAGTGCATTCCTCAGTTATATGTGAGTGAATATTTTGTATGCCTGGAGTTTTCTGTTAACCCTTGTTTGTGTTGACATGTTTGTTGGGTTGGTGTACTACGGTGCACAGTAGCACACCTCTTCCCTGGGTGGGGGAAGAGAACAGACGGAGGGCTAACTCAGGAGATAAGGCAAAGGTGGAGGCCCTGGCATCTTCACATTCAGAAGTATCCTGGGGAATAGGGTGAGCTAGGGCGCCCCCTCGTGTTAGGGACAGGGAAGTAGCCCCTGGTCCCAGGTCACCCGACAGCTGTGTCATGACATTGGGTCAGAAGTTTTCAGCTTATCCTCAGTAGTGTTACAGAGCTATGTACAGGTTCACTAGAAAGTACATGGGTCCATACACCACATTGCTTACACTCTGAGAATTGCCCTGACCTCTTCTGACTCTTGGTTTGTGCAAGGGGTCTCAGGACCTGGTACCTTGCCAATCAACCCTTTTGACCCAAATCTCATATGCAGACCAGTAACTTTTCTCAATCCAGTGATTTCCAACACTCCACAATTTTTCCTTCTTGGTGTTACAATTTCAGTGTTGAGGAGTACGTGTTTTCATATGTGACCTACAGAAGTATCCCCAAGTGCCGTGTCTTCCAATATTCACGTAAACAGGAAGCTATAAAGAAATTATGACCCATGCTCTATTTTATGGTTGTAATCTGTTTCTTTGGGTCTTGAAGTCTAAGGAATTTGCTGTTGCTGCTGTTTCATAACTTAATGGACTCTAGTGGAGGAGGCCATGTGAGGCCTGAATGTGGCAAGATGTTTGCAGGTGGCTGACACACTTTTTTGCCCAAGGACCTCCACCAACCTTCATTCATCACTGTCACCTTATATTAATCGTTGTCCAAAATGACCAATACGTTCTACATTTTCTTTGTTTCCACATCTGAATTACAGAATATCTGTTTTCTCCATAGCTTTCATCATATTTCAAGAACTTTTTTTTGTTTTTTTAAACAGTAAGTTTGCTCAGATCTAAACATACTTAACAGTAATTTAGTAGTTGGAGATGCTCGAAAAAAAAAAAAGATATTTGATTTTTAGCTTTTTGTAGATGAAAAGAGGCAACTACATTTTGAGCTAAAAATATGAAATCTGCTCAGGCAGTTGTCACTTTCTCTCCTTTACTCCTAAGAACATTATTCAATCGTGTAGGTCAATCAGCCCATGATTTATACAGAAAACATTGCTGTCCTTTTGTGTTTGACGGGAATAGAATTCAGAATAAAATGGCATTTAATAAGACATATTTTCAAAAATGTGAACACTTATTTCACCACTTTTCTCCCATTAATTCGAACTTTTCGTTACTATTTATTAATAACAATTTTTCTTTTTTTCAGATTGAGGATGACGTAGGAACTGGGATATTCCAGTCTTACTCTATTATCCAAACAGTGGTCATCTCGGGCTTTGTGAACACCCCGGTGATAGAAGACAGCAAACTTATCAGCTATAGCACAAACCTGAATTATAATTTCTCCTGCTATTACCCACTTCAGTACTTCTTGAACAACACTGAGCTTTTGACGTGAGTACAGGACATACTGTATATATTTTGCTTAGCTGAGCAAATGTACTGAAATGAAAAAAATGAAGTAAAATTAAAGATTACATAGTGTTACTCGTGGTCTTACAGAGTATAAAGAACCTGAGTCGACTGTTACAAAGTTTTAGTGAAAAGATTCATATATATATATATTTTTTTTGTGCCAATTTATTATTTAGTGGCTTTCAGCTGGATCTCGCGGCATGGCGACTTGATGGATGAACACTCTTTAGGAAGATCGAACTTGTGCAGCCTAGATAGGTTCTACAGGGTCTTGTTAGTATCAAAACATCAGGTCACTGATCCTCCTCTTCCCCTTGTTTCTTCTTTTCTTCCGACCATGATGTCCTTCTCCAGTGATTGCTCTCTTTGTATGATGTGTCCAAAGTAACATAGTAACATAGTAACATAGTTAGTAAGGCCGAAAAAAGACATTTGTCCATCCAGTTCAGCCTATATTCCATCATAATAAATCCCCAGATCTACGTCCTTCTACAGAACCTAATAATTGTATGATACAATATTGTTCTGCTCCAGGAAGACATCCAGGCCTCTCTTGAACCCCTCGACTGAGTTCGCCATCACCACCTCCTCAGGCAAGCAATTCCAGATTCTCACTGCCCTAACAGTAAAGAATCCTCTTCTATGTTGGTGGAAAAACCTTCTCTCCTCCAGACGCAAAGAATGCCCCCTTGTGCCCGTCGCCTTCCTTGGTATAAACAGATCCTCAGCGAGATATTTGTATTGTCCCCTTATATACTTATACATGGTTATTAGATCGCCCCTCAGTCGTCTTTTTTCTAGACTAAATAATCCTAATTTCGCTAATCTATCTGGGTATTGTAGTTCTCCCATCCCCTTTATTAATTTTGTTGCCCTCCTTTGTACTCTCTCTAGTTCCATTATATCCTTCATTAGCACCGGTGCCCAAAACTGGACACAGTACTCCATGTGCGGTCTAACTAGGGATTTGTACAGAGGCAGTATAATGCTCTCATCATGTGTATCCAGACCTCTTTTAATGCACCCCATGATCCTGTTTGCCTTGGCAGCTGCTGCCTGGCACTGGCTGCTCCAGGTAAGTTTATCATTAACTAGGATCCCCAAGTCCTTCTCCCTGTCAGATTTACCCAGTGGTTTCCCATTCAGTGTGTAATGGTGATATTGATTCCTTCTTCCCATGTGTATAACCTTACATTTATCATTGTTAAACCTCATCTGCCACCTTTCAGCCCAAGTTTCCAACTTATCCAGATCCATCTGTAGCAGAATACTATCTTCTCTTGTATTAACTGCTTTACATAGTTTTGTATCATCTGCAAATATCGATATTTTACTGTGTAAACCTTCTACCAGATCATTAATGAATATGTTGAAGAGAACAGGTCCCAATACTGACCCCTGCGGTACCCCACTGGTCACAGCGACCCAGTTAGAGACTATACCATTTATAACCACCCTCTGCTTTCTATCACTTAGCCAGTTACTAACCCATTTACACACATTTTCCCCCAGACCAAGCATTCTCATTTTGTGTAGCAACCTCTTGTGCGGCACGGTATCAAACGCTTTGGAAAAATCGAGATATACCACGTCCAATGACTCACCGTGGTCCAGCCTATAGCTTACCTCTTTATAAAAACTGATTAGATTGGTTTGACAGGAGCGATTTCTCATAAACCCATGCTGATATGGAGTTAAACAGTTATTCTCATTGAGATAATCCAGAATAACATCCCTCAGAAACCCTTCAAATATTTTACCAACAATAGAGGTTAGACTTACTGGCCTATAATTTCCAGGTTCACTTTTAGAGCCCTTTTTGAATATTGGCACCACATTTGCTATGCGCCAGTCCTGCGGAACAGATCCTGTCGCTATAGAGTCCCTAAAAATAAGAAATAATGGTTTATCTATTACATTACTTAGTTCCCTTAGTACTCGTGGGTGTATGCCATCCGGACCCGGAGATTTATCTATTTTAATCTTATTTAGCCGGTTTCGCACCTCTTCTTGGGTTAGATTGGTGACCCTTAATATAGGGTTTTCATTGTTTCTTGGGATTTCACCTAGCATTTCATTTTCCACCGTGAATACCGTGGAGAAGAAGTAGACAGGTCATAGTGGTGAATTTGATCCTTGCTTCGAGTGACACCCTGTACCAATATTTTGGTGCCAATTACTGATGCAAAGTAAGCCAAATAATAGGTGGTGTAAACTTAGAGTACAGACAGTCTAGAGAGGCGCCAGATTTATCATAGTCTTTCATGCTGGCTAATCATTTTGACTCCTCTTTAATCTACGTTTACGCCACCTATTATTTGGCTTAATTTTGGGCCAACATTTTATGCCAAAATGTTGACCCTTTTTGTGATGTTCGCACTGTTGGAGTTTTGACCGTGCCCATTTCCTTCAAACAATAGGATTAAAATAGCCGCGCTCGTAGGTGAACGCAAATACTAGAAAGTTTTATGTACAATAGTCACCACACTAAGAAATATATTACAATAGGTGATGGTTCAGGAGATAGAATTATGCAACGTTTCGACCCAATCCTGAGTCTTTTTCAAGCATTGCTAGAAGAAATGTACACAAGCATTGGGGTGTCATATGAACGAAACAAAAACAAAACATACAAACCAAACATACAGAGATATGTAATTAATACAGCTTTTTTTTGTAAATTGTTATGTTGGATTAGTCCAGGTCTGCCGGCACCAACCCACCGTTCTGAGCGCGCACCTTTTCTGTAAACCCCACCACTTGTATGGTGAAGTTCTCCCACCACTCGTCAGACATGATGCAGGAAGTGCCTAAAGCAAATCATAATTTCAGAGTAAATCATGGAAAACAATTTTTTTGGGTAAATGTTATACGGACCCCAGTGATGGACATCGACTCTCTCATTTTATCAATCAAGCAAATTATGACAAAGAGATGTGAATGCAAGACAAGTGTGGAAGTGAATAATACTAATATCAATATTTTATTGGCAGCTCTTCAGCTAATGTTGCTGTCAACACGAATAACGGCACCTTCATCAGCACCTTGAGTATGCAATTATTCATTGTAAGTATTTAACCCCAGAAACCTAATTGTGACACTTCTTCCTGTTCTATTAGTAAATTATTATTTATTTTTGTCCTTCCCTACAGCAATTTGATCTCCCCAGGTAGTAGATAATTGGCAATTAATTTTATACTCCACACCGTTAACTAAGAATATTTATTTCTGTAATATTTTTCATTGGACAACCCCTCTAAATGTTCTTTTTATGTCAGAGTCTTTTTTAATGACTTGTGTCGTTTTTTTCTTCTTTAGATTGATTGTTAGATTTTTTCTTATCATTTTTGGCTTCTGTCTTTTCTTTTATAGAATCTAGATCTCTAAGTTTTCTATCTTTCATTACTAAGTTGATCTCACGATAGTGGGCCATTGCCCCCAAAAACGAGGACTCTTAACCGTTTTTTGGCTTTTCGTTTGCAAGGCCCTGCTTGTGATCCAAGCTCCAAGCCAAGAGTGGTGGTGAAAAAAAACTGAAATTGCAGAGACATAGGATTTTTATATGTGTTTGCCTATTTTTTTTTTTTTAAGTTTCAATTTTTTAATTATTTCAATTCTGATTCAGCATTTGAACATTTTCGAAAAAGTCGTACAATTTGTTGAAAATTTACTCCGGTCCACCTAAGTACAATGTTTGTTTTCATGCAAGTTCAGTTCAATTTGACGAAAAGTTACAAAGAAGGTTAAAGACAAAAAAGGGACCGTTTTAGACTTTACGCAAAATTTGTGAAAAGATATTGGTGCAATAAATGGCAAAGAATATCACAACACAAAAATAGAAAAGTGATTAAAATTTTTTTGCACATGATGAGTCGGGGCCATCGTCAGTTTAGTTTGATCATTTGGTGCGAAATCAATATAATATATCAATGTATTTTCTTATAGGATGAAAATTTCACCGTTCCTCTGCAATTTAATGGCAGTGCCCTCTCACTGAAAAAGAATGTGTATGTGCAAGTGACAGCAACGAACCTCACTGCCAAGTAAGCAAGGGCCACATGATCATGGACCAAACTGATAATATGTTGTTTACTGGTAGGAATGAGCGGACTCATGGAAGTCCAGGTTCTAGTGCCGGATCGAACTTTATTTCGAAGTTCGGTCTCCGTACCAGAACAGTACCCAAACTTAAACCAGAACCTGAACCCCATTGAAAGTGGTTGGAAAAAATAGTTCTCTCTTCTCTCCCTTCTGTCTCTTCTCCCTCTCCTGCTCCCTCTTAAAACTGACCTGGAAATATTATTCTCCAGGCCAGTGTGAGTACGCAGACACCAAACATGTATAGTTTTTTTTTAGTTAAGTGGTTAAAAAATTTTGAAAAAAATTTGTAATTTTTTTTTTTTTGCTTTTGTCGTCATTTTCCGAGACCCGTAATGTTTTTATTTCTCGTGATCGGGTGTTATCCGAGTATCTTGGGTGTGCTCATATTATATGTTCGATCTTATCCGATCATGTTCGATCATCACTATTGACAACTCATCGGTGCCCCGGGATCATGTCACGGTCAGGCCGACGGGAGAGTGGACCGACGTGATTGACAGTGGCGTTTAGCAGGCTAACAGCCATGAGTGGAGCTGCACTTCTTCCGTGCTTTTAGAGGCACATGATGGCGGATATAATCAGCCATCATGAGCGGTGAGAGATGTGGGTTTGGTGTGAGAGTCTATTTAAAAGGCAGGGACAGGGACACGACACATTTCATAAGTTTATGTCGTATGTTGTGAAGGGATTAATGATGCAATATTCAATAATACAAGCAAAAAGAAGAAACAATGTAATGTTTCTTATCGGAGAAATATGCTTCTTCCTTCATTTTTGAGCCACCTGGTCTCCTCTCCTTCAATAACTCATCACTCACTCTGAAAATCCAACTTGCTCAAGATAAGATAGATTAGAAACTCACTGAGGTATCAGATTACTGCAGCCCACTAAAGTATACAGAGGGAGGATAATGAGAAAATTAGGGCAGGCAAAGTCAGACAGGCAGGGCTTGCTGGACCTTTGTAGTAAGTGATTAGCTTATCCTAGTGTTGGATTCACAGCTACACTGCTCAGTACTGTTGTATAATGTCCTCCATGCTGCTGCTGCTGCTGCTGCTTCTGAACATGTGCTACATAGAGACAGGAGAGCAGGAATCCCTCATGTCCGTGTGTTCTGTGTATGGGGGACATGAGAACAGCTTATCTCCATCCACGAGATCACAGACAGCTGAAAATTAAAGATAGTACCTGCAGAGGGGAAACTGGTGAAAAATAGAGGATACAATGACCGGTTATAGGGTTATTCCTCATGCACACAGACATAATGGCCTATTCTGAAAAGATTTTCTTTCTTATTTTTTAGCTTCTATGTCCATCTGGATGAATGTTTCGCCACTCCGTCACCATTGTTGACAACTGACGTTGCAAGCAAGTTCTCTCTGCTGTCAGGGTAAGCATTCATGCATTAATGTGAGAATAAGCACCTGATATAAATGTTCTTCATATTCCCTAATTACTCCTTCTCCCCTCAGGTGTAGCACTGCCAACAAGACTAAAGTACTGTCCAATGGACTCGGAAAATCAGCTCAGTTCTCATTTGAGACGTTCCGTTTCTTGCAACACAGCGGTCAGCCTACGTCTACCATCTACCTGCACTGCGCCACCAGACTGTGTCAGCCTGACACCTGCGCAGCCATTAATCAGGTAGCTAGGCGGTATTATAGAAATCCACCATAAGGAAAAGGAAGCTGCTGCCAGACACCTGGTTTAAAAAGAAAAAAAATCAGCCATGTTGAAACCCAACATGCCCAGTCCTAGACACAGGAATATGTATGACCTTAATGGTCGTCCCACAAACAACATTTATCACCTATCTATGGGGCACATAATAAGTGTACGATCTGCCTGATTAGACCCCACTGATCCAATGACCGGGGAGTCCAAGGTATGGAGCTGAAGTGTGCATGTGCGGCCCTCAGCTCTATTAACAGTCAACATAGCAGTGGTCGCACATGTGCACTACTACTCCATTCACACAGAGGATATTGGGACCCCTAATCATGATTGTGGGGGTCTCATTGCCCCTGATATCCACCATTGGTGTTATGGGCTCATCTGATGAGGTGGATTTGCTAAGTCATAGATAAGGGTGAGCAGCACGGACCAGAGGTGTTAGAGCAGCACGGACCAGAGCAGCTGGGTCTGCAGGATGGGTTTCATCTCATTATATAAAATATCAGCAGCAGCATTATCTATATGACCAGTGAAAAGTCTCGTAATAAACAGCACAATAATAGTGAGTTACATATAAAGCCAGACGCAGCTCTAAATGGTATTCTGTATATGCAACATCAGGCGTGTAATGCTGTGTCCGCCACATCGGCTGCACCCAGTTCACAAAGGAGGAGGAGAGCGGCGGAGGTGTCAGCATCAGAAGGGACGACAGAAAGTGTCACCGTGTCTTCTGGCCCCATAACTACCAGGGATGAAGGTAGGAGAATTGGAGAAGTTTCTTTCTTTCTCTTTCTTTCTTTCTTTCTTTCTTTCTTTCTTTCTTTCTTTCTTTCTTTCTTTCTTTCTTTCTTTCTTTCTTTCTTTCTTTTCTTCTTTCTCTTTCCTTTCTTTTTCTTTCTTTTCTTCTTTTTCTGTTTCTTTGTATCTTTTTCTATCTCTTTCTTTCCTTCTGTCACTCTTTCTTTCTTTCCCTACTTTGTATCTTTTTCTTTCTATTTCTTTCCTTTTGTCACTTTCTTTCTTCTTTCTTTCTCTTTCTTTCTTTCTTTCTTTCTTTCTTTCTTTCTTTCTTTCTTTCTTTCTTTCTTTCTTTCTTTCTTTCTTTCTTTCTTTCTTTCTTTCTTTCTTTCTTTCTTTCCTTCCCTCTTTCTTTCTTTCTTTCCCTCTTTCTTTATATCTTTTTCTTTCTTTCTATATCTTTCCTTCTTTCTTTTTCCTTCCCTCTTTCTTTCTTTCTTTCTTTCTTTCTTTCTTTCTTTCTTTCTTTCTTTCTTTCTTTCTTTCTTTCTTTCTTTCTTTCTTTCTTTCTTTCCTTGTCTTTCCATCTTTATTTATTTGTCTCATTCTTTCTCTCCCTTTTTATCTCTTGGTCTCTTTCTTTTGTTCTTTCTCTTTGTCTTTCTATCTAATTTTGTCTATTTCTTTCCCTCTTTCTTTCTTTCCTTTTTTCAAACATTTGACTGCCCCAAAAATCCCCCAAATCTCCAACAATCCGCAGTGCTGAGGAATGTTGCTTCCTGAGATAAACATCTGTAAGTTTGAGATATAACGTAACTGTAGAACATTAAGCCCCCGTCACACAAAGCGAGATCGCTAGCGAGATCGCTGCTGAGTCACAAGTTTTGTGACGCAACAGCGACCTCAGTAGCGATCTCGCTATGTGTGACATGTAGCAGCGACCAGGCCCCTGCTGTGAGATCGCTGGTCGTGTCGGAATGGCCTGGACCTTTTTTTGATCGTTGAGGTCCCGCTGGGTAGCACACATCGCTGTGTTTGAAACCTTACCAACGACCTCATGACAGGATGTCCCTCATTGAGGTCTGTTTATCGTCATGAAATAGCTGTTATGTGACATCGTTGTACAGGTCGCTACAGGTCGCCGCATCGCTGCTGCGTCGTTGGGGAGATCTCACAGTTTGACATCTCACCAGCGACCACATAGCGACGCAGCAACGATCCCTGACAGGTCGTATCGTTGTCGGGATCGCTTTAGCGTCACTAAGTGTGACGGGGCCTTTAGAATGCTGAGAGTCAGAATGAAATATGTTATTCAATAAATACATTTCCACAAGGAAAAGCTGAGGAACAGCACAACACAAAGCACAGATTAGTGACAAAGCAAGTATTTTCCGTGGGCAAACAAGTATTTGCTAAAACATACATATAAGGAGAGAGCAAAGGTCCTGTGTTACTGCTGGTGGCAGGACGTATCTCCGTGTGAAATGTAGGCTCTCCGCTAACTTCTCCTGGTTCTTCCACTTTGTATAGTTCTCTGCTTTCGTGTCCACTTCTTGCATCACAGGAAATGATAAAATAGGTAATTGTTTTATGTTGTTTGCTAAATTGTTATATAATCGCACCTAATTTCCTTATTTTTGTAGAATCCACTGGGAGTCACCCCAGCGGTGAGTATCCTCACATATTACCTACTTATGTCCTCTACAATTCTAGCGCTTCCAGTTTCATCTGTGCACCAGAGCTTCAGGGCCACCCTGCAATATTAGAGAGGAGCATTACTATAAGTGGCCACAACGAAATATCATGGGTAATGTGCAAATTGTCTCTTCAGAGAGGAAAAGCGCCACCTATTGCAAGTAGCAATACTAAAAGTCAATATCGACCCTTTAACAAGACACATGACTTACAATAAAAGCTAAACCAAAATCTCAATTTCCAGGCACATGTTTCGGGGTTTTGCTACTCTTCAGTGCAAAGCAAGATATCTGATTTGGCTGTATAAAATGTCTCTGACCGGGGTCTAAGCAGTCATGTTTCTTCTTGCGGAGAGTGACATGCCTGGTAAGGACTCTTATAGGTAGTGCACAGGCATTCAGTTCTCCATGGCCCAAAACTTCAGAAAAAATTCTGATTCACCAGAACCTGAATATTTTATGATTCAATTCGCTCAAATCAAGAACAATGGCATCCGTCTGGCACTGACCAGGGCTCAAGTAACGTCATTAAGGTGCCGAAGAGCAAAATAATGGAAGAGAAAACTGGACTTGGATGGAGGAAGCAAACAAGTTGAGGACTGGGCAGGGAGCGCTGGACCTAGGCAAACATGGGGGAGAGGGGAGTATAATATATTTTTAAAGACCTTTATTTATTATGCTCTAGAGTCTGGAGAGACCTCAGAACGTAACAAAAAAGTTATTCCAGTGATTCTATTTGCGCCAAAAAATGGTTTTTCACGTGGCCTCCACCAAGCTTGCTGGGCTCCTTCCTGTGGATTCTGAGCGAATGGCAACGTGTTCTGCCGAGTGATGTGGAGGGTGTACCGTTCAGAGCACAATGACAGCCGAATGGCACACAATTTCGGCTAGTCATACACGACGACATGTATCCGCACGATTTGGGATCACAATGTTGCACGGACATGCCGCAAGATGCATTGTGCAAGATGCTGCGTCCGTGACCCGACACTCGTCAGAAGGCCAACCTTGCTGGATTTCTCTGTGACCCCATTCACTGCTTGCGCCCTCACCTCCATCGTTTCAGCACATTTTGCTTCGGCGCTCTCTGTCGGGATTGTAAAAGATGAGTTCTAACGTCAAACATCTGGTGATGCACCGTTCTGGTCTCATGACCGCTGCGACAAATCACTGGCCCTAGAGGTCAGGTGACTGGAGAATTGGACATCATCTCTTGCGGTACCGATGGAGACCTCCGGAGCAGTCTGCCCTGGAGTGCCGGAAGTATAAGTGGGTGGATATTCCTCATTTTTGAATTGTATCTTATTTTATCCATTATCTGCCTACAGAGTGATGTATGTTAGGGTCAGACGACCCTCGTTAACTGTTCACATTAATGAAGATTAATCTTCGATTTTTCTCTTCCCAGGCGTTTCTGAAGTCAATCAGCTTCATGGGACGCTAACGGGACTCATCGTTGGAATCATCATTGCCGCTTTGCTGGGGGTAGCCCTCGCCATTGCCAGCCTGATTTTTTACAAAATGTCCCGACTCCGGAGTCAGAATAATAAGAGCGGGGTGGACAACTTCTCCTACACTGGGAAATAGGCGCTTCCTGTAATGACCACAGCAAAAATAAATCTCTTCTGACTTTAATTGATACGTTGAGCTTCTACTCTAGTGTAATATAATCTATTGTGACGCTGCCATTATGGACTCTAGTATGTTAGGAATTAAGTATTGATTATTTTTATGATCGCCTGTAAAATAAAAAAGAGCCGAATGTTCGATCATTTTTGCCATTGATTGTGTCGATGCTGATATACAGTTACTTGCATTAAAATGTAATGACCAGAGGTCCGAATAAGATCCAGTGAGTCACAAACCAAGACCAAGGCAGAAATCTCCAAAGGTATTTACTCAAAGGCAAATTAATCAAGGTAATATGGAGAATATTAAGGCAGATGCACCCCAAAGATACACTAATTCAGCAGCAGCTGAAATCACTGTGCCACTCAAAGGTCTCCTGAGAACTGTGTACTACAACAGACTAGTAAGAAATTTACCTAACAGGCAACTAAAAACAGAAACAAGTGTAAATTGAATGTAGTGTTATTAAGGGAGCCCCTGGAATGGCACATTGAGTATAACTTACACAACTCTAATATAAGATACACCTCTAAAGTAACAATTTAACACTCTGAGCAGAGATACCCGGGTATCTATAACTATGGTACCGTATCCTGAGATAGATTTCCTCTCAGGCAGGAATCCGCAGAGGCTGTAGCCAGTCCATATCTTCAGCGCCAATAAGTTACAGCAAGCTCCTCTTGTCTCTGCTTCTGTAGCTCCTAGGAATGGTTCCACGACAATCCGTCTGTCTCTGTATCAGCAGTCTGTCCAGACTTGTTCCTCCACTCAATGCACAGGGAATCCACAGACTTCCAAATTCGTACTGGGTTCTTAGCAAAGTCTCCGTCTTTTCTTAGATAAAGGGTTAGCTCCTCTCCAGGAAATGTTAGCAACACAAGTCTCTCACAGAGTTAAACAAAAGGTTAGCTCTTCTCCAGGGGAACGTTAGCAACAAAAAGTCTCTCAAAAGCTTCTTTTCCTCCAAAAACACTTGCAGTAAATCCACACAGTCTCTTTTTAAGATCTCACAGCAGCTTCTCCTTTTCTTCCCGCCTTTTCTCTCTCAGCTCTCACTTCCTACTTTCACTTTACACTCGAGACACTAGACCCCACCCCGCAGCACACATTGTCTCTGGGAGGTCTGTCCTCTGCTGCAACAGGCAAAAACCACAGGGTCCTAGTGCCCTCTCAGTGGGACTACAGTTCACCCTCTTACATGCCACCCCACTAGAGGTTGGCGTCCTCGACATACCTTCCCACTCAAATTCATCTTGAGCATATCGCTGAGGCGGTATTCCTGCCGTAGATCGTGTAGTTCTCCTGAGTCCTACATCAACAGGTGCGACCTTAGAGGGAGCTAGAGTCTCTTCCGTGGTCGTGTTAGTGGACGTAAGTGGAGTTGTCTCCTCCTGCGGCTCGATGTCCTGTGATACAGCGTCAGGACCAAGCAGTTGACCTGATGCACTCTCCTCAACAACATCCTCCATATCCCCAACATTCTCATCACCCGAGGCCAGATCGGTCACAGGGGGCAAATAAGCAGGCGCAGGAGTAAGCACACCATCAAACTCAAGATCATTCAGAGCTTCCGCCCCTTGGAACATGGCCTCTGGCTCTAGGGGGGTAGGCGCTGAATCTTCAAACCAGCACCGTTGTAACATGTTACGATGCAAATTACGGGTTGGCCCCCCTGTCCCCACCGGTTCGACCTCGTACACTGGAATCTCAGGGTTCACTTGTTTTTTTATCAGATACGGTATCGCCTCCCATCGGTCACTCAGCTTTCCTGGCCGTCGTTTTGTCCTCACCAACACTCTGTCCCCCGGAGAGAACAGCTCTGTTTGTACAGGTCGCGTGTCCTTATGGACCACCTGTCGAAGGCGGTCGCCAACCACCTGATGCACCACCCTCAACCGCCGCCGATGCTCTCGTACCCACTCGGATGCAGTCCGAAGGGGGGCGGAGGAGGGATCTGGCATGTTCAAATCCTCAATGTCTCGGCCAGGTCTACCAAACATCAACATGTGTGGTGAGTAACCAGTAGTACTGTGCACCCTGTTATTGTAAGCCCACATCAATTCGGGGAGATACTCAGGCCAGCATGTCTGTTGCTGACTCTCTAAGGACCTCAACATTTGCAACAGGGTCCGATTAAAACGCTCACACGCCCCGTTACCCTGAGGGTGGTAAGGCGTTGTTCTCGACTGCTCGATACCATAGAGCTGGTGCAACTCTTTCATCAGCGTCCCCTGAAAGCAGGCCCCTTGATCTGAATGTATTCTCTGCGGACACCCGAACACTTGGAAGAAATGTCGGCACACTGCCTCAGCCGCCGACTTGGCCGTCTGATCTCTTGTCGGCACCGCTACAGCATACTTGGTAAAGTGATCTGTCATCACCAGGCAATAGGAGTACCCTGACGTAGAGTACCCTATCAACACGTAGTCAATCATGAGTAGCTCCAGTGGAGCTGAAGTCTTAATAGACTGTGTGGGAGCCCGCTGTTCAGGGCTTTTGTTGAGCCCACAAATTCGGCACTGCCGACACGCGTCGGCCACCATCCCTCCCAACTCAGGGCAGTAGAGGACTCGCTGCAACCACTGAAGTGTCTTTTCACTTCCAAAATGGGCCCCCTTCTCATGCGCCTCACGAGCGACCACTGGCCCCATCCCCACAGGAATTATCAGTTGGTACCGATGCTGCAGCTCCGATGGCAGGTCCACCTTACGATACAAAAGACCTTGCTCCACACACAATTTATCCCATTGTCGAAGGAGTTTCATTCCTTCCATGGACAACTGAGCCTTGTCCTCTGCACTGGGCCAGGCCTTGTTTTGTACCCAACGGCGCACAAGTGCAATGTCCGGACACTCATCCTGGACTCTTGTCCAATCTGAGGGTGTTTTACCCAGGACACAGGGCATCCCGGTGGCCACCCCACTTGAGTGTACCACACTTTGGAAGATAGGTATCTGCCCCAAAGCTGGAGTTTCAGTATCCTCAAGTTGTTCGTCAACATCTTCCCCGGATGACCCAAGGGGCACCCTTGACAATGCATCTGCATTGCCGTTCTCTCGACCAGAGCGAAATTTAATGCGGTAATTGAACTTGGCCAGTCTGGCGACCCACCGCTGCTCCAACGCCCCCAGTTTTGCATTCTCTAAGTGAGCTAGCGGGTTGTTATCTGTCATGACTAGCACCTCAGCCCCTGTTAGATACTCGGCGAAGCGTTCTGTCATTGCCCACACCAGGGCCAGCAATTCCAGCCGGAATGAGCTGTAGTTAGCCGGATTTCGCTCAGAGTCTCTTAAAGATCTGCTGCCATAAGAAATCACTCGTTCTCGGCCGTCCTGCACCTGTGCTAGTACTGCCCCCAACCCATGAAGACTACCATCGGTATACAACAAAAAAGGGGTGTCAAACCGGGCGTAGGCCAGCAATGGGGCACTCGTTAGGGCGGTTTTCACTCCATCAAATGCCTTTTTCTGTAGGGGCCCCCATGGAATGGGGCGATTTCGAGGACCCAGCGCTGTCCCTCTCAAAAGTTCATTCAAGGGACTCACCACTTGTGAGAATTTAGGCACAAACCGCCGATACTATCCTGCTAGGCCCAGGAAGGCCCGAACTTCTCGCAGGTCACAAGGAGGTGGCCACTCTTGTACCGCCTTAATCTTACTGGCTAAAGGTAGTACCCCGTCCGGGGTCACCAGATGCCCCAAATATTCAATCTGGTTTCGTAACAGTTGACATTTTTTTGGCTTTATTTTCAGGCCGTAGCTCTTGAGCCGCCGGAGAACTTGACGCAGCTTCTCCAGATGATCTTCAAATGAGGTTCCGAACACCACAATGTCGTCTAGATATATCAGGACTGATTCAAAATTTAGATCGCCCAAGCAATGTTCCATCAGGCGTTGGAAGGTTCCTGGGGCGGTAGCGAGGCCAAAGGGCATCCGGTTGAACTCAAAGAGCCCCATTGGCAAGACAAACGCCGTCTTGGCCCGATCTTTTTCAGCCATTGGGACCTGCCAGTACCCGCTTGCCAAATCCAACGTTGAGAAATACTTGGCCCGACCCAGGGCCGACAGGGATTCTTCAATACGGGGTAAAGGATATGCGTCCCGTACGGTGTGGGCATTCAATTTCCGATAGTCCACACAAAATCGGAGTGTCCCATCCTTCTTGCGGACCAAGACTACAGGGGCCGCCCAGGGACTCCGGCTCTCTCGGATCACTTGGTTGTCCAGCATACTGGCCACCATGCTCTTCACCTCTTGATAGAGCGCCGGAGGAATTTGACGATATCTTTCTCTAATGGGTGGAGTATCCCCCGTTGGAATCTCATGCTCAATCGTCTGGGTACACCCGAAGTCCTCTCCATGTCGGGAAAATGTCTCTTGATGTTCCCACAAAACTCTCTCCAACTGCTCCAACTGCACGAGGGTCAGCTTCTCCCGATCCACTCCCATCTGCTCCATGATCACATGAACATTCCATTCCTCCATAGGAGGTTCAGTCCGGCCTACCTCGACCGCGAATGTCCAGGATGACTGTTGGTCTGGTCGCAATTCGAACCCTGCATTTTCCGGCACCTTCTCTGCCGGCACGAACAGTTCAGCCAGTATGGTCCCAGCGGGAATTGCAACAGCTTCATCTAAAACATTGATGCATCGGACCGGCACTCGTCCATTCTTCACAATCGCCAAAGACCGGGCCACATGTACCTTGGCAAATGAGGAACCCTCTCGGGCGGGCTCAAGTAGCACTTCAAGCCCATTCAATCTCTGTGCAGCTCCCACAGGCAGCATTAAGAGTTCCTCTTGTCTGGGTCCCAGCAGGATCGGGGCCCTCGAAGTCACTCGGACCCGGCCCACCCGGCCACCTGGGACCGCACTTTTCAGCAAGTCGCAACTCAGCACTAGACGGTGTAGAATTCTCTGTGTGGGTCGGTGTCTTGTCGCACGGGCCCAGTATCGGGGTCCTTCACTGGCATACATCTGGTGATTCAAATCTCGCAGCACGTTCATTCCGAGCGTCACTTCCATCCCTCTTCTAGGGGGGTGATCCACCAGTACTACCCCTTTCTGCCCCAGCTCTTGACCAAACATTTTTAGTTGCATCCACACGATCCCTTTGACTGACAATTGACCATTATTTGCGGCGGTCAGTCGTATCACTCGGCCATCCTCTGGAATCACTAGTCGACTGAAGTATCTCTCATATACTTCTAGAGGCATTATAGTACATTCGGATCCCGTGTCAACCAAGCACCTCATCTTCCGCCCTTCAAACTCTGCTTCTATCACTGGACTACATGCAAACAAATCTTGTTCATTCCGTCGAGGGCTTTGTGTGGGTGGGGCCGCTGCTGCTTGCCCTCTCATGGCAGCGGCCGGAAGTTTAAAGCCGGCGACGGGGTTTCTGGGGCTGTAAGCGCCCGGCAGTAACGCGAGATGTGTCCCTGGCGGCCACACTTCCAGCAGGTGATTGTTCCTCGTGGGCGAGGGCTTGACTCATTCTGATAGGACGACCTGGCCATTTGCGGGGTCACCGTTCCAGGGGGTGGGGCAGGAGGTTCCCGTGAGGTGGTAGAGGCGGGATCAACTGTCAGTTGAGACAATTTCAGCTTCAACTCCTTCACCTCAGCACGCAAAGCTTGTACCACGCTTACAAGCCCCTCTCCCCCGACCCTGATGACACACCTTCCTCCAGCTGGGCACTGTTCACTGACCCTTCGGGAACATAGGCTGATTTCTCTTCCCTTTCCACTGCAGCTCGGTAAATCTGCCAGAAAGATAACTCTGGTGCAACCCGGGCCATTTCCAACAGCTTGTCCCGGAGAAGTCTATGGGCTAAACCGGTGATGAATTGGTCCCGGAGCAAGCGGTCTACCTCCCGGAACGCCCCCATGGCCCCCGGGTCTAGTCGCTGCATCTCATTCAACATCTCTTGCAAAATATTAGAGTACTGCATCAGGGACTCACACTCTCTCTGGGGACGATTAAAGAATAGGGACCGAAGCTGGGCCACACGCGCTCGGCCCCCCAAACTCCCCTCTAACAGTTCCAAAATCTTTTCTAATGTATCCCTCTCTGATTCTGGGCGCACCATCACCATATGCCTAATATCACCCTCCAGTGCATTTAATGCCAGCTCAGCGCGTAATGCGGGGGTCAAATTACACATGCGCAGAATACTCCGGATTCTCTCAGCCCAATCTTGCAACGCCATATTGCGCCCATCGTATTTCGGCATGTGCTGAAGTAAAGCTCCTACAGGCACATACCCTCCCGGAGTCGCCGCGGCTGCCAGGGGAACCCCAACCCCCGAGGAGGATGCGGATACAGCGGGGTCATTTCCACCCTCGCCCTCGTCCATGACAAACACTGGATCCTGCCGACTACGCCAAAAATGTAATGACCAGAGGTCCGAATAAGATCCAGTGAGTCACAAACCAAGACCAAGGCAGAAATCTCCAAAGGTATTTACTCAAAGGCAAATTAATCAAGGTAATATGGAGAATATTAAGGCAGATGCACCCCAAAGATACACTAATTCAGCAGCAGCTGAAATCACTGTGCCACTCAAAGGTCTCCTGAGAACTGTGTACTACAACAGACTAGTAAGAAATTTACCTAACAGGCAACTAACAACAGGAACAAGTGTAAATTGAATGTAGTGTTATTAAGGGAGCCCCTGGAATGGCACATTGAGTATAACTTACACAACTCTAATATAAGATACACCTCTAAAGTAACAATTTAACACTCTGAGCAGAGATACCCGGGTATCTATAACTATGGTACCGTATCCTGAGATGGATTTCCTCTCAGGCAGGAATCCGCAGAGGCTGTAGCCAGTCCATATCTTCAGCGCCAATAAGTTACAGCAAGCTCCTCTTGTCTTGTCGGCCGATGCCGAGCCCAAACGCCGGGGACTTAGTTAGTGGTCTCACGATGTTGTCTCTGCTTCTGTAGCTCCTAGGAATGCTTCCACGACAATCCGTCCGTCTCTGTATCAGCAGTCTGTCCAGACTTGTTCCTCCACTCAATGCACAGGGAATCCACAGACTTCCAAATTCGTACTGGGTTCTTAGCAAAGTCTCCGTCTTTTCTTAGATAAAGGGTTAGCTCGTCTCCAGGAAACGTTAGCAACACAAGTCTCTCACAGAGTTAAACAAAAGGTTAGCTCTTCTCCAGGGGAACGTTAGCAACAAAAAGTCTCTCAAAAGCTTCTTTTCCTCCAAAAACACTTGCAGTAAATCCACACAGTCTCTTTTTAAGATCTCACAGCAGCTTCTCCTTTTCTTCACGCCTTTTCTCTCTCAGCTCTCACTTCCTACTTTCACTTTACACTCGAGACACTAGACCCCACCCCGCAGCACACACTGTCTCTGGGAGGTCTGTCCTCTGCTGCAACAGGCAAAAACCACAGGGTCCTAGTGCCCTCTCAGTGGGACTACAGTTCACCCTCTTACAATATTACATTTGAGGATTGTACCTTCGCTCAGTAATGATCTCTGCCTGCCTGGCACGGTGGTGTGATCTCCTGGAGCACAGCACTCTAGGGTCTATCATCCATATCAGCAACAGGTTGAGGATCATTTGGCCCAACCACTATCTGTACAGAGCACGTCCACTTTTAATTACATGCTATTGTTTATTATATTTATACAAGTAGGATGGGTCACCTGTGGGGTCAAACAGAAAATTTGTGAATGTATCTCATGCAGGATCTTATTAAAATGTTGCAAGACAAAGACAGATTGTGCTGCAGCTTTCTAGTGTTTTATCTCACTCCAGAGCTGGATTCACTGCTACATTGCTCAGTTCTGCTGTATAATGTTCTCCATTCTGCTGCTTCTGAACATGAGCCACATAGAGACAGGAGAGCAGGAATCCCTCATGTCTCTGTATGCGCTGTGTAAAGGAAAAATGTTGGGAGACAAAGATAGATTGTGCTGCAGCTTTCTAGTGTTTTAGCTCACTCCAGAGCTGGATTCACTGCTACATTACTCAGTTCTGCTGTATAATGTTCTCCATTCTGCTGCTTCTGAACATGAGCCACATAGAGACAGGCGAGCAGGAATCCCTCATGTCTCTGTATGCGCTGTGTATAGGAAAAATGTTGGGAGACAAAGACAGATTGTGCTGCAGCTTTCTAGTGTTTTATCTCACTCTAGAGCTGGATTCACAGCTGCACTGTTCAGTTTTGCTGTATACTGTCCTCCATTCTGCTGCTTCTGAACATGAGCCACACAGAGACAGAAGAGCAGGAATCCCACATGTCTCTGTATGCGCTGTGTATAGGAAAAATGTTGGGAGACAAAGACAGATTATGCTGCAGCTTTCTAGTGTTTTATCTCACTCCAGAGCTGGATTCACAGCTGCACTGTTCAGTTTTGCTGTATACTGTCCTCCATTCTGCTGCTTCTGAACATGAGCTACATAGAGACAGGAGAACAGGAATCCCTCATGTCTCTGTGTGCGCTGTGTACCGGACACATAATAGCAGCTATTCTCCACCCACTAGCTCAGAGACAACTAAAAATTAACAAATGAGCCAGCAGAGGTGAAAACAAGAGAAAAATGCAGCATACAAATCATATAATGGCCAGAAATAGTGTTATTCCTTATATTCACAAACAATATGTTATTCTGAAAACTCACCAGAAACTACAGGTACAGTCCTCTAATAAAGCGAAGACCTTGCAGTTAGTAAGTTCCAACACATTTTAAGATGTGTATATAGTTTGTTGTACTTAAAGGGAACCTGTCAGTTTCTCCAGGCCCCTCGAATAGCTTCTCCAGGCCCCCCAAACAGCCACTATGTATTTATTACAACCACTTTTTTTTTTGATTATTCCCTTCACGACATGGCCATTTTTTGTTATTTAGTTTTTTCTTTTTTTCCCTCCCCTTCTTCCAAGATCCATAACTTTATACTTCCATCAATACAGCCATGTATGGGCTTATTTTTTTGTGGGATGAGTTGTACTTTTGAATGGGACCATTGATTTTACCATATAGTGTACTGAAAAGCAGGAAAAAAATTCCAAGTGCGGTGAAACTGAAAGAAAAAGAAGAACTGCAATTTCACATTAGTTTTTTTTTTTTTTAATCATTTACCATGTTTCTTATATGGTAAAAGTGACCTGGCGATATGATTCTCCAAGTCAGTATGATGACACAAATACTAAACATGTATATGGTAATTTATTTTTTATTTAAGTGGTGAAAAAAAAAAATCTGAAATTTGTATGAAAAAAAAGTTTTTGGGTTTGTCGGCATTTTCCGAGACCGGTACGATTATCATTTTTCGGGATCTGGTGCTGTGTGACAGGGGGATTTAACTGGTTAACAGCTGATCCACCCCGGCTTCATCAGTGCACTACATATGCCCAGAGAGGCGACGGTGATGTAGGACACAGCCGGCTACGAGAGTCTCCGCTACTGGTGATAGAGGAGGCCGGCGGATGGAAGGAGGGAGGTCAGTAGATCCCATGGGGTAAGGACAAAGTATAGTACAGTTTGGCTATGTAACATGTCAGACTCATGGGGTAAGTGCTCAAAGTATATGAGAATGTTACAAGCAGAGATCTCCCCGGGGAATTCATGCGCAAAGTATTAGAGAAAGTTTAAAACTTTTTCATTACTTGGTTAATATGATTTTTTCACTGAGCACAGACACCTCTGTAAAGACAGCTGCAATATCACAGTATGTACGAGGGCTCTGCCATGTGCCAAACTCAAGGAGTGAGAAATCAGATCACATGATGATTAGTAATGAAGTTATTAGATCCGCGGGCAGTCACCGGGATAATTATAGAAAAGGTGGAATCAAAGGGGAAAACCAAAGAGTCATTTACTGGAATAACAGACACGTTATAAGAAGATGAAAGTAAATTCTTTTTTTTTTTGGATATTAAAAAAAGCTAAAAGTCAAAATTAGCACCACTGCTCTATTCAATGTCTTTCGGACTGTCGAAGATAGTTGAGTTATACCTGAGAGTCCCATAAGCAAGTAATGGGTCTGTGGAATTCCGCTTCACCTTCATGGGTGATTTCAGAGCTCCATTATCAGTATCAGTCGGTGTCCCAGCACTCGGACCCCCAGCGATCAGTAACTTATCCTTGCGGATGGTTTGTCGGCCAACAATTGGATTACTGATTGGAGCTGCCAAGAATATCAGCATTCGTAACGAAAGACTGAAAATAGCAGTGGTGACCAAAAACTTTGTATAAATTATAAAAATTAGCCATTCCTTACGATGTATCAAAAATTACGTCTCTAAAAAGGTTCAGAACCCCCAACCCTCACACATAACATTGGTCTATGTACAGTCAGACATTTGTGAATATTTGCTCAATAACTACAGTATGAGAATAATTTACCTAATGGGGGTACAGATGTGCATCCAAAAGTGTGAGCATACCACCGGTGCACATATGGGAAATGGTCCTCTCCCTCCTGAATCCTGGCACACTGGACTGTTTCTCCTGGGAGCACAGCATTCATGTGTTCGGTCTGAGTCCTAGGTCTTTGATGCAGCGGGTCAAGACTCTATCAAATCTCTGTTGCACCCTATATCGCTCTCCACTGACCTATAACATCCCCATATTGAGTCGCCCCCTGTCTTATCCCTAAATATCAGAATGCGTCTAAAGGAGACAAAAAGCTAGTGGGAACCTCCAGGGTCTGGGTACTAAAACTTCCCGGAAGCTTCAGAAAAACTCATTTGGAACGCATCATGCAAATGCAGCCTCATGGGTTTTTGATGCATATTTAATGCAGTGTTTTAATAAGTTTTTTTTAGTGCAGAAATCCTGGGGGTTCTGAACTTTAAAATACAATTGAAAAATTGAATCCACAGCAAGGAGCAGAGCAAGCTTGGCGGAGGCAATGGGAAAAATCATTGTGGTGCAAATCGAAGTGCTAGTAAATTCTGTTTCGTATGTTCTCAGGACTTTCCAGACCCAAGAACATAATAAATGGAGGGCTTAAAAAAAAAAAAAAAAAAAAAATATTATACTCACCTTGCCCCTTCACCTGTAATGGCTTCAACGTTCCCCAGCGGGTCCTCCACTGGCTCGCTTTCTCCATCCAAGTCCTGTCTTCTCTTCGCTTCCATCTTCAATATCAGAAACACACAAAACACACCCAGATGACATTTGCCTTTGTACAGTGAGACATTTGTGAATACTTGTCCCTTAATGGCCGTACAAGAATGACCTGCCTAATGGTGGTGTAGAAGCACATCTAAAAGTGTAAGTGAACATGTGGAAAATGGTTCAATCCCACCCAAATACTGGACAGATTCTACTGGGAGCACGGCATTCATTTGGGCTTTCTGTTTCTTAGGTCTTTAATGTAGCGCGTCAGGACTCTATCTAATCTCTGCTGCACCCTATGTTGCTCTCCGCTGACCCTTAAAAGCCCCATATTGACTCCTCCCTGACTAATCCCTCAATGCTCCTAAAAGGGACATAGAACTAGGGTGCTGATGACCTGGCCTCACACTTTACAGAGAAAATAGAGAATATCCGTCAGGAAATTTGCTCCCCACCACCATGTGCATCACTCCTCATATCTCCTCTGGCTCATTCTACACATTTGATCCAGTCACAGAAGAAGAAGTCTCCAAGCTCCTCTCTTCTTCTTGTCCGACTACATGCACTACTGACCCTATTCCCGCACATCTCCTCTAGTCTCTCTCTCCTGTCGTCACTACTCACCTAACTAAAATCTTCAATCTCTCCCTCTCCTCTGGTATTTTTCCTTCCTTCAAACACTATCATTACTCCATTATTAAAAGAATCTTCTTTCAACCCATCCTGCACAAATAACTACAGACCAATCTCCCCTTCATCTCTAAACTATTGGAGTGCCTGGACTACTCCCGCCTTACCCGTTACCTCTCCACTCACTCTCTCCTGGATGCATCACAGTCCGGCTTCCGCCCCCTACATTCTTCAGAAACTGCACTTATAAAAGTGACCAATGACCTTCTGACAGCGAAGTGTAATGGTGACCACTCTCTGCTCATTCTTCTTGACCTCTCTGCAGCTTTAAACACTGTTGACTACCATCTCCTACTCTCTAGGCTCCAGTCAATAGGCATTAAGGACAGACACTGCCCTCTCCTGGTTCTCTTCCTATCTTTCTGACCGCTCCTTCGGTTTTTCGTTCGCTGACTCCACTTCTCCTCTTCCTCTCACTATTGGGGTCCCTCAGGGCTCAGTTCTTGGCCCCCTTCCCTTCTCTCTCTACACTGCCCCAGTTGGACAGACCATCAGCAGATTTGGCTTTCAGTACCATCTTTATGCTGATGACACACAACTATACACGTCATCCCCTGACCTTACCCCAGCTGTACTACAGAACGCCACTGACTGTCTGTCCGCAGTCTCCAACATCATGTCTGCTCTCTGTCTGAAACTCAACCTTTCCAAAACTGAACTTCTTCTGCTCCCACCATCTACTGACCTCCCTAAAGCTGACATCTCCCTCTCCATGGGTGGCACCATAATAACGCCCCGGCAGCAGGCTCGCTGTCTGGCTGTTATGTTTGACATCAATCTTCCTACACCTCCCATATACAATCTCTTGTCCTCTCTTGTTGCTTGCACATAAAGAACATCTCTAGAATCCGCCCTTTTCTCACCATGGAAAGAACAAAAACCCTCACTGTTGCCCTGATCCACTCCCGCCTGGACTACTGCAACGCTCTATTAATTGGCCTCACCCTCATTCGACTTTCTCCTTTCCAGTCCATCCTTAATGCAGAAGCCAGGGTCGTCCATCTGGCTTATCGGTATTTGGACGCGTCCGACTTTTTGCCAGTCATTGCACTGTCTGCCCATTCATTACAGGATCCAATTTATTCCTCAACCATGAATCTGCAAAAACCCTAGTCCATGCCCTCATCATCTCTCGCCTTGACTACTGCAACCTCCTGCTCTGTGGCCTCCCCGCTAACACTCTCTCACCCCTCCAATCTATTCTAAACTCTGCTGCCCGACTAATCCACCTGTCCCCCCGCTATTCCCCGGCCTCTCCCCTCTGTCAATCCCTTCACTGGCTCCCCATTGCCCAGAGACTCCACTACAAAACCCTAACCATGACGTACAAAGCCATCCACAACCTGTCTCCTCCATACATCTGTGACCTCGTCTCCCGGTACTTACCTACCCGCAACCTCCGATCCTCACAAGATCTCCTACTCTACTCCCCTCTTATCTCCTCTTCCCACAATCGTATACAAGATTTCTCTCGCGTATCACCCCTACTCTGGAACTCTCTACCACAACACATCAGACTCTCGCCTACCATTGAAACCTTCAAAAAGAACCTGAAGACCCACCTCTTCAGACAAGCCTACAACCTGCAGCTACCACCGATCGACCAAACCGCTGCATGACCATCTCTACCCTCACCTACTGTATTCTCACCCATCCCTTGTAGATTGTGAGCCCTCGCGGGCAGGGTCCTCATTCCTCCTGTACCAGTTATGACTTGTATTGTTTAAGATTATTGTACTTGTTTTCATTATGTATACCCCTCCTCACATGTAAAGCACCATGTAATAAATGGCACTATAACAATAAATAATAATAATAATAATAATACTGCTTGTTCTCACCCACAAAATTCTCCACAGTGCGGCGCCCCCCTACATCTCCTCCCTCATTTCTGTTTATTGACATATCTGCTTGCAATGCTTTTAGAGCGACTTTCGACTAACATCTGCACTAATCTGTACCTCCCACTCCCGGATCCAAGACTTCCCAAGAAATCAGGACTAGCCACATTTTTTACAGTTTTAGGCGCTCCCTAAAAACATATCTGTTTAGAGCGGCCTATCACGTTCCCTGATGGAAGTCCTTTTGTATATAACCCATTCACTTTCTCTGAACATAATTCTCCATCAAACTCCACTGCACCCAACAGCACCACAAACACTGGCTGGTGACTAGCTCATGCAGCCTTTATCTATCCCCATTCCGTCAAGATGGCTGGACCATCATTGTAAATAAGGCCCTGTACTTTTTGTCTGCCCCACCTCACTGTATATTGTAAGCTTTTACGGGCAGGGTCGTCATTATTTTGCTTTGATTATTGTATTGTTACTTATGACTTTTATATGAACTGCTGAATTGTATATGTTGGCGCTATATAAATAAAGATTATTATTAGATTATTGTTAGGGGGTTCCTCTAGGGTCTGGGGATTGAGATATCCTGGATGCTTCAGGGTTTTACCATGTTCATCATTCTGTGTTAATAATAACCTCAGCTGTGATATTTTCATCTCTCAAACATGAAACGAAAGTAAAACTCGACCCACCCTGGATCATATGAGACCCTTCCTATAAAAGCAGATTCCCCAGCCCTGGTCCTCAAAACCTCTGAGCAGCAGCCGGTGACAGCGGCACGGTCCTTACTGAACGGTAAGTGTTTTTGATACAGGATATGTGCAGATTATAATCTATATTATTACATATCGGGTCGGGTATCCAGCACTTGATAGACACTTCAGGGATATAAAATTTAACCCCTTGAGTAAGAGTTACGGCGCAGGCATGCTTGGCTTCCAATAGCACTGGGTCACTAGTGGTTATTGTTGATGTGACTAAAGACAGAAGCAGACGGACTAATTCTGTGTGTACAGGGAGATGATACCTTCTGCTCAGATTCTACCAAATGCAGCAAGGATGACTGAGCAGCAAAGCATTAGAAATTAACATTTTCTTTACGGTAAAGTTAATTTTTACCTATTACTTTTGAGCTCCTGAAATTAGAATAATGGCTGCAATTCCTAAAAGTTTCACACGATATTTTTGTTCAACTCTTTTAATTAAACGTGAAAGTCTGCACTTCAGTTGCATCTCAGTTGTTTCATTTTAAATCCAAAATAGCGGCCTGCAGAGCTGAAGTCATGAAGATTCAGCCACTGTCCAAATAGTTCTGGACTTAGCTGTATATGGCAATGTTTACCATTGTTTTAAAAAGAAGCCAATTTTGCCCAACTTGAAGTGCAACTCTATCTAGAAATGCATTTGCATTGTTGGTTCTTTTATAAAGCTCTTTGCTGTACAGTACATCTAAGAATTGTTCCTCCTGATCTCTGCTTGTATGGCACACACAGCTACATGATCCCCTGGAGCACAGCAGGGTCTATCATCCATATTTAGTGAGAGAATGGGCATCCTTTGGCCCAACCACCATATATAGAGAACATGTATGCATCTGTAAGGGAGGGTGATGCCATGCTTGGAAGCGAGGAAGGATCCCATTAACAGATAACCAGTGCATGCAGCACTGTTCTGACTCAAGGCCAGAAGGGGGAGCTCAAAACCCTGATTCAGGGGAACTTCTCTATATATTCTGGCTGGAGGAGGAGTTAATCAGTCAGTCTGTCAGAGGGACAGAGGAGAGAGGAAGCAGACAGAGAGAGTCAGAGAGAGGAAAGCTGGGACCGTGCAGATAAGTGGATCTGCAGCTCCTGGACGGAGGAAAGAGAAACAGAGCAGTCTGTAGGAGACAGAAAGGGGAAGAAAAGCAAAGGAGAGTGAGGAGCTGGAGAGAAGCTGCGACTGAGCTTCCCCCACGCTGAAGTGCAGGATCTGGTGGCCGGAAGACTGAGGCTGTGTGGGACTGTATGCCCCACAGCAGAAACCGGCGGACAGCTGTTTGCAAGTCGCCTGTCCACCATTAACACCCGAAGGCACAGCAGCACATAGAGCCTGGAGTCATCTGAGAGACACCTGTAAAAAGGCTCTAGTTGCCTGCCATGCAGGTAGTGCGCTACCAAAATGGATAAAGAGAAAGTGAGGACCTTGTGTGCGGCCCAAGGCAGCAAGGGACTACAACACAGCACGTAGTGGAAGGCTTCCAACCCTACCTGGCTAGGGGGATTCCCGAATCGCTTCCAAGCAAGCCAGACAACCACCAGCATCCGTATCCTGGACTATGGCTGCCTTACACCAGTAAAAAGGTAAAGAGACTGCAACTTTGTGTCCTCTGGTTCTTTCTACACCACCTACCACCTGGCCCTGCTACAATGGGAGCCCTGGGGATCCAGCTTCACCTGTGGGAAGCCATACCATCCCTGCTGCTGTACCATCATTCCCCATTGGACCCCTTTAAGCAGCGTTGGTCATCCCTGACCGAATACTACAGGTGGCGTCACAAACAAATAACTTTCATAAACTTTAATTCCTTTTTAACTTGGACGCCCAGGGCCACGGACTGGGTCACTGCCACTGTGACAACCCTTTAAGAACCGGCCCGATTCCGAGTACCCCACGGTCCTGGCAGGCTCTCTGCATCCACATTTAGTGATATGGCATTATTTGAACACATAGGACAGTTAATTAGTATGGTGAAGTAAAATATTTGTGAATGTAGAGGCTGCTGTAGCAGAAATGTTGGGAGACACAGGGATTGTGTTGTCTTTTTCTAATAAATCTTTTTCTCATACCAGGGTTGGATTCACTGCTGCACTGCTCAGTACTGCTGTATAATGTCCTCCATGCTGTTGCTGCTTTCTAACATGTTGAACATGGAGGCAGGAAAGCAGGAATCCCTCATGTCTGTGTGTGCTGCAGTCTCTACCCACTAGCTCAGATACAACTGGAATATAGAGATATAATCTGCAGGGGGGAAACTGGTGAAAAATGTAGGATACAAGCCATATAGGTATTAGAGCCGGCTGTAAGTCAATGCGTGGGCGCAGTTACAGTCACTGTTCTCTATACACCGAACAGTGACTGAAACTGTACTGACACCGCCTGTATGACTGAATACTGTCGGGGGAATAAAGTTACTTTTCTCCTGCCTCTCCGTGCAGTGGACACATGATGGTATAAAGCTAGGATATATTACCATTGCAAAGGGTTGTTTCAGCTTCTTACGCGTAAATAGGTAAAATTGCAATGTGCTTATACAAGCAAGTTCTCAAATAAATTAAATAGTTCACTGCTCTTTGCCCAGGTTACCGGCTACCACTGCAGTCTGTAAGTTGTCACTGCTTCATTGGAATGGATCATTTCAGAACTCCATTACCAGTGCCGGACTGCATTCCAGCACTCAGACACCCAGCGATCAGCAAGTTATCCTTTTGATAAATTGATGGTCCACCGACCATATCAGTTGTCTTTGGCGACCAAAGGGTAACCTTTTTCTCTAGGTTTCTCATACTTCATATGACAGCTATGGCAAAGCTCCTCAGAGGGAACAAAGTGCCCCCATTTTGCCCCCTAGAAAGTAATAATGCCCTCTGTGTGCCCCTTTGACAGTCATAATAATCTGAGTTCCCCTATAAAAATAAGTGCCCACTTAACATCTAATAATGTCTCCAGTCTCCCCCTGTTCAGCCCCTCTATGCACAGTATGATGTTCTCTTATACATAGTAAAATGCTCCCTCACTGTATAGTACCACCCACATAGTATACTGACCCCTTAGCACCCTTCAAACTGTTTGATGGCTTCAACAATCTATGATGGCCCCCACACTGTACAGAGACCCACATTATGCTTTGCACTTTATGATGACCCCCTCACTGTAAGCCCCACACTGTACAATGGCCCCCTAAATAGCCTCCATATAGTATAACACACCAGGTAGTCCTCAATATAGTATAATGGACTCCCCATAGACAGACTCTATATAGTGTAATGCACCCCCATAGGCAGACTCTATATAGTATAATGCACACCCCGTAGGCAGACTCTATATAGTATAATGCACACCCCGTAGGCAGACTCTATATAGTATAATGCACACCCCGTAGGCAGGCTCTATATAGTATAATGCACACCCCGTAGGCAGACTCTATATAGTATAAAGCACACCCCGTAGGCAGACTCTATATAGTATAATGCACACCCCGTAGGCAGACTCTATATAGTATAATGCACACCCCGTAGGCAGACTCTATATAGTATAATGCACACCCCGTAGGCAGACTCTATATAGTATAAAGCACTCCCCATTAAAAAAAATGCAATACTCACGTCTCCTCCTTGTTCCCCCGATGCTCTGAGCACAGCTCACCACCTCAGGACAGCAGGTGTCAACTAATGACGCTGAAAGTGGGAATGATGGGAGAAGGAGCATAACGCTTCCTGTCTCATCAGTGCTTTCAACTGTATAGGCCTTCAGCCGATACAGTTGAACTTACAATAAAAGGGGGGACCCAGTGCTGACACCAAGCCCCCCTTCTGCTCAAGGGTCTGGGTCTCATAGCGGCTGGGTGGCAGACCAGGGAAATCGAGTCTCCCTGCTCTGCCGCAGAGTGTAACTGTTTGGGCATGGTGTGCACGCCCATACAATTAACAGTAGCATAGCCCCAGGTGGGCCTCAGAGCGCAGTGACAGGGGCAACAGCCCCCTCTACCTCTACCCCCCAGTAGCTACACTAATGGATAAATATATTTGATTTTAATTTCAGACCAGAATTTAGTACAAAATAGTGGGTTGTACGCTAGGAGAAAGATGAGGAAATGTACACAACTGAATAACCAAGCAACAGTGTTTAGATAAACAGTCCAAATGCCTCCTCAAACAACCAACCCCTCCAGCTCATGAGCCAGTCAGCAAAAAGCTAACACTGGCATCCTTGATAGCCAGAGACAAGTATGTATAGGAGATGGGAGTGGCCAACACTGAACAGCTGAAATAATCAAAGCTGGAAAGCTCCAGCAGCTCTCAACTGCACTGCTAAATATGATGGTGAGGTGTTTCTAATCAGTGCAGGAGTGCGGGAAATCAGATGACGCGGTCTTCTGGCTCATCTCTGTTGCAATAAACCTGTGAGATCTCCAACCAGTATTCCAAAATGTGTTTACATGATGGGGTATGAGTAGGTGTTAGAAGAAAGCACAACAATGCCGTCTGTTCTAAGAAGGCTTCTGTTTTGCCATTTCATCCCTCTTAGTAATCTTCACCTTTATCCTGCTATCTAACTTCAATAAATGCAAATATAAATTAATTACGCTTTAGCTAGGCACAGTAATGAATGTAAGGGCTATGGACACTCCAGTAATATTTCGAGCATGCGCAGAGAAATGAGAAGTTGTGGTCCCAGCTTCATGTTTGCTTCTCCTTCAGTCAATATATGGTAATCTTTTTCTTTTCTTTTTTTTAGATAAACCATTCTACAGTGCTGTCCTCTATTACCTATTTTTACGATGGATCCATGTAACACTTGGCAAGAAGAGTGTTTACCAACATTTCAGGAAATCTCCCTGCAGAGCAGTGAACATCCAACAGATAACAAGAGCTATACGATGTATCATGGAACCACCTACCATGCAACCAAGAAGATCATCAGGAATGGATTCATGGCATCCCCCGATGGCATGCTAGGCAAAGGGGTCTATGTGAGCCGAGAGATAAACAAGGCTAAGAGATACCAGAAAAGTTAAAGTTGAGGGTGAATGTTGGCAAAGTAAAAAAAATTGAATGAATGAAGCGTTTACTCAACGATTACCGCTGCTGACAACGGCTGTATACTACTCGGCACAAGAATAAAACATGGAAAAGTGATGACTTCACCCTAGCCTTCAATCAAATGTAACTTTATATTTTTAAAATCAAGTAAAATCAATGATTTGAGCTAATCTCCATCTTTTAAGGCAAATCATTTCACATAATAAAAAACAGTATAAAAATTAGTTTTCTAATTGTTTTTTTTCCTTCATAAATTCTGTAATCTAGACACCTTTGTTATATAGTATAAGGACAACTATACAAGCATAATCTCTAATAGAGGGCATTAAAGGGGTAGTCCAGGCAATGATACTGAAGACCTCTTGGCACCCCTACTGAACAGGTATTATACCTGCAGATGCCGCAAGTATACAGTATATGCAGCTGGAACACCCTATTATGGAGTGGTGGCTCTTTGGTACGGCACCTTAGCTCCTATTGAAGTTAACGTACTGAGCTACAGTACTCAATGATGCCCGCGACACAATGTACAGTACTGTAGTATTCTAGCTTCATATACTGTTTGCTCCAGAGATCTCACCATTTCTATTGGTCAAATTTCTGTTGCGGAGACGCCCGCTCATAAACTCGTGCCGCGTGTTAATTTCCGCAGGTGCACATACACGCATGGTCGACATGGGATTTGTAGAAATCCCATCCACTATGCTGTAACATCGGGCCGCTGCAGCTTTTACGGCGGAATATATCCGCAACGTCAAAACTGCAGCAATTCCTGATCGTGGGAACGTACCCTAAGAGGTAGAAAAGAGAAAGCAGCGGACGAGGACAAATAGCTCAAATGGATAAAAAATAATAAATAATAAAAATAATATAATAATAATAAAAATGACACTAATATATATTACTACCCAAATGAGGAAATATGTAAATATATCTAATCCGTAAAAGAAGTCTGCTACTAAAAAATGAATGGCATACCATTCGGTAAAGACAACAACAAAAGCCCTATGTATGGAAGTAAAACCGTAAATGACTTAAAAAGATAACCAAATGAAAAACCCAAGATAGTAATAGAAAACACAAGTATAATAAGGTAAAATGCCTTTATTATAAAAAATACACATATATATTTGGTTTATTATACATCCTTTCCTCTAGTTACAGGCACAGTACGACTGTTGCCATTTATTGCCCAGTGTGTATTTTTTATAATAAAGGCATTTTACCTTATTATACTTGTGTTTTCTATTACTATCTTGGGTTTTTCATTTGGTTATCTTTTTAAGTCATTTACGGTTTTACTCCTAAGAGGTAGAGTAGAGTCAAAGGGGAAAATCAAAAAGTAATTTACTGGAATGACTGAGACATTATCAGAAGATGAACATAAATGGTGATGTCCTCACGTATCTGTATACAGCACAAAGGCAATATCACATATCTATTTATATTAAAAATGAAAATGTAAAAGTAACCTACCTAACCCACGTACACGTCGAACACCAAGCCTATTCCCCATTCCACCACAACCTCGCTTTTTCACACTCATGTTGGATGTACCCGTCCCCTCTTTTAACCTGCTGTTTCACAACCCTACACCCAGACCTGTCAGTCACCTGTGACTAAATTAATAATCAGCAATTATTGGCTGACATAAAGTTGTGCTCAAAAGTTTACATACCCCGGCAGAATTTTTGCTTTCTTGGCCTTTTTTTTCCAGAGAATATGAATGATAACACCAAAGCATTTTCTCCACTCATGGTTAGTGGTTGGGTGAAGCCATTTATTGTCAAACTACTGTGTTTTCTTTTTCTAAACGATAATAAAAACACAAAACATCCAGATGACCCTGATCAAAAGTTCACATACCCCATTTCTTAATACCATGTAATAAATGTCGTGGCTGGGAGATGTCGACATAAAGGTCTGACCAGATGGAGAAGAAGCAGGAGAAAATTACTCTAATCAGACGAGACGTCAGCGATAAGTGCCTGGATGTAGATATTATTCTGTATCTGCACTGTGTGACATGGAGTGATTATGTTGCCAGGAGCAAGCGACACTACTCTGTCCTCCTTCTCCTGGACCTGTCTTCTGCCTTTGACACTGTAGACCACTCCCTTTTGCTACAAATCCTCTCATCCCTTGGCATCACAGACTTGGCCCTTTCCTGGATCTCGTCATATCTGACAGACCGAACATTCAGTGTCTCCCTCCCCCACACCACCTCCTCACTTCGCCCCTTGTCAGTCGGTGTTCCTCAAGGCTCTGTTCTAGGACCCCTACTCTTCTCCATCTACACTTTCGGCCTGGGACAGCTCATAGAATCCCACGGTATGCAGTACCATCTCTACGCTGATGACACGCAGATCTACCTCTCCGGACCTGACCTCTCCTCCTTGCTTACCAAAATCCCGCACTGTCTGTCTGCCATTTCAGCCTTCTTTTCTGCTCGCTTTCTACAACTGAACATGGACAAAACAGAATTCATCATCTTTCCCCCATCTCACTCTACCCCTCCACCAGACCTATCCATCAATGTCAATGGCTGCTCACTTTCCCCAGTCCCACACGCCCGGTGCCTCGGGGTGATCCTCGACTCTGCCCTCTCTTTCAAGCCACATATCCAAGCCCTTGCCTCCTCCTGTCGTCTCAAACTCAAAAATATTTCCCGGATCCGTGCTTTCCTTGACCGCAACACTGCTAGTGCATGCCCTTATCATCTCCCGCCTCGACTACTGCAACCTCCTACTCTCTGGACTCCCCTCTAGCACTCTGGCACCACTCCAATCCATCCTACACTCTGCTGCCCGACTAATCCACCTGTCCCCCCGCTATTCCCCAGCCTCTCCCCTGTGTCAAGCCCTTCACTGGCTTCCTATCGCCCAGAGACTCCAGTTCAAAACCCTCACACTGACATACAAAGCCATCCATAACCTGTCTCCTCCATACATCTGTGACATGGTCTCCCAGTACCTACCTACACGCAACCTCCGATCCTCCCAAGACCTCCTTCTCTACTCCCCTCTCATCTCTTCTTCCCATAACCGCATCCAAGACTTCTCCCGTGCTTCCCCCATACTCTGGAACGCTCTAACCCAACACATCAGACTCGCGCCTACCATAGAAACCTTCAAAAAGAACCTGAAGACTTATCTCTTCCGACAAGCCTACAGCCTGCAGTGATCCTCAACCTACTGAACAGCCGCACAGCCAGCTCTTCCCTCTCCTAGTGTATCCTCACCCACCCCCTGCAGACTGTGAGCCCTCGCGGGCAGGGTCCTCCCTCCTTATGTACTCGTGTGCCTTGTTATCTGCTCATGTTTAATGTATTTGTCTATATTTGCCCGTATTCATATGTAAAGCGCCATGGAATAAATGGCGCTATAAAAATGTATAATAATAATAATAATAAATTATGTTATCTGTAAAATCCCTTAGGCCACATTCTCACATTCGTGTGAAATGTCCGTGTGCTGCCAGATTTTTTTTTATCAGATGGCACATAGACTTGTAGAGTTTTATAGGTCCATTCACACATCCGTGAAAGTCATGGATCTGAGAATGAGATCCATGATTGCCAGAGAATGTCTTGTTCTGATCCGATTTTGAGGATCAGAATACGACATCCTCATTGTGTCTGTAAAAGCTTGCAGCACACAGACAATGCACACTGATACAGATATGTATAGCACAGTCCCTTAGTATATAGTGCATTTACTTATTATGTTTAGAACAGTCCCTTAAAGGGGATCTGTCACCTCAAATTTGGTCTCCCATCTTCACTAAATGATGTCCTCTTCTTGTCTTCCTGCCGCGGCTCCGGCGCAGGCGTACTTTGTCTGCCATGTTGAGGGCAGAGCAAAGTACTGCTGTGCGCAGGCGCCGGGCCTCTGACCTTTCCCGGTGCCTGTGCACTACAGTACTTTGCTCTGCCCTCAACAGGACAGACAAAATACACCTCCGCAGGCCTCGGCAGGAAGACAAGAAGAGGACATCATTGAATGAAGATTGGAGGCGCCAGACCGCAACAACTATCAAACCGGACCGCAACACCCGTCGGACTGGACCGCATCGGGACCGCCTCTGGGTGAGTATAATATAACCTGTTTTTCTTATCTTTCAGGATACATCAGGGGCTTATCTACAGCAATACAGAATGCTGTAGATAAGCCCCTGATGCGGTGGCCTTAGTTTATAGGCCAATTTTGGGGTGACAGATCCCCTTTAATATAGAGTGTACTCACTTATTATGTATAACACCGTCCTTCGTTGCATAGTTTCCTCTTTTATTATATATAACACCATCCCTTATTACGTACCATCCTCTCTAGTTATATATGGTGCCGTCCCTTATTATATAGCTTACTCTGCTGTTATGTGCAGTGCTGTCTTTTACATAGCATATACTTGTTTTTGTTCTTAACGAGGGCACTGTGTAATAAGGGACGGCAATATACATAATAAAGGAGACTATATATTTACATGTATCTGTATGTATGACTATATGTATACAACTCTGGCAAACATTAAGAGACCACTGTAAAGTTTTCTAAAAATCATCATCTTTACATGTCGGACAGCCATTCCATTCCAGTGTCAGTTGAATTCCAACCAAACTACACCTCATTCTACTTAATGTGCTTCTGATTAGGTGATCACCTGAACCAAATCTTATTTAACAAGGGAAAAGTATAAAAAACACTGCTGTGGTCTTCACAATCCTCTTGCAATAGGGCAAGCTGGATGGCCAAACAAGTGCTAAGAATAGCCCAAAATTCATTTGAATGAAAAGATAACTTTTAACCATGTCAAACGAGTTGAAAAGAAAAGTCTTGAGTGAGGAAAAGAAGGGCTCAATTCTGGCTTTACTAGCAGAGAGACACAGTGAGTGTCATGTTGCCTACATACCTAAAATTTCGAAGGCGGCAGTCCATTGCAGTCCATTACAACAAGGTCAAGCTGCAGACATTGGGGACAACAAAGCTACAGACCGACAGAGGACAAAAGTGACTCTCCACTGACCGGGCTGACCGTTATCTAATTCGAATGTCACTCAGCAACCGCAAGATGACATCAAGTGACCTACAAAAGGAATGGCAAATCTCAGCTGGGGTGAAGTTCACAGCAAGAACAGTTCGTAACAGGCTCCTAGAGGCAGGACTCAAGTCATGAAAAGCTAGAAAAAAGCCTTTCATCAATGAAAAGCAAAGGAGAGCCAGGCTGAAGTTTTCCAAAGGCCACAAGGATTGGACCATAGAGGAGTGGAGAAAGGTAATCTTCTCTGATGAGTCTAATTTCCAGCTTTGCCCAACACCTGGTCAAATGGTTAGACGGAGACCTGGAGAGGCGTACAAGCCACAGTGTCTTGCACCTACTGTGAAATTTGGTGGAGGATAGGTGATGATCTGGGGATGCTTCAGCAATGCTGGAATGGGGCAGGTTAATCTTTTTGAAAGACGTATGAATCAAGCGCATACAAGGTTATCCTGGAAAAAACAGTTGATTCCTGCTGCTCAGGCAATGTTCCCCTACTCTGAGGACTGGTTTTTCCAGCAGCACAATGCGCCATGCCACACAGATAGGTCAATCAATGTGTGGATGAAAGAACACCACATGAAATCCCTGTCATGGCCAGCCCAATCTCCAGACCTGAACCTCATTGAAAACCTCTGGAATGTAATCAAGAGGAAGATGGATAGTCAAAAGCCATCAAACAAAGAGCTGCTTACATTTTTGTGCCAGGAGTGGCATAAGGTCACCCAAAAGCAGTGTGAAAGACTGGTGGAAAGCATGCCAAGACGCATGAAAGCTGAGATTAAAAATTATGGTTACTCCACCAAATATTGATTTCTGAACTCTTCCTGAGTTAAAACATGAGTATTGTTGTTTCTACATGAATAATGACTTGTTTTTTTGCATTATTTGATGTCTGAAAGCGCTGTTTCTTTTTTATTATTTTGTTGATTAGTCATTTGCTGCAAATACCGTATTTTCCGGCGTATAAGACGACTGGGCGTATAAGACGACCCCCCAACTTTTCCAGTTAAAATATAAAATCTTAAAAGTCGGGGGTCTTCTTATACGCCGTATGTCATCTTATACGGCCGGTGACTAATGTGCCTTTTTTTTGGGGGGGAGTGGTCCCGATGACGGAGGGGGCGTCTCACAGGGAAGTGTGAGTATGCCCCATTACCTCATATTGTAGCTGCAGCGTCAGCGTGGGGTGCTGGGGAGCGGCGGCGGCTGCTCCTTTGTGCCGCGTGGGTGTGTGGGGCGGCGGTTCCTCTTGGTACAGCGTCGGGGCTCTGTGCTGTGGGGCGGCAGCGGGGGCGGCAGCAGCGGTGTATCTTCAGGGAGAGTCAGTCGGGGCTCCTCCGGCATCTCCTGAAAGCCCGGAGGCGCCGGCAGCTCCATTGCTGCGATGCGGTGGCCTCCAGGAAAATGGCCGCTGGGGGCGGCGCAGGCTCAGATTCAGATCTCGTCTCCCGAGATCTCGGGACGAGATCTGAATCTGAGCCTGCGCCGCCCCCAGCGCCCATTTTCCCGGAGGCCACCGCATCGCAGCAATGGAGCTGCCGGCGCCTCCGGGCTTTCAGGAGATGCCGGAGGAGCCCCGACTGACTCTCCCTGAAGATACGCCACCGCTGCCGCCCCACAGCACAGAGCCCCGACGCTGCAGGAAGAGGAACCGCCGCCCCACAGCACCCACGAGGCATGAAGAGGAGCAGCTGCCGCCGCACCCCAGCACCCCACGCTGACGCTGCAGCTACAATATGAGGTTATGGGGCATACTCACACTTCCCTGTGGACGCCCCCTCCGTCATCGGGACCACTCCCCCCCACCCACCCACCATAGATACCCGGCGTATAAGACGACCCCCGACTTTTAAGAAGATTTTCAGGGGTTAAAAAGTCGTCTTATACGCCGGAAAATACGGTAAATAAAAATTTTTTAGCTTTTAAGTTTCGGAGACCTGTTGTCAGTAGTTTATAGAATAAAACAACAATGTACATTGTACTCAAAAAATATACCCATAAAAGGAAAAATCAGAGAAATTGAAAATTTTGCAGTGGTCTTTTCATTTTTGCCAGAGCTGTATATATACACAAGTGCTTCTCACTAAATTAAAATATACCGGGAATGTCAAGGCGTCATCGCAAAAACATTAGCAACAGCAGCAGTGCAAGTGGCCTAAGCAATTTCTGTGAGTCGTGTCACACATTTTTTAGACCAGTCCGGGTACCAGCAGAACAGAGTACAAGTCTGACACATTGTGAACGACTGGAGAGGATGGTACAGGAGTATCTGGAGCTCAATATCAATGCCTCAGGGGGAATTTGGACCCTTTTGCATTTTGGTCTTTATAAATGAAAGAGTGACCCGAGCTCGCCTGTCACACCTTGGAGGTTTTGTCATGCCCGGCAGCCAGCATTCTCTCAGGACGCTGCCATTGGTGTCCTGACGGATAAGCGCATCCGGCTGTATCCTGAAACTGTAGACCGCCTCACTTTCATCAAAAGAACAAGTCATGGATCTCCAATGACTTTTGCACCCCAGTCGCAGACTGGGCAGACTAGGCGATGGTGTTGTTTTTACTGTCATGCATTGACTTGTCTAATTGCAGTTTGTGCCATTTTTTTTTATGTCTTTTGTGCCTGCTGTTGCTACTTCTGCTAATGCTATAAACATTTTGATGAAATGTGGAGGCTCGAATTTGGATCTCCATCTGGTGTGTTGCCTGTAGTAGACGGTGTGTCAGAGGCCTATTATACTGTTTCTACTCTTTAGAAAATGATGCCACTTTAGTGGTGTATGACAGTTATTTTTTTGAAATGTGGAGACTCCCAGTTGGGTCTCCATCAGGTGGGTTGCCTCTGGTGGAAGGTATGTCAGAGGCCAAGGAAAAGGTTCAATCCCACCTAAATCCTGGCATACTGGACTGTTCCTTCTGCAATCTCCGCATTCATGTGGGCGGTCTGGGTCCTAGGCCTTTGATGCTGCGGATCAGGACTCTATCTAGGGCAGCACGGTGGCTCAGTGGTTAGCATTGCAGCGCTGGAGTCCTGGGTTCAAATCCAACCAACGACACTATCTGCAAGAAGTTTGTATGTTCTCCCCGTGTTTGCGTGGGTTTCCTCTGGGTTCTCTGGTTTCCTCCCACATTCCAAAGACATACTGATAGGGAATTTAGATTGTGAGCCCCATCAAGGACAGTGATGATAATGTGCGCAAACTGTAAAGCGCTGCGGAATATGTACTGTAAACTCATGGGAAACTGCTGTGGATCGGCAGCTGCAGAAACGCTGCGGATCCGCAGCAAAATCCACATCGTGTGCACATACCCTAAGAGAGCAAGCGGACTCACCTCAGATCTGGGGAGTGAAATTTCCTGGATACTTTGGTGTTTTACCGTGTTCATCATTCTGTGTTAATAATAACATCAGGTGTTTGATATTTTCATCTGCTCAAACATGAAACGAAAGTAAAATTCGACCCACCCTGGATCATGTGAGACCCTTCCTATAAATGCAGATTCCCCGATTTTGTTCCTCAGAAACCTCTGAGCAGCAGCCGGTGACAGCGGCGCGGTCCTTATTGAACGGCAAGTGTTTTTGATACAGGATACGTGCAGATTATAATCTACCGGCATATAACTGGGGTCGGGTATCCAGCACGTGATAGACACGGAGATCCTGACTTCAGGGATATAAAACTTAACCCCTTGACTAACCAAACAATTTGTGTGAATTTTTTTTTTTCTTTTAGTTTATTGTCTCCTCCTTCCAAGTGCCAAAACATTTTTTATTTAACAAACATGTCTGTATTCCTTTAATTTGTTTTTTTTTTTGTAGGACAATTCATAACTTTTAATGCAGTCATATAACCTTTAGCGTGTTGTACTGAAAAATGGGAAACAAATCTTTATGAGGTAGAATTGTAAAAAAAAAGAAGCATTTTTTAGTTTTGTTTTTGCAGTGTTCACTGTACAGTAAAAATGACAAGTCCATATTATATTGTGGGTAAAAACTGTTCCGTTGACGCTAAATTTATGCAATTCTTGCTAACCTTTTACTACTTTATAATGCAATAATTTAACATTTTGGTTTCTGCTGGCGTCTGAGAGCCAAAACTTTTTTTTAAAATTTTTTCCAATGATCTAACTTTATGAGGGCTTGCTGTTTGCAGAAAGGATATATTTCTTATTCGGATTAATTTAGGGTGATGACCAAAAAAAATGCAGTGCTAATGCTTTGATGATGCAATAGACCAATTAGATGCTGTGACTGCTGCATTTAAGTGGGTAAACCGTCGCAATTGGTGCTAAGCCACATATTGAAAAGGAACCTGACGGCTTATGACATGCCCACAGGGCAGTGGGATACTCGGTACCGGGTCCGGTCGCAAAGGGGATGTCACGGTGGTTGCGACCCAGTCAGTGGCCCTGGGCATCAACGTTAAAGAGGGTTAAATGTTCAAAGTTTGTTGTGACGCCACCTGTGGTGTTCGGTAAGTATTGGGGACCGATGCTGCATTAAAGGGGTTCCCTGGGGGATTTTGCGGCAGCCCAGATGTTTCACTTCCCACAGGTGAAGTGGGGTCGCCAGGGGTCCTATGGTGTGTGGCCTAGATGGTGTAGCCTGTGACGGGGTGTACGGCAGAGCAAGAAGGGACAACAGGCCAAGGGATGATTCCACAGATTTATTATCAAGAACGCTGGAGCAACACATGCAGGTAGATCTACAGAGTCCACAATTAGTCCAACGGAACAGGTTCGGGGGCACCTCCCGATAATCCTTGTGCCAGGTAACAAAGCAATAGTCCACAATTAGTCCAATGGATCCCAAAACAATCTCCCGAACGATGAGATATGTCCTCAGCTCAAGTCTCGCCCCGTTCGCTTCCGCAGTCACAGCTGGACGTGGGGTCTTGCCTCAGCTAAGAATCCCCACTCCTTCTCCTTCAAAGATCAACAAAATTAATAAAGGGGATGGGAGAACTACAATACCCAGATAGATTAGCGAAATTAGGATTATTTAGTCTAGAAAAAAGATGACTGAGGGGCGATCTAATAACCATGTATAAGTATATAAGGGGACAATACAAATATCTCGCTGAGGATCTGTTTATACCAAGGAAGGTGACGGGCACAAGGGGGCATTCTTTGCGTCTGGAGGAGAGAAGGTTTTTCCACCAACATAGAAGAGGATTCTTTACTGTTAGGGCAGTGAGAATCTGGAATTGCTTGCCTGAGGAGGTGGTGATGGCGAACTCAGTCGAGGGGTTCAAGAGAGGCCTGGATGTCTTCCTGGAGCAGAACAATATTGTATCATACAATTATTAGGTTCTGTAGAAGGACGTAGATCTGGGGATTTATTATGATGGAATATAGGCTGAACTGGATGGACTAACTATGTTATGTTACTATGTTATCAACTCACATCTGATCTCAAAATAAGAATGGATTGTCTGAGCTCCTGGGATCCGCCCATGAAGGGGGGTAGGGGTCACACCTTCTATTCAATGGTTGGGTCCACCAGAAGATTTTAGACTGGTGGGCTCCGCGGAGTCTATGTAGTATGTACATTTGACTAGCCACCTGCTGTGAGGAAGAATGGCTATTCCTCCACTAGTGATGTTGACAAAGCTTAATTACATTATAGCTTAAGGCTGCAAGTATTGGGGGAAGGAGACATATTGTTACAGGTGAACTCCCAGCCCAAGACAATACACAAATTACAGCTAATAGAAACCAGAGAACAGTTACATACATCAAATGGCATATTATTCAAATACAGGACAGGGCAAAACTACATATCATGACAATCCCTTCCCCTCCCAATTTGTGTACGTACTAGGGACCTCTACAGGTCACTGGTTAAGTACACACAGGCAGAGCGTAACTTACATGTGGCTTCATGCAGCCACGAATTGGCATCGTAGCTCTCCCACATCATTGCCCAGGAGAACATCTGCAGGCAGACCACCCATCACCCCAACCACACATCGCCTGACCCCAAAACCAAAGTTCAGATCCACAGTGGCTGTGGGAATAGTCCTCCATTGTCCACCAGCCAGTTCAATGACAATCCCAGGTCCTCGATGGATTGCCTCAGGCCGAACCACTCGGGGATCAGCCAGTGTGAGGAAAGCCCCTGAGTCACAAAATCCAATAAGTCTCTGTCCATCCAGCACGACCTCCTGCAAGTGCTTACCTCGATGAGCAGACGTCGTCATAGCTGCAGGTCGCACACCATAAACTCCTAGTGGTGCAACATGGGTGGGTGATGCACAAGGCCAGTCCTCACGTAGTGGTGACACGTTGTCCTCCATGGCACTTGGCTGTACATAATTAATAATACGACTGGGTACAGGATCAATCCTCATTTGAACAGCTGGGCAGGAGGCTTGCAGATGCCCCGGCTGTCCACATCGATAGCATCTGTGCTGGGTCTCACTCCATCCAAGGCGTCCTCTTGAGCGAGGGGTAAGGGAACCTGGAGGCTGGCCCCCACTTGAAGGTGCTGTAGGGTTTTGAGGACGACTCCTCCATGGGCTGGCTGGGCATGAGGCCTGCAGATGCCCCGGATGCCCACAACCATAACACCTGCGCTCTGCTACTTCCTCTCCTCGTCGTATTCCAGAAAACGCAGTAGAAGCAACTGGAGGCACATTTACACGGGTATCAGCATGAGGTGGTGGCTTAGAGGAACGGGGAACAATGGGGACAGAAGAACAGGGGGCCACCGGTGTTGTGGAGCTGGTAGGCCTCTCTCCATCCTCCAACAGAATCCTCCACTGAGGCTTGATGGTGAGAGCCTCATCAGCTAGAGCTGCAGCTTCCTCCACAGTGGCTGGTCTCCTTTCACGCACCCATTCCCGGATCTCAGCAGGGCACTTGAAGTAAAACTGCTCTTTTAGGATAACCTGGAGGAAGGTCTCCAAGGTTAAGGCCCCCTCTGCCTCCAGCCAGCGATGACATATCTGTTTGAGTCTGTGGGCATACATCTTGAAAGACACTTCCTCATCACAGGCTAAAGTACGGAACTGAGTCCTGTAAGTGTCTGGGGTAACAGCATAATGTTCTAGAATAGTCCGTTTAATCTCCGCATACTCACAGTTCCCCTGAGGGTCCATAGCTCTATAGGCTGCGGCAGCTCCACCCTCTAAGAGCCCCACCAGATGTCGGACTCAGTCCCTTTCTGGGACTTCCATTAATCGACACTGATGCTCAAAGTCCTGGAAGAAGCCCTCAATGTCGCCTGCAGCCTCATTAAAGGGCTTGAAGTCTTTGCGGGACACTCTGGGGAGTTCCCTCATGGTGGGTGCTGGGGTTAGAGTCTGTCTGGAGCTTCTAGCTGCTTCCAAAGTGATCTGCCTCTCCAGCAATGCCATCTCCTGAGCTCTGTCCTCGGCTCTGTGAATGGCCTCCCTCTCCCTCTCCTCGGCTCTGTGAATGGCCTCCCTCTCCTCGGCTCTGTGAATGGCCTCCCTCTCCCTCTCCTGAGCTCGGTGAATGGCCTCTTTCTTATAGTCTATGGTCGCCTCTTCTCCCAGCAATGCCAACTCCTCCTCGTACCACACAACCCACTGACTTTTTGGGGTATTTGCCTCCGGCTGCAGTCTTTCCTCCATTTGCTGTGAGGATCCTTCCTCAGCGTCATCTTGTAGGCGAACTCCTTCCAAAGCCTCAATAAGCTGCTCCTTGGAGAGTCCCTTAAAACGGACTCCTAATTCACGGGCCTTTGATTGTAGGCTCCCCAAAGTCCAGTTCTTGTACTCTGCGGTGTTGGTTCCCGATGTTGGGCCATTGTCCTCTATTCCTTCTGCTCTGATCCCACTGCTTGCCACCAGTTTGTGACGGGGTGTACGGCAGAGCAAGAAGGGACAACAGGCCAAGGGATGATTCCACAGATTTATTATCAAGAACGCTGGAGCAACACATGCAGGTAGATCTACAGAGTCCACAATTAGTCCAACGGAACAGGTTCGGGGGCACCTCCCGATAATCCTTGTGCCAGGTAACAAAGCAATAGTCCACAATTAGTCCAATGGATCCCAAAACAATCTCACGAACAACGAGATATGTCCTCAGCTCAAGTCTCGCCCCGTTCGCTTCCGCAGTCACAGCTGGAAGTGGGGTCTTGCCTCAGCTAAGAATCCCCACTCCTTCGCCTTCAAAGATCAACTCACATCTGATCTCAAAATAAGAATGGATTGTCTGAGCTCCTGGGATCCGCCCATGAAGGGGGGTAGGGGTCACACCTTCTATTCAATGGTTGGGTCCACCAGAAGATTTTAGACTGGTGGGCTCCGCGGAGTCTATGTAGTATGTACATTTGACTAGCCACCTGCTGTGAGGAAGAATGGCTATTCCTCCACTAGTGATGTTGACAAAGCTTAATTACATTATAGCTTAAGGCTGCAAGTATTGGGGGAAGGAGACATATTGTTACAGGTGAACTCCCAGCCCAAGACAATACACAAATTACAGCTAATAGAAACCAGAGAACAGTTACATACATCAAATGGCATATTATTCAAATACAGGACAGGGCAAAAGTACATATCATGACATAGCCCAGAGGTGTCAAACTACATTCCTCGAGGGCCGCAAACCATGCGTGTTTTCAAGATTTCCTTAGCTTTGCACAAGGTGCTGTAATCATTATGTGTGTAGGTGATTAAATTATCACCTGTGCAGTACAAGGAAATCCTGAAAATATGACCTGTTTGCAGTTTGACACCCCTGGTGTAGCCAGTGAATAAATGGAGGAGACAAGTGATAAGTCTTTACCTGGTTTACTTATGGGTGACCGGCCACAGTCCAGGGTACCAGGCACAGATGATGGTGGTCCGGCCGACTCAGAGGCAAGTGAGAGTTCCCTTTTCCCAGTAGAGGTCCATGAGCCTTTCCTACTTGCGCCTTTCTAAGTGAGGTCCCTACTGCTTTAAGCTTCCTACAAGGTCCTCCGGTTTCTCCCTGTCCTGGGACAGGTACCTGCATGACGGGCAGCTTGAGCCTTTTTACAGGGACTCTTAGATGCCCCGGGCTCCTCAGGTGCTGCTGCGTCTCAGGCGTAGAGTCCACGAAAGCCTCAGGCTCCCGGTCCCCGGATTACTGCGCTTCAGCTCCGAGGGTGCCCTGACACAGTTCCCCTCTGAGCTCTGCTTCTCTCCTGTGCTCCTACCCTTCCAGCTGCTCCACATGCAACCCATCAGGTTACTCCTTCCCAGAGGCTGCAGCTCCACGTGGCTGCCAGGCCTCTCACGTCTGCTCCAGACGTCCTTCCCCTTCTCTGTTTCCCTACAACTGAACCAACTTCTCCTCCAGGTCAGGAAGCATAAAGCCTAGGGAAGCTCCCCTGAATCCGGGTCTTGAGCTCCCCTTCCTGGCCTGGATTCAGAATGTGTTGCATTTAAGTGCCTTACCTGGTGAAGAGAACTCCTTTGTCTCTGAATGTGACATCACTTTCCCTGAAGGAAAAGCAACATCACTGCAGCAACCGGTGATCTGGGGTGCTGCACTTATACATTCTGCCTGATCCACAGGCAACATGTATCTAGCGCTGGCTGCATGATCTCAGCCAGGTATGTCTGATTTTAAAACACTGCCGCGTTTCAGAGAAAAACATGCTTTACAAGCCACATGGGAGACTAGTCGGATAGGCATGTCTTTTGTGCTCCTCTGCGTCCCCGCTGCCGGGGACCAAACCACGTGGGAGTCTTGTCGGACAGGCAAGTCTTGAGTGCTCCTCTGCACCCCAGCTGCCGGGGACCAAACCGTATGGGAGACTAGTCGGATAGGTGGGTCTTGGCTCTTCTACTGCACACCTGCTGCCGGGGACCAAACCACGTGGGAGTCTTGTCGGACAGGCAAGTCTTGAGTGCTCCTCTGCACCCCAGCTGCCGGGGACCAAATCGCATGGGAGACTAGTCGGATAGGTGGGTCTTGGCTCTTCTACTGCACACCTGCTGGGGACCAAGCCGCGTGGGAATCTAGTCAGATAGGCGGGTTCCTAATGATTTCTCCCCACCCACGTCACGTGAGCATAAGGTTTCTTCGGGTATGCCTGCATAGGGAGACCTGTCCATCATTTGGGGAGAAGCCACCAGGAACATGCCTGTCCGACTTGACTCTCATACAGTTTGACCCCCAGAAACTTTTAGTCCCTAACAGTGGACGCAGAGAAGCAGCCGGGACCTGCGTATCCAACTAGTCTCCCATGCAGCTTTTAAAATAGGTTTTTTTCTGAAACGCTGTAACACTTCATAATCGGACATACCTGGGCGAGATCATGCAGCCAGTGTCTGATTCATGCTGTCTTTGGATCGGTCATCATGTATCAGTTGTCTGGTTCCCTTTAAGAAAGGGAGAAAGGATTGGACAATCCCCTTAATATTTTTGTAAGTGGTTGGAGTTCATCCTGTTAGTAAAGTGATGGTGCTATAAGGTAGACATTCATTTCATCTAAGCTGTTCCGACATGCCAGAAGACACCTGACTCGAGATTCTTTGGAAACACCACCTGAGAGCTGCGGGGCATGCCATGTCACAGGTAATTCTCACGTGGGTTGAGAGTTTTCAGAGTACAGAGAAAACACCTATATAGGGCTAGGGCTAAATGGTGACTGGCTGATACGAGTTATAGTTCGAGGTTTGTATTGGGGGCTTCATAGACCACTCCTGGTCATGTCTCATGAGCGACATCAGTAACTCAGTAACATAATCGCTCGTGACATGACTGGGAGTGACCTATGGAGCTTAGTTCTCAGAACGATTATCCATAGGTTGCAGTAGAGAGACGGTGGATATTGTGGGACCGCCATGGATTATGTCAGACCTGCAGGAGTTATGTTTTAATAATAAATGGATGAACCAGGGAATGGATTGGGGGAATCTTTGTTTAAATAATCTTTTTTTTCCCAGTGTGTATCCTTTTATTTTTAAATACAGGGTAAGGCCGGCATCACACTAGAGAGTTTTACGGACGTATGAGTGGCGCAAAAACAACGCATTGCACACGGACCAATGATTCTCTATGGGGCAGCTCCTATCTGCCGTTTTTTTCTCGGACGTATTTTACGGGCTGAGAAAAAAAAATCGCAGCAATGCTGCGTTTGTCAGCGTATTGCACAAAAAAATCCGCCAATGAAAGTCTATGGGGTAAGAAAAATACGAATAACACACGGACCATCAGTGTGACTTGCGAGAAATACGCACCATTGTTCTATAGAAAAGCCGGTAATTCAGTGCGGTGTACAGTAAAATCACACTGACAGGTTAGAATACAATAGCTAAAATAAATGTCTACACATAGAATAGGTATATATTTATATATCATGCAGCGCTAGATTGCTTAAAAGCCGGTAATTCAATTGCCGGCTTTTGCTATCTCCTTATCAAACCCGACAGGATATGAGACATGATTTACATACAGTAAACCATTTCATATCCCTTATTTTTTACAAATAAGGAGGAGGTGTGATGGTGTGGGGGGGCTTTGCTGGTGACACTGTTGGGGATTTATTCAAAATTGAAGGCATACTGAACCAGCATGGCTACCACAGCATCTTGCAGTGGCATGCTATTCCATCCTGTGTGCGTTTAGTTGGACCATCATTTATTTTTCAACAGGACAATGAGCCCAAACACACCTCCAGGCTGTGTAAGGGCTATTTGACCAAGAAGGAGAGTGATGGGGTGCTACGCTAGATGACCTGGCCTCCACTGTCACCAGACCTGAACCCAATCGAGATGGTTTGGGGTGAGCTGGACTGCAGAGTGAAGGCAAAAGGGCCAACAAGTGCAAAGCATCTCTGGGAACTCCTTCAAGATTGTTGGAAGACCATTCCCGGTGACTACCTCTTGAAGCTAATCAAGAGAATGACAAGAGTGTGCAAAGCAGTCATAATAGCAAAAGGTGGCCACTTTGAAGAATCTAGAATAGAAGACATAATTTCAGTTGTTTCACACTTTTTTGTTAAGTATATAATTCCACAAGTGTTAATTCATAGTTTTGATGCCTTCAGTGTGAATGTACAATTTTCATAGTCCTGAAAATACAGAAAAATCTTTAAATGAGGTGTGTCCAAACTTTTGGTCTGATAGATATATACATAACTGTATATATGTTTTCATGAATATTTGAGCCCATGGATCTATTCTATGTCCATTTTGCAAGCCGGCGAGAACGGCGGATGCCATACGGGCTCATACTGACTTGCGAGCAACTCGGCACTCAGGAGCGAAGCATGCGTCTGCATGTATTCCTATGTGGCCGCACGCTCCGAGTGCCAGCAGCAGCGCCGGGTATTAACATGTGAGACTCTTCCAAGTTTCTCGGAAGCGAGTATGAGCCCTAAGGATTACATACGGATGACACACGGAAAATTTATAGGGAAAAAAAGAAAAATCGCATCCTCGCGTTCAATACAGATTACTGTTCAGGAACTTTTCTGCGTATTACGCTTGTAAAAAATAGACCATATTTCCCTACGCTAAGTGTGATGCCGGCCTTAGTAATGGGGGTATCTGATAGATGCCTCTCCTTACTAATCCCTGGGTTTGATGCCAGCGGACATTACACAGCTGACATCAACCCCAGAAACTATTACCCCATTGGCAAAGCACCAGGGCAATAACAATGGCTCTTCCCAGCCCATTAATATCAGCCCACAGCTGTCTGATTTGCCTTTACTGCTTACAAAAAATAGAGGACCCAACGTTATTTTTTTTATGGTCTCCCCCATTTTTTTTTAAATGTAACTAACAAAGGCTAAGCAGACAACTGTGAGCTGATATTATGAGGCTGTGAAGCAGGGCCGGACTGGCCATCGGGCACTTCTGGCAAATGCCAGAAGGGCCGGTGCCAGTCGTGGGCCGCTCGATCCGCCTCCCCCCGCCGCCGACTCACCCCCCTGCCGTCGCATTCAACTATACCAGCGTCTATGACGCCGGTACAGTTGAATGCAATGATGGAGGAGAGAGCGTCTACAGATGTTCCCTCTCCCATCATTCCCCGCTCTGCATCTGACACTGCGGGTGCGCGATGATGTCATATCATCGCGCACCTGCTGTGTCCCGGGCAGACTGCAGCCGCTGAGACAGGAGCAGGAAGCAACGCGGGGCACGAGGAAAGGTGAGGAGAGTGTTTTTTTTTGTTTTTTTTTGCTGGACTGTGGGGACATTCTCTGGGGGAGGAGGAGAGATGTGGGCTGTGCTGGATATACCACTGTGCAGGCTGTGCTGGATATACCTCTGTGCGGGCTGTGCTGGATATTCCACTGTGCGGGCTGTGCTGGATATTCCACTGTGCGGGCTGTGCTGGATATACCACTGTGTGGGCTGTGCTGGATATTCCACTGTGCGGGCTGTGCTGGATATACCACTGTGCGGGCTGTGCTGGATATACTACTGTGTGGGCTGTGCTGTATATACTACTGTGTGGGCTGTGCTGTATACTGCTGTGTTATCTACTATGCGGGCTTTGCTATATACTATGGGGAGTATATTATCTTCTATGGGGGGAGTATATTATCTTCTATGGGGAGGCCATGTTATGTACTGTGTGGCATATACTGTTGTGGGGGTATATTATATTCTATGGGGGAGGTTGGGTTATATACTATATTATGGGGAGGTGGGCTGTATTATATTCTATGGGGTTACATTATACTCTGTGGGGTGGCTGCATTATACTGTGGGGTGGCTGCATTATACTCTGTGGTTGCCGCATTATATTCTGTAGGGTGGTGGCTACATTATACTATATGTGGGCTGCATTATACTGTATCGAGGACTATGGGGAATACGTTATACTATATGAAGAACTATGGGGTGCATTATACTATGGGAAGTGAATTGTACTACATGGATGACTATGGCGGTGCATTATACTATATGGAGCACTATGACGAGTATATTATGCTATATGGAGGACTATGAGGAGTGTATTATACTATGTGGAAGACTGAGCAGTGTATTTTAATATATGGAGGACTATAGGGAGTGTATTATACTATATGGAGGACTATGGGGTGTATTTTACTAATCAAGTAAAATGCTGCATATTCAGATTGTTTTTGCCGGAGCAAAAATCATTGTTCTCAGCAGCACATTCAGCGTAAACTGTAGATGTGCTGCTGATAACATGATACTGTATGGGGATCTGTTAGTGCTCTATTAGTGATCGTTCTGTCCCATCATTCTTTCTCAGACGGTGGAAAGAGGCCGGGAAACAAGTGTTGAACAACGTCAGTATTGTCGATCAAACTCATTTAGCGGCCTGATCTCAGCGCTTGTAAATACAACCGAAATGCTTTTGTGTGATGTGCAATACGTTAGCATTTTGGGCCCCATTTTAAACTTTGCCTAGGGCCCCACTTTGCCTAAAACCGGCCCTGCCTACAAGTGTACAAAGATATTATACAGTCACCATGTGACAAGTGGGCCTGTGTAACTTCAAATGCCAGGGCTGAATTTTAGTCCCAGTCCGGCCCTGCTGTGAAGGTCCATGGTTATCTGGCTTTTCCCAGCCTAAAAATACCAGCTCACAGCTGTCTGTTTTACTTTGGCTGGTTATTTAAAAAAAAAAAAAAAAAAGGAGGTGACCACACATCATTTTTTCATTTATGTATTTATTAACAAGAACAATAAATTACACACACAAGGCACTGCTCCACTTAAACCTCCGCCTCCTGGCTCCAAATTATTATTATGATTTTTTTTTATTCTATGTTATTTTAAGCAATTTCCTTATCCACATTTGTTTACAGGGCAATTGTCCTGCTCTTACCCCCATGTTGCAGCCCCCAATTTCTTACTCCAACCAGTTTGCAGCACAAAAGTTGGCTTCTATGGAGTTTGGGATCAAGTTCTGGTACCTGAACCAAACTTTGAACTACGGTTTGATCGAACCCAATCATCCACAGGTCCACTCATCCCTAGCTGTAATGCAAATTGTCATGGCCAAACTTTCCATTTAGCACCAGCCTAAAAAGGTTGCTAATGCTATTTAGTTAAAATAAATATATCTCTGCTTACTAACAACATATGGATTTTTTTTCTATTCGAAGAATGAAAACCTCTACAAACCTAGATTTTGCTTTAATGTATCGGGAGAGCAGGAAAGGAAGCAAACTGTCCGATCTCCAGTTTTGCAACTCCATTGAAGCCTGTAAACTTATACTCTGAAACTGTAGATTTATTCTGTGCTTATAGGTCCATAATTAATATTTATGTCAATTGTTCCATTTTTAGGTAATACCTTTGCTGCTGGGTGTACGGTCTTGGAAAGAACATGTGTGGACCTCAATATTTGCACAGTTGTCAGCATCCGAAGAATAGGAAGATCTATGTAATGTTTCACGGCTAGTGTTGAGCGATACCTTCCGATATCGGAAAGTATCGGTATCGGTTTGGATCGGCCGATATTCAAAAAATATCGGATATCGCCGATACCGATACCCGATCCCAATGCAAGTCAATGGGACCAAAATATCGGAATTAAAATAAACCCTTTCTTTCCTTGTAGGTTCATTCTACATGAAGGAAAACAACTAAGAATAATGTAGGATGTATTGGGGGAGGTGGCGGAGACATTAAAGGCAATGAGGATTAGCCCAATCAAATAGAATAGCATGATTTTTTTTTTTTTTAAAGACGTTCGGATTGAAAAAGATATTGACTATGTAAATTTTTTTTTATTTTGTCAGATATTGATGTTTCACTATTCCACGACCTTCCCCTTCTTTTTTTTCCTTTTCCCACACTTTCATCTTCATCATCATCAGCATCTTTGACATCAACTTCTTCACCTTATTCATCTTCTTCTTCATCTTCTACCTATTTTTTTTTTTTATTACATTCTTCATATTCATTTTCTTCAACTATTATTATTCTTCCTATTCTACATATTCTTTTTATTCCACTGTTATTATTCTTCCTATTCTACTTCTTCATCATATTCTCATTTGTGACAGGCATTCCCGTAGTTGTTATCTATAAAAGTTTGAAGATTACACCTTCCGTTCTGCCAGTCACAAAAGTTACATTTGTCCGCGTTCAGTTTGGCCTGCAGCATCAGGCTTTATCCAGGGGCACCACGAGGAGGAACGGACTCACCCCCATACACTGCTTAGTCTTCTTCTGCATATAATTTAGATAATATCTTTTGCTCTGATATTAAGTGTTATGCTTAATGTTCTTCTGCTCTTTGTTCTGCAGCCTCTTGTTCTTCTGCTTCTCGGTCTTCCATGTCGTCGTCTCCAGGGTCGTCGTCTTCAGTGTCGTCATCTCCGCCGTCGTCGTCTCCGCCGTCGTCGTCTCCGCCGTCGTCGTCTCCGCCGTCGTCGTCATCGGGGTGGTCTTCCGGGTCGTCGTCGTAGTCGTCATCGGGGTGGTCTTCCGGGTCGTCGACTTTAGGGTCTTAAACTTGGAAATGTAGCAGAAGGTACAAGAAGGCTGAGAAAATGCCAAGAACCAGCTGATGGAACTGGAACTCGGATGGCTACCCGAAGGTTCAAGAGCCTATGGAACTACCGAGGACCAGCTGACGTTACTGGAACCCGGTTACTAAGCAGGAGGTACCCGTGCTAAAAAGCACTACCAAGGACCGCCTGACATTGGCGGAACTCGGATACCCAGAAGGAGGCACCTAAGCCAAAGGCTCTGCCCGGAACCAGCTGACGTTACTGGAACCAGGATGGGGAGCAGAAGGTACAAGAGCAAAAGACACTGCCGAGAACCAGCTGACGGTACTGGAACCCGGATGGGTAGCCGAAGGTCCAAGAGCCAATGGAACTACCGAGGACCAGCTGACGTTACTGGAACCCGGTTACTAAGCAGGAGGTACCCGTGCCTGAAAGCACTACCAAGGACCACCTGACGTTGGTGGAACTTGGATACCCAGAAGGAGGCACCTAAGCCAAAGGCTCTGCCCGGAACCAGCTGACGTTACTGGAACCAGGATGGGGAGCAGAAGGTACAAGAGCAAAAGACACTGCCTAGAACCAGCTGACGGTGCTGGAACCAGGTGGTGGACCCGAAGGTCCACAGGAGAGGAGAGAACAGCTAGGCCGCGAGGCAGCCGCAGTTACCGAACCCCAACAGTCCTACATGGGGAGCTGGGCCTACTGGCACTACAGAACCAGCCTTGACTACCAGTTCACGCAGCCCACATAGGAAGCTCCTAAACTGGAGGCACCCTGGAGTTGGCTAACTCGACCGCACCACGACGGGGCAAGCATAGGCGTCTCAGTGAAGTTGACACAACCCGGAAACAGCTGACGGTGCTGAAACCAGGCTTGGCACGAGGGAGTACCTGTGACAAGAACACTGCCGAGAACCAGCTGGCGGTGCTGGAACCCGGATGCGTTGCCCCAGTGTGCAAGAGCCAATGGCACGACCGAGGACCAGCTGACGGTGCTGGAACCCGGTTACTAAGCTGTAGGTGCCCGCGCTTAAAAGCACTACCAAGGACCGCCTGGCGTTGGCGGAACTCGGATACCCAGGAGGAGGCACCTAAGCCAAAGGCTCGGCCCGGAACCAGCTGACGGTGCTGGAACCAGGTGGTGGACCCGAAGGCCCACAGGAGAGGAGAGAACAGCTAGGCCGCGAGGCAGCCGCAGTTACCGAACCCCAACAGTCCTACAGGGGGAGCTGGGCCTACTGGCACTACAGAACCAGCCTTGACTACCAGTTCACGCAGCCCACATAGGAAGCTCCTAAACTGGAGGCACCCTGGAGTTGGCTAACTCGACCGCACCACGACGGGGCAAGCATAGGCGTCTCAGTGAAGTTGACACAACCCGGAAACAGCTGACGGTGCTGAAACCAGGCTTGGCACGAGGGAGTACCTGTGACAAGAACACTGCCGAGAACCAGCTGGCGGTGCTGGAACCCGGATGCGTTGCCCCAGTGTGCAAGAGCCAATGGCACGACCGAGGACCAGCTGACGGTGCTGGAACCCGGTTACTAAGCTGTAGGTGCCCGCGCTTAAAAGCACTACCAAGGACCGCCTGGCGTTGGCGGAACTCGGATACCCAGGAGGAGGCACCTAAGCCAAAGGCTCGGCCCGGAACCAGCTGACGGTGCTGGAACCAGGTGGTGGACCCGAAGGTCCACAGGAGAGGAGAGAACAGCTAGGCCGCGAGGCAGCCGCAGTTACCGAACCCCAACAGTCCTACAGGGGGAGCTGGGCCTACTGGCACTACAGAACCAGCCTTGACTACCAGTTCACGCAGCCCACATAGGAAGCTCCTAAACTGGAGGCACCCTGGAGTTGGCTAACTCGACCGCACCACGACGGGGCAAGCATAGGCGTCTCAGTGAAGTTGACACAACCCGGAAACAGCTGACGGTGCTGAAACCAGGCTTGGCACGAGGGAGTACCTGTGACAAGAACACTGCCGAGAACCAGCTGGCGGTGCTGGAACCCGGATGCGTTGCCCCAGTGTGCAAGAGCCAATGGCACGACCGAGGACCAGCTGACGGTGCTGGAACCCGGTTACTAAGCTGTAGGTGCCCGCGCTTAAAAGCACTACCAAGGACCGCCTGGCGTTGGCGGAACTCGGATACCCAGGAGGAGGCACCTAAGCCAAAGGCTCGGCCCGGAACCAGCTGACGGTGCTGGAACCAGGTGGTGGACCCGAAGGCCCACAGGAGAGGAGAGAACAGCTAGGCCGCGAGGCAGCCGCATTTACCGAACCCCAACAGTCCTACAGGGGGAGCTGGGCCTACTGGCACTACAGAACCAGCCTTGACTACCAGTTCACGCAGCCCACATAGGAAGCTCCTAAACTGGAGGCACCCTGGAGTTGGCTAACTCGACCGCACCACGACGGGGCAAGCATAGGCGTCTCAGTGAGCTTGACACAACCCGGAAACAGCTGACGGTGCTGAAACCAGGCTTGGCACGAGGGAGTAACATAGTAACATAGTAACATAGTTTGTAAGGCCGAAAAAAGACATTTGTCCATCCAGTTCAGCCTATATTCCATCATAATAAATCCCCAGATCTACGTCCTTCTACAGAACCTAATTGTATGATACAATATTATTCTGCTCCAGGAAGACATCCAGGCCTCTCTTGAACCCCTCGACTGAGTTCGCCATCACCACCTCCTCAGGCAAGCAATTCCAGATTCTCACTGCCCTAACAGTAAAGAATCCTCTTCTATGTTGGTGGCAAAACCTTCTCTCCTCCAGACGCAAAGAATGCCCCCTTGTGCCCGTCACCTTCCTTGGTATAAACAGATCCTCAGCGAGATATTTGTATTGTCCCCTTATATACTTATACATGGTTATTAGATCGCCCCTCAGTCGTCTTTTTTCTAGACTAAATAATCCTAATTTCGCTAATCTATCTGGGTATTGTAGTTCTCCCATCCCCTTTATTAATTTTGTTGCCCTCCTTTGTACTCTCTCTAGTTCCATTATATCCTTCCTGAGCACCGGTGACCAAAACTGGACACAGTACTCCATGTGCGGTCTAACTAGGGATTTGTACAGAGGCAGTATAATGCTCTCATCATGTGTATCCAGACCTCTTTTAATGCACCCCATGATCCTGTTTGCCTTGGCAGCTGCTGCCTGGCACTGGCTGCTCCAGGTAAGTTTATCATTAACTAGGATCCCCAAGTCCTTCTCCCTGTCAGATTTACCCAGTGGTTTCCCATTCAGTGTGTAATGGTGATATTGATTCCTTCTTCCCATGTGTATAACCTTACATTTATCATTGTTAAACCTCATCTGCCACCTTTCAGCCCAAGTTTCCAACTTATCCAGATCCATCTGTAGCAGAATACTATCTTCTCTTGTATTAACTGCTTTACATAGTTTTGTATCATCTGCAAATATCGATATTTTACTGTGTAAACCTTCTACCAGATCATTAATGAATATGTTGAAGAGAACAGGTCCCAATACTGACCCCTGCGGTACCCCACTGGTCACAGAGACCCAGTTAGAGACTATACCATTTATAACCACCCTCTGCTTTCTATCACTAAGCCAGTTACTAACCCATTTACACACATTTTCCCCCAGACCAAGCATTCTCATTTTGTGTACCAACCTCTTGTGCGGCACGGTATCAAACGCTTTGGAAAAATCGAGATATACCACGTCCAATGACTCACCGTGGTCCAGCCTATAGCTTACCTCTTCATAAAAACTGATTAGATTGGTTTGACAGGAGCGATTTCTCATAAACCCATGCTGATATGGAGTTAAACAGTTATTCTCATTGAGATAATCCAGAATAACATCCCTCAGAAACCCTTCAAATATTTTACCAGTAGAGTACCAGTAGAGTACCTGTGACAAGAACACTGCCGAGAACCAGCTGGCGGTGCCTATTAAAGATTGTCTTCCTAGAGCCCCAACTAGCGGTGTTGGAGCAAAGGGTAAGCAGGGGGAGATGAGTGTAGGCCGAAGCCTGCACTGGAGGCAGCTTTGTGTCTGCGTTGCGTTTGCAGGACACTTTGCCGGCTACACACTGGGGGAACAGCTGGCGTTGCTGAACCCCACTAACACAATGGCGTGTGTTTTTCTCTGTGCAGCTAGCACTTGCGGGCAAAAACTAGCGATGTTAGAGCCCGTGTTGAAGCAGGAGGAGGAGGAGAGGAGCAGAGTGTAGGCCGAAGCCTAGTTGAACCAATTTCAAAGGAAACCTTTAACCCCCCCCTCAGGTGTTACAAAGTACAAGAGACACACCTTGTGCAGTATTAATGCTGCACAAGTGAAAGGTTGCTCTATTAATTTGTCTACTTGCACACGCTGAATGAAAGACATACACAATTTACCCCATTCTACAGTCAAACTGTAGTGGATGCGTGACTTGGTTTTTTGATGAGACGCAGCACAGGTGTCCAAAATAACGCCTTGGTGCTTGGCGCAGCTTCCTGAGCGTTGTTATTTGCTGTACAGGAGTCTGCGCTCTTGTGTTATCCCTTGGCAATGCCCTGTTAGCGCTGCCCATCTTATGACATCATTTCATGTTGGCCGGTGCGGTTAACGATGGCCATAAATCCCAGACCCACAGTGTCTTTTCATAAAGCCACACTGCGGTGCTGGGATTCGTGGCCTTGAGCAGTAAATATTTTGGCCGCTCACACACGTCCTTACACCTGCTTCAGACTGGGCGGCCTCTGCTGATCCCTTCTCGCATGCCGCGGCCATGAGGCTGCACAGTCTGAAGAAGGCGGAAGGAGATGAGTTAAGACAGGCGAAGATATGCACTGCTCGTGCCCATCAATCACACCCTCGCAGTCAAAATAAGTAAGACAACGAGGAGCATTTTATTCAGGCAGGGCGGACGAACAGGCGCAAGTAGCCAACCAATGATGTCAGAAGACGGGAAGCGCTACCAAGGGGGGTGCTGCGTATCATTAGAAAGGAAAGTCACACCTCAGGGACAGTGGAATGGTCTCAAAGAGACACATTTTGTACGTGTTGAGTTCCACGTGGGCAAGGAGAAAACATCAGCCACCTTGTACAAATGCAGCAGTACTGCTGTACAAGGTGGCTGTTATACATAGAAACACCTGGGGGTGGGGGGCAGGCTCCCTTCAATTTCAGTTCATGTGCCTGCGTGGCGTTTGCAGGTCACGTTGCAAGCTACACAGCAGGGGAACAGCTGGCGTTGCTGAACCCCACTGACACATTGACTGGTGTTTTTCTCTGTGCAGCTAGCATTTCCGGGCAAAAACTAGCGGTGTTAGAGCCCAGGGTCAGCAGGAGGAGTAGAGGAGCAGAGTGTAGGCCGAAGCCTAGTTGAACCAATTTCAAAGGTTACCTTTAACCCCCCCTCAGGTGTTACAAAGTACAAGAGCCACTCCTTCTGCAGCATTAATGCTGCACAAGTAAAAGGTTGCTCTATTAATTTGTCTACTTGCACACGCTGAATGCAACACGTACACTATTTAGCCCATTATACTGTTAAACAGTAGTGGAGGCGTGACTTGTCTTTTTAAAGAAAAGCAGCACAGGTGTCGAAAATAACACCTTTTTGCATGGGCGCAGCTTCCTGAGCGTTGTTAGTTGCTGTACAGGAGTCTGCGCTCTTGTGATCCCTTGGCTATGCGCTGTGAGCGCTTCCTGTCTTATGACCTCATTTCATGTTGGCCGTTGCGGTTAGCGGTGGACATGAATCCCAGACCCACAGTGTTTTTTTAAAAAATCACACTGCGGTGCTGGGATTCTTGCCCTTGTGCACTAAATATGTTTGCCGCTCACACATGTCCTTACACCTGCTTCAGACTGGGCGGCCTCATCTGATCCCTTATCGCATGCCGCGGCCATGAGGACACCCAGTCTGAAGAAGGCGGAAGGAGGTGACTTAAAACAGGCGAACATATGCACTGCACATGCCCATCAATAACACCCTCGCATCCAAAATATGAGACAACGAGGGGCGTTGTGTCGGGCAGGGCGGACGCACAGGGACAGGCAGCCAACCAATGATGTCAGAAGACGGGCAGCGCTAACAATGGGGGTGCTGCGTGTCATTAAAAAGGAAAGTCACACCTCAGGGACATTAGCATTGGTCTCTGATGAGACACATTTTGTACGTGTTGAGTTCCACGTGGGCAAGGAGAAAACATCAGCCACCTTGTACAAATGCAGCAGTACTGCTGTACAAGGTGGCTGTTATACATAGAAACACCTGGGGGGTGGGGGGCAGGCTCCCTTCAATTTCAGTTCATGTGCCTGCGTGGCGTTTGCAGGTCACGTTGCAAGCTACACAGCAGGGGAACAGCTGGCGTTGCTGAACCCCACTGACACATTGACTGGTGTTTTTCTCTGTGCAGATTGCATGTCCGGGCAAAAACTAGCGGTGTTAGAGCCCAGGGTCAGCAGGAGGAGGAGGAGAGGAGCAAAGTGTAGGCCGAAGCCTGCACTGGTGGCAGCTTTTGGTCGGTTGTGCCAGCGTGGCTTTTGCTGGACACGATGCCGGCTACACAGCGGGGGAACAGCTGGCGGTGCTGAACCCCACTAACACATTGGCTGGTGTTTTTCTCTGTGCAGCTAGCATTTCCGGGCAAAAACTAGCGGTGTTAGAGCCCAGGGTCAGCAGGAGGAGTAGAGGAGCAGAGTGTAGGCCGAAGCCTAGTTGAACCAATTTCAAAGGTTACCTTTAACCCCCCCCTCAGGTGTTGCAAGGTACAAGAGCCACACCTTGTGCAGCATTAATGCTGCACAAGTAAAAGGTTGCTCTATTTAATTTGCTCCTTGCACACGATGAATAAAACACGTACACTATTTAGCCCATTATACTGTCAAACAGTAGTGGAGGCGTGACTTTCCTTTTTACGGAGATGCAGCACAGGTGTCAAAATTAACACATAGCTGCTGTGCGCAGATTCCTGAGCGTTGTTATTTGCTGTACAGGAGTCTGCGCTATTGTGTGATCCCTTGGCCATGCGCTGTGAGCGCTTCCTGTCTTCTGACCTCATTTTATGTTGGCCGTTGCGGTTAGCGATGGACATGAATCCCAGACCCACAGTGTGTTTTCAAAAAATCACACTGCGTGGCTGGTATTCGTGGCCTTGTGCAGTAAATATGTTTGACGCTCACACATGTCCTTACACCTGCTTCAGACTGGGCGGCCTCATCTGATCCCTTATTGCCTGCCGCGGCCATGAGGACACCCAGTCTGAAGAAGGCGGAAGGAGATGAGTGAACACAGGCAAACATATGCACTGCACATGCCCATCAATCACACCCTCGCTGTCCAAAAACATAAGACACCGAGGGGCGTTGTTTCGAGCAGGGGAGATGCACAGGCGCAGCCAGCTAACCAATGATGTCAAAAGACGGGCAGCGCTAACAAGGGTGGTGCTGCGTGTCATTACAAAGGAAAGTCACACCTCAGGGACATTGTAATGGTCTCTAATGAGACACATTTTGTACGTGTTGAGTTCCACGTGGGCAAGGAGAAAAAGTCAGCCACCTTGTACAAATGCAGCAGTACTGCTGTACAAGGTGGCTGTTATACATAGAAACACCTGGGGGTGGGGGGCTGGCTCCCTTCAATTTCAGTTCATGTGCCTGCGTGGCGTTTGCAGGTCACGTTGCAAGCTACACAGCAGGGGAACAGCTGGCGTTGCTGAACCCCACTGACACATTGACTGGTGTTTTTCTCTGTGCAGATTGCATGTCCGGGCAAAAACTAGCGGTGTTAGAGCCTAGGGTCAGCAGGAGGAGGAGGAGAGGAGCAAAGTGTAGGCCGAAGCCTGCACTGGTGGCAGCTTTTGGTCGGTTGTGCCAGCGTGGCTTGTGCTGGACACGATGCAAGCTACACAGCAGGGAAACAGCTGGCGTTGCTGAACCCCACTAACACATTGGCGGGTGTTTTTCTCTGTGCAGCTAGCATTTCCGGGCAAAAACTAGCGGTGTTTGAGCCCAGGGTCAGCAGGAGGAGGAGAGGAGCAAAGTGTAGGCCGAAGCCTGCACTGGTGGCAGCTTTTGGTCGGTTGTGCCAGCGTGGCTTTTGCTGGACACGATGCCGGCTACACAGCGGGGGAACAGCGGGCGTTGCTGAACCCCACTAACACATTGGCTGGTGTTTTTCTCTGTGCAGCTAGCATTTCCGGGCAAAAACTAGCGTTGTTAGAGCCCAGGGTCAGCAGGAGGAGTAGAGGAGCAGAGTGTAGGCCGAAGCCTAGTTGAACCAATTTCAAAGGTTACCTTTAACCCCCCCCCTTAGGTGTTGCAAGGTACAAGAGCCACACCTTGTGCAGCATTAATGCTGCACAAGTAAAAGGTTGCTCTATTTAATTTGCTCCTTGCACACGATGAATAAAACACGTACACTATTTAGCCCATTATACTGTCAAACAGTAGTGGAGGCGTGACTTTCCTTTTTACGGAGATGCAGCACAGGTGTCAAAATTAACACATAGCTGCTGTGCGCAGATTCCTGAGCGTTGTTATTTGCTGTACAGGAGTCTGCGCTATTGTGTGATCCCTTGGCCATGCGCTGTGAGCGCTTCCTGTCTTATGACCTCATTTCATGTTGGCCGTTGCGGTTAGCGGTGGACATGAATCCCAGACCCACAGTGTGTTTTTAAAAAATCACACTGCGGTGCTGGGATTCGTGCCCTGGTGCACTAAATATGTTTGCCGCTCACACATGTCCTTACACCTGCTTCAGACTGGGCGGCCTCATCTGATCCCTTCTCGCATGCCGCGGCCATGAGGCTGCACAGTCTGAAGAAGGCGGAAGGAGATGAGTTAAGACAGGCGAAGATATGCACTGCTCGTGCCCATCAATCACACCCTCGCAGTCAAAATAATTAAGACAACGAGGAGCATTTTATTCAGGCAGGGCGGACGCACAGGCGCAACTAGCCAACCGATGATGTCAGAAGACGGGAAGCGCTACCAAGGGGGGTGCTGCGTATCATTAGAAAGGAAAGTCACACCTCAGGGACAGTGGAATGGTCTCAAAGAGACACATTTTGCACGTGTTGAGTTCCACGTGGGCAAGGATAAAAAGTCAGCCACCTTGTACAAATGCAGCAGTACTGCTGTACAAGGTGGCTGTTATACATAGAAACACCTGGGGGAGAGGGGGCCAGGCTCCCTTCAATTTCAGTTCATGTGCCTGCGTGGTGTTTGCAGGACACGTTGCCAGCTACACAGCAGGGGAACAGCTGGCGTTGCTGAACCCCACTAACACATTGGCTGGTGTTTTTCTCTGTGCAGCTAGCAGTTCCGGGCAAAAACTAGCGGTGTTAGAGCCCAGGGTCAGCAGGAGGAGGAGGAGAGGAGCAAAGTGTAGGCCGAAGCCTGCACTGGTGGAAGCTTTTGGTCGGTTGTGCCAGCGTGGCTTGTGCTGGACACGATGCCGACTACACAGCAGGGGAACAGCTGGCGGTGCTGAACCCCACTGACACATCACCTAGTGTTTTTTCTGTGTAGACAACACTTCCAGGTGTCAACTGACAGTGTTGAAACCCAGGGAATCAAAGAGGAGCAGAGTGTAGGCCGAAGCCTGCAGTGGAGCAAGTGTAAAGGGAACCTTTAACCCCCCCCCCCCCAGGCATTTGTTGCTGAAAGAGCCATCTTGTACAGCAGTAATACTGCACATGGAAAATGGTGGCTCCGAAAATAATGCTCCTTGCAAACGCTGAAGTACACACTCATATAATGTGTCCCCTCACACCGTCAAACCATCCCGGAAGTGGGACTTTCCTTTGTAATGTGACACAGCACAGCCGTCATTCCAACCCCCTTGGTGCCGTGCGCCACCTCCTCAACGTTGTTTGGTTCTGTCACGGAGCCCGCGCTGTAATGTTATCCCTTGGCCATGCACAGTTAGCGGTGCCCGTCTTCTGACATCATTTAGGTGTCAGGCTGGCAGTGCCTGTGCGTCAAAGCTGCCCGAGATCCAACCTTGCAGTGTCATCAAATGTAATCCCACTGCGGGCCAGGGATCCATGGGCATGCGCAGTGCATATCATCGCCTCTCACTCACCTCCTTCATGCTTCTTCAGACTGTGCGGCGTCACGGCCGTGGCATGCTATTAGGGATCAGCTGACGCCGCCTAGTCTGAAGAAGCATGAAGAAGGGGAATGAGAGGCTAGTATATGCACTGCGCATGGCCATGGATACCAGGCCCACTGTGGGATCACATTAGACGACACTGCGAGGTGGGATTTCGGGCAGCGTGGACGCACAGGCGCAGCCAGGACGACAACAAATGATGTCAGAGGACGGGCAGCGCAAACTGTGCATGGCCAAGGGATAACATAACAGTGCAGGGTCCATGACGGAATCAAACAACGCTAAGGAGGCAGCGCATGGTGCCAAGGGGGTAGCAATGACGGCTGTGCTGCGTCACATTACAAAGGAAAGTCCCACCTCTGGGACGGTTGGACGGTGTGAGGGGACACATTACATGAGTGTGTAGTTCAGCGTTTCCAAGGAGCCTAATTTCAAGAGCGACCTTTCCCTTGTGCAGTATTAGTGCTGCACATGGTGGCTCTTTCAGTAACAAACGCCTAGGGGGGGGGGGACAGGTCCCCTTACATTTTAGTTGTGCCAGCGTGGCGGTCGCATGACACGTTGCCGGATACACAGCTGGGGATCAGCTGACGTTACTGAACCCCAATAACAGAGGAGCGACTGTTGACTATGCACACAGCACTTCCAGGCACCAACTGGCGGTGTTAGAGCCCAGGGACAGCAGGAGGAGCAGATTGGAGGTATTACCGCACACACAGCTGGGGATCAGCTGACGTTACTGAACCCCAATAACAGAGGAGCGACTGTTGACTGTGCACACAGCACTTCCAGGCACCAACTGGCGGTGTTAGAGCCCAGGGACAGCAGGAGGAGCAGATTGGAGGTATTACCGCACACACAGCTGGGGATCAGCTGACGTTACTGAACCCCAATAACAGAGGAGCGACTGTTGACTGTGCACACAGCACTTCCAGGCACCAACTGGCGGTGTTAGAGCCCAGGGACAGCAGGAGGAGCAGAGGAACAGAGTGTAGGCCGAAGCCTGATTGGAGCAAGTTTAAAGGGAACCTTTAACCCCCCCCCCAAGACGTTTGTAGCTGAAAGAGCCATCTTGTGCAGCGCTAAGGATGCAAAAGGAAAAGGTTGCTCTTTTAATTATGCTCCTTGCAAACACAGAAGTAAACACTAAAAATGTGTCCCCTTATACCGTTAAACCGTCACGGAGGTGCGAATTTCCTTCGTAATGGGACACAGCACAGCTGTCATTCCTATCCCCTTGGTGCCGTGTGCTGCCTCCTCAGCGTTGTTTTAAGCTGTCACGGAGCCTGCGCTGTTCTGTTATCCCTTGGCCATGCCCAATTAGCGCTGCCTGTCTTCTGACATAATTTGGTGTCAGGCTGTCAGTGCCTGTGCGTCCACGCTGCTCCAGATCCCACCTCGCAGTCTCGTCTAACGTAATCCCACTGCGGGCCTTGGATCCATGGGCATGCACAGTGCATATCCTCGACTCTCACTCCCCTCCTTCCCTCTTCTTCAGACTGTGCGTTGTCACGGCCGTGGCATGCTATTAGGGATCAGCTGACGGCGCACAGTCTAAAGAAGGCGGAGGGAAATGAGCGAGAGCCCGAGGGGAAGATATGCACTGCGCATGCCCATGGATCCCAGGCCCGCAGTGTGACTCAATCAGAAGACACTGCGAGGCGGGATCTATGGCAGCGCGGCCGCACAGGCGCAGCCAGCCTGACACCAAATTATGTCAGAAGACAGGCAGCGCAAATAGGGCATGGCCAAGGGATAACAGAACAGCGCAGGCTCCGTGACAGCTTAAAACAACGCTGAGGAGGCAGCGCATGGCACCAAGGGGGTAGGAATGACGGCTGTGCTGCGTCACATTACGAAGGAAAGTCCCAGCTCTGGGACGGTATAACGGTATCAGTGAACACATTTTATAAGTGTTAAGTTCTGCGTGTGCAAGGAGCCCAAAAAAAATAGCTACCTTTTCCTTGTGCAGCATTACTGCTGCACAAGATGGCTCTTTCAGTAACAAACGACGGGGGGGGGGCCTTACATTCAGGTTGTTGTGCCAGCGTAGCGGTCGCAGGGCACATTGCCGGCTACACAGCTGGGGATCAGCTGACGTTACTGAAACCCAATAACACTGGGTCGTATGTTTTGACTGTGCAGCCTGCACTTCTGAGCCGCAACTGGCGGTGTTGGAGCCCAGGAATAGCATTTCAGGTGGTAGAAAGATGAACACAGCAGAAGACCTGGATGACACCCAATTAATTAATCAGGCAGAGGAGTGGCAAATTCCTGCGAGATCCAGGCCTGGTTCATTTTCAGGAAAGTAAGCCGGTCAACGTTATCGGAGGATAGTCGCATGCGACGGTCTGTTAGTACACCACCTGCGGCACTAAAGACACGTTCCGATAAGACACTAGCCGCAGGGCAAGCCAGCACCTCCAATGCATACTGACTTAGCTCTGGCCATGTATCCAGCTTAGAGACCCAAAACTTGAACGGGGAAGAGCCGTCGGGGAGTACAGTAAGAGGGCAAGCCATGTAGTCTGTCACCATCTGACGGAACCGTTGCCTCCTGCTGACTGGAGCCGCCGGTGATGGTGTAGACATTTGGGGCGGGCACACAAAAGTGTGCCAGAGTTGTGCCATACTCGGCTTGCCTTGGGCAGAGGCACTGCTTCTGCTCCCTCTTTGGGCAGAGCCTCCCCCACTGCCTCGACGCACTGAGCTGCTTTGTAAAGCACTAGCAGCACTCCTCTCAGTTGGACAGGAGAAGATGATGGAATTCACCAGTGTGTCGTGGTACTCCCGCAATTTACGTTCCCGGGTCAACGCAGGGATGAGGTTTTGGACGTTGTCCCGGTAGCGAGGATCGAGGAGGGTGAACACCCAATAATCAGGCATGTTGAGAATGTGGTCGATGCGGCGGTCATTTCTCAGGCACTGCAGCATAAAATCCACCATGTGCTGCAGAGTGCCAACCGGCCCAGAAACGCTGTCCCCTGCTTGAGACATGATCTCTGCCCGCTCGTCATCACCCCACCCTCGCTGTACACACTGACCACTGGACAATTGTGTCGCTCCCTCCTCTGGACGGAGCTCTTCCTCGTCCATTGACTCCTCCTCATCCTCCTCACAAATTGGCCCCTGCGTACCCCTTTGTGAGGAACCACGTGGCGCTGACTCTCCAGAAGCTGATGGAAAAGGTGACTCCTCATCCTCCACCTCTTCCACCACATCATCCCTTAACCCTTGCAAAGTTTGCTGAAGCAGGCAGATAAGGGGGACAGTCATGCTGACTAGTGCATCATCTGCACTTGCCATCCGCGTGGAATAATCAAAAGGACGCAAAACCTGGCAGACGTCCTTCAGAGTGGCCCACTCTGTGGTTGTGAAGTCTGATCGGCGCTGACTGCGACTTCTTTGCGCCTGATGCAGCTGGTACTCAATAACTGCTTGCTGCTGCTCACACAACCGCTCCAACATATGTAACGTGGAATTCCACCGGGTAGGTAGGTCACATATGATGCGGTGTTCCGGAAGGCGGAATCTGCGCTGCAGAGCAGCAATGCGGGATCTGGCCAAGCTGGAACGCCGCAAGTGAGCACACTCTAGGCGGACCTTGTGCAGCAGGGCATCAAGATCCGGATAGTCCCTCAGAAAACTCTGCACAACCAAATTGAGCACATGTGCCAGACATGGGATGTGAGTGAGGTTGCCAAGGGCCAAAGCTGCCACCAGATTTCAGCCATTGTCACACACTACCATGCCTGGCTGGAGATTCGCTGGCAGTAACCACACATCGCTCTCCTGCTTGATGGCATTCCAGAGCTCCTGCGCTGTGTGGCTTCGATGCCCCAATGAAACTAGTTTCAAGACGGCCTGCTGACGTTTGGCCACGGCTGTGCTCATGTCGGTCATAGGTAAACGTTCACGGGTCCATGTGGGGCTGGACTGTGACGGATCCTGCAGAGAGGAATCAGAGGAACTGGTGTAAGAGGAGGAGTCGATGCGTACAGACTGGATTCCTGCAATCCTTGGAGTGGGCAGGACACGTCCTGCGCCACTCGCACGATCTGTACCTGGCTCAACAACATTAACCCAATGGGCAGTGAGGGAAACATATCGCCCCTGTCCATGCTGACTGGTCCACGCATCGGTGGTGAGGTGGACCTTGCTACTGACGGCGTTCAGTAGCGCATGTTTTATGTTTGCCTCAACATGCCTGTGCAGGGCAGGGACAGCCTGCCTGCTGAAGTAAAAGCGGCTGGGCACCTTGTACTGTGGGACTGCCAATGCCATCAAGTCACGGAAGCTGTCAGTCTCCACCAGCCTGAACGAGAGCATTTCCAGGGACAACAGTTTGGCAATGCCTGCATTCAGAGCCTGTGCTCGGGGGTGGTTGGCCGAGAATGCCCGCCTTTTCTCCCATGCCTGTACTACCGATGGCTGTAGAGTAGACTGGGAGTGTGAGGATGACTGGGAAGGTGGTGCTGTGGGTGGAATTACACAAGGTCTCTGGGAGGAAGCCAAACCAGCTGTGCGTGAGCTGGAGGAAGAGGCAACACGAGCTGAAGAGGTGGTAGCTGCCGCTGTTGGTTGGCCTACATCTTCAGTGTGTTTCTGTAACTCCACCGCGTGCCTGGTCCGCACATGTTTCCACATATTTGTGGTATTGAGGTTGCTGACATTTTTCCCTCTTTTTACTTTATGATGACACAGCTTGCATTTGACAAAACAAATGTCATCTGCAACTGTGTCAAAAAAGGACCAGGCACTGCAAGTCTTGGGAGCGCCCTTTTTGGCTTTGGAAAGAGACAGGCTCCTAACGGGTGCCAAAGTGGAGGCTACAGGCTCCGCAGTCTTCCCCCTCCCTCTCCCTCTTTGGCCCGTAAGAGGAAGCTCTTCCTCTGAGCTGCTCCCACCACCTTCCTGTTCCTCACGCCACGATGGGTCAAGGACCTCATCATCTCCACTACCCTCTGCCACCAACTGCTCCTCCTGGGTAGTCTCAGCAGCACAGTACGCACGAGAAAGCGGCACCTGAGTTTCATCATCAGATGCGTACTGCGCTGTGGTCACCGGAGGCACTGGCCCACCTGCCTCTTCAGAGTCAGAGAGAAAAAGGTGTTGGGCATCACTGCACACTGCCTCTTCTTCCATTTCTCCAATGCTGCTTGGCTGGCCCCCTGTTTCCAAGCCAAGAGATTCAGAGAACAGAAGTAGAGACGGCTCCTGTCCTGGGCTCTCTGACTGCCTGGCCAATTTGGCAGGTGGTGAAGAGACAGATGGCTGCTCTCCAGTGCTCTGTGCCTGAGAGGATGTGGCACTAACTGAAGTCGATGCCGAGGCGTTAGCTGCCATCCACCCGACAACGGCTTCAATTTGGTCTTCACGCAGCAGCGGTGCACGGCGCTCTCCGACAAAGCTGCGCATGAAGGACTGTTCCCTGCTGAAACTGAGTGACGACGAGTCACCGGCGCCCGCAGCAGGCACAGAATCACCACGTCCTCTCCCTGCTCCTCTCCCTGCTCCGCGCCCACGCCCACGTGCCTTACTCCCTGCCCTCTTCATCTTGGTTGACAGATAAAGATAAGCAGAAAAGTACTAAGGCCTTAGTGTGCTTATTCCTGTAATGCTCCTCCTAACAGGTGTAAGAAACACTAATGTTGTAAATTGTGGACTAAACTTTATTATTTTTCAAATGTGGCCTACACAAGTGTTAAGTTCACCAAACACAACTTAACTTTTTTTTTGGTGCAGATCGGGCTACAGAGCTAGTTTAAATCACACGGAGACCGTGCAGACAGCCGTAAACGGCGCTGCAAGGCCAAAAAACCCTCCTCTAGGTTATCCTATATAGTGTTTTTCCACTATTTAGCTGGATACAAGTGGAAAGACACTAATAGGAATTTTTTTTTTCAAATTTTAAACTGGCTGCACTATTTGAAAAAAAGGAAATTGTTTTTCAAGGTATGAGGCAGTAACGCACCCTGAGCTGAATCCAACCGGCTATGGCTGCACACAGACTACAGGGCGAGCTGCGCTCACACAGAGACCGTGTAGACAGCCGTAAACGGCGCTGCAAGGCCCAAAAAAAAACCTCTAGGTTATCCTATATAGTGTTTTTCCACTATTTAGCTGGATACGAGTGGAAAGACACTTATAGGATTTTTTTTTTTTCAAATTTTAAACAGGCTGCACTATTTGAAAAAAAAGGAAAATTTTTCTCAAGGTATGAGCCAGTAACGAACCCTGAGCTGAATCCAACCGGCTATGGCTGCACACAGACTACAGGGCGAGCTGGGCTCACACGGAGACCGTGCAGACAGCCGTAAACGGCGCTGCAAGGCCAAAAAACCCTCCTCTAGGTTATCCTATATAGTGTTTTTCCACTATTTAGCTGAATACAAGTGGAAAGACACTAATAGGAATTTTTTTTTTCAAATTTTAAACTGGCTGCACTATTTGAAAAAAAGGAAATTGTTTTTCAAGGTATGAGGCAGTAACGCACCCTGAGCTGAATCCAACCGGCTATGGCTGCACACAGACTACAGGGCGAGCTGCGCTCACACAGAGACCGTGCAGACAGCCGTAAACGGCGCTGCAAGGCCCTAAAACCCCCCTCTAGGTTATCCTATGTAGTGTTTTTCCACAATAGAGCTGGAGACTGGTGGAAAAACACTAATAGGAAATTTGAGAAAAAATGTGCAGCAGGCTGCACTAAGAGCAAAAAAGAACAACTGTGTGAGGCAGTGTGAACCCCCCCTGAGCTGAATACAACCGGGTATATGGCTGCACACAGACTACAGAGTGAGCTGCACACACACACACACACAGAGACCTTGCAGAACGCTGTTAAAACAGCGCTGCAAGGCAAGAGCAAGGTGAACAGTGAAGAACACACAGCGTTTTGCTAAATTAGCCTTTGGAAAGGAAAATAAAGCAATTAGCAAGCTCAACTGGCCCTCAGTTAGAACACAGCGTCCTGTCCCTAACTGAAATCACAGCAGAGTGAGCGCAAAATGGCGGCAGCGCTTTTTTATAGTGCAGAGTGACATCATTTCAGCAGCCAATCCCAGCCTTGCCAGTACTTACATGCCCACCATGCTAAACAGGATGTGCCCACACTTTCATTCATTCCTCATTGGCTGCTGCGTTCAATTTGAATTCTGGGAACTTCCGATTCCGGTATCCGATACGCGGGAAGTATCGGAATTCGGTATCGGAATTCCAATACCGCAAATATCGGCCGATACCCGATACTTGCGGTATCGGAATGCTCAACACTATTCACGGCACCACGTACGCATCTGCCAAGCAGATCATCAAACATGGATTCAGACCATCCAAAGATGGCATGTTAGGGCCGGGGGTTTATGTGACCCGAGACATATATAAGGCTATGAAATACCCACTGAACAACGATCTCAGAAAGGTTGTGTTAATGCTAACGGTGAATGTTGGCAAAGTCAAGAAAATAGACCGTCATGGCCACCCATTACAGAAGACGTGGCACCAGCAGGGCTATAACACTGCCTGGGTGCCACCACTCTGCGGCATGAATACGAGCGGCCAGGAGGAAGACTGCATCTACAATCCTCAAAGGATTAAAGTGGTCGACGTCTATGGGAATCCCAATGATGTTTGTAAACTGAAGCGTTATCTTTGACATTACATATACAGACTGCAATGCCTGTCCACCAAGTGACCTGAATATTTCCTATTTTTCTGGTCCATATTTCTTTCTTGATAGTAAAGTAAAAGTAAATATTGCAAACTATTTTTTGCATGTTTGCTGTTCAGTAAAATCAGAGTCATAAATTGCAATTCTGGAATATAATGGCATCAACACAACCAGTGAAACCTTAAAGGGAACCTGTCACCTGAATTTGGCGGGACCGGTTTTCGGTCATAGGGGCGGGGTTTTCGGGTGTTTGATTCACCCTTTTCTTACCCGCTGGCTGCATGCTGGCCGCAATATTGGATTGAAGTTCATTGTCTGTCCTCCGTAGTACACGCCTGCGCAAGGCAAGATTGCATCAATCAAATCAAACACCCGAAAACTCCGCCCATATGACCGAAAACCGGTCCCGCCAAATTCAGGTGACAGGTTCCCTTTAAGGGCACATTCACACGAGTGTAGATTCTGTCATCAGAGCTCATCCGAGAGCGTTGGGTTGATTATGCTAATGACACTCCGATCCCAATGTCAGCACAGTGTGAGCCGTTTCTCTCTGATGAGAGAATGAGAGCACACTGTTAGGAGAAGATGGAGTACATAATGTCTCCATCTTTTCTACTCTGTGAATCCACGGAAATTAGACTGCACTCAGGTTTTATCCGAGTGCAGTCCGATGACTTCCATGCACCCACAGAATTGAATGGGTGCATGTCGTCCGTTTGCGGAGCTACTTGCAGCATGCTGTGTTATTTTCTAATGCAAAATCGATATTAGAAAAAACAAACAAACCTTGATCTGCACTGCCCCATAGTATATAACATTGGTTCCAGTGCCATCTGATAAAATATCTGGTAGCTCTCGTCCGATGTATACGCTCTTATGAGTGAGTCCTTACGGGTTTATCCAGGACTATTTTTTTCTTTTACTATGGGCCTAAAAACTAACAGGCAGGAAACTACTTGCCTGTTCTAACTGGCGTTGGCTCAAAGTAGTCACTGACCGCTCCTGCCCGTGATTCAGCTGCTCCATGTTAACAAGACAGCTCTTTTTTTTTTCTTGGCTGTTTTGTCATTAGGGCAATGACTGCCAACGTCATGCTGATCGACAGCTGGCTCCCACTGCTGGTGTCGACAGTCACACCCTGTCAACAGAGTAGAACAGAAGTGAAGCCACTGCTTGGTTGACATAACGTCAGTTGTATCGCTGGCAGGAGCCGTCTGTGACCATTCTATGCTTGTCAGATATCGGCATCAGACAACAGAAAAGTAGTTAGAAACGACCTGCTTCTTAGTCCTATATTACAGAAATTAAATAGTCCTGGATAACCCCTTTAATATATCTTAAAGAAAAATGTAGTTCCAGGCTAGCTACCAAGTTGTGTGTAGAAGAACAAATAAGCTTCAAATGTTTTGTAAAACATATTGAAATTTTTCAGAATTGAAGCAACGTATTCATAATGTTTCAGCACTTTATTATGCCTTAGGACTAATCCAACAGCACATAATTGACCATTGCTTTGTCGTAGACTCGACCTAAACACTTGACTTTTTCCTGTGACAATGTTATCACTTCTGAATGTGCAGAAAACAAAACATCACTATATTATAAATAATCATCCGTCTTTAGCGTTATTCTACATTAGCTACATACGGCAACTTTTACTGCACAAACAAACAGGAAGGGATAATGGCGAAAAGGCATGAAACAATTCAGTCCAGATTCACGTCACAAAGAAATGTTTGGAATTAAACTTCTTGAAATGTCGCATGACTCAAAGTTGTGTAAAGTTTGGCAACTTGACATTTTTAAACTAGTCCCAGCTCAGTCTTATGACTTTAGTGTCCTCCAGGTAGTGAGGATATGATTACTGAGGACACCACTTCTCCACAGTCGTCACAAGTCAGCTGCTTATAAACAAAACCCAGTGAGATCACCAGGGATTTTTTTGTGTAGTACTGAACACATGAGTGGCAAATTATACTTTTGAGACCTCTAAAGTCAAACACTGCCAGAATGAAGACCTCAACAGAAAGTGGCTGCAGCTGCTTCATAATGGACAGTTCCATCTGGCTTCTGTCCAAATCCCGGTTTAGGCATTCAGAAGGAAGCCCAAAAACATGAGGCCTGAATGTGATGGGATCATAGCCTAATGCTAATGGACTCTATGGTTGCAGAAGAGCAATGCCCAACATGCTGTAACCACCGAAGGGTGGAGATCTTCATATAGGAGGTCGCTGCATTAGTATATAATCATGCCATTGTACACGTAGTCATCTAAGCTACCATACATTTTGGACTGAAACCAAACATTTCTGGAGATCAAAAAAGTTTTTTTTTTTTTTTTTTTTTTAAATGTAAACCTCTGATTCACGCAACCCAGAGCAGTAGTGTTGTATTGTATAGTAACAGCTTTCTAAGGAAACAAATGCTGACATGGGCTTTGCAGCATAAAGAGACACATTAAAGTTATAAAGTAGTGCACACAATAGATGTATAGAGTCAAGTGGGCGGTCCCAGCCACCTCCAGAATCACGCTGTCCTGACATTATAAGTCAACTCTGCTTGTATCCGGCGCATATGCAGATGGGGCAGTATATTTGTTAACAGGTTCCCTTTGTAGTGCAACTCTAACCTGAGGATAAAGTTTTCACAAAGTATGAGAAAACTCCTAGAATAAGTTTATGATTCATTCACATTCACGAGAATTTTAGAACTTTAGGTTTTTCTGCCAATTAACTGTTTTAAATAAATGACGTGCTGAGCAGGACCACCGACAACATCGGTCACTTTAATCCTCCAAGGCTCATAAATACAGTCTTCTTCTAGGTTACTCTGCACCATGCCACATCCCGGAGGTACCCAAGCGCTGTCGTATCCTTCATCATGCCAGGTGAGCCGCATTGGGTGATCTTGGCTGTCAATCTTCTTAACCTTTCCCACTCTTACAGAAAGCTCCAAAACCACTTTCTGATCTGCCTGCGTCACTTTTATTGGATATCTTGATGCTTTCTCTACATCTCTACTAACGTAGACTCCTTTCCCCAACATCCCATCATCGGAAACTTGAAATCCGTCCTTGATGATACTCTCAGCTGCGTCTACAGTTGTCCCATGGTACATGGTATAGAACCTTCTTCCAGGATATTTTACTTCCATTTCATCGAAAAGGAATTCAATTCTGAGAATGTTCAACCTGGAAAAGAAGAAGATTTACTGGGCAGCATGATGGATGATTCATCAAATCCAACCAGACCCCTTTTCACCTCCATATTGCTGCCAGTCCACTGGTTCCTCTACCGGTAAGGGGACATCAGGTGGCCACTGATCAGCTACAGCAGTCACTTTTCATTTGGGCCTAAAGAAAGAGCTAGAGTCATATGGAACGTGACCACTGCAGCCGATCAGCAGCCCCATGATATCTCTCACTGAGAGAAGAAGCCAGGAGACCAGCGGGGGCCACTAGCAGCAATATGGAGAAGTTACACAGGCATAGAGGAGTATATTTTGTGTGTTAGCACCACCATGGGTCTATTTATTCCATCAGTAAAATATAGCCAGTTTACATGTGTTTGGACCCCCCCCCCCCAAAAAAAAAAAAGCGCACCCAAGAGATGATTTTGCTCACCTGGTTCTGTTGCATAGTAAAACGGGGATGGTACAATTTGGGTTAAGAAATACGGCTGCTGTTCTTATCCAAAGTCTCAGATCTAGAAACAGACAAAAAAAAAAAAAAAAACACTGATGAGAATACATCAAGACTTCATGGGAAGACTCGAAGGGGACGGCCATGATACAGCTGCACGTTCTACAACGATTGTTAAAGGTTTTTACTGGAAGAAAGTCATCTCATCCTGTAAACCAGATGACTTTATGCCACCTCAATATTTGGCCGTGTCAGTGCCACCTCAGCTGGCACTAACCTCCTGAGATGGCAGAGGCAGCTTAATACATCACCAGCGCAATAGTCTCTCGTTCTCTATACTGAACCAAGATTGTGGGGAGACTCGTGCCAAATCTGCTCCTTCATGATGAACTTCAGAGCTGCGTCACAAGTCAGCTCTCCTCACAACTTCTGTACCCGAGCAGTCTAACACCTCATTCAGATGTCAGTTTGCTTTTGACGTACGAAAGAAAAAAAAAAAAAGTCTGAATGTCAGTGATTTTTCTATTTTTTTTTCCCACTGGTTATGAAAAAAAATAAAAATTCTCCACCTTCTCCTATTAGTCAGTGAAAAACAGAGCGTGCACGTGGCATCCAAGTGCTCTCAGACCTTTCTTTTTTTCACCGACCGATTTTGATCGGACATTTACGCTGTATATGGAAAATAAATAAAAAAAGAATTGATAGCACTCGTACGTCAAAACTGGTGTGTGACTGAGGCTGAAGTTATTAGCTCCAACGATATTTGCCGGAACCAGGCATAAATACACTGATGGGAATGCACTAGTTTAATTTTTTTTTTTATTAAACAAGTCCAACTTTGTGTCATGGTGCCCATAACTAGGCCTCTGGCAACACAGCACACAGGATTTCTCACCCATCTACCATGTTGTATAATGCAAAGGAAAAAAAGTCAATATACGGTCAAATTTGCAGCAAATTAAAGACACAGTATAGCACCATTTGGATACCGTTGCATGGACCTAAACTTGTTTTCTGGTGCCACTCGCTCCTGTGTCAAGGGGCTAGTGGTGCCAACGAGGAAGCATCTGCACGAGGCTGCTAGGAACTGTGCCCGGTTGGCAAGTCACACACTTCTCTTACTATATAGGTCATGTGCACCATGCCTACTGATCGTGTGACGGTACCAGCAGATACCTGTAGACGTGTTGTCCATTGTGCACCGCCAATCATCTGATGCGCAGTGACCCCAAATCAAAATCCTACATGACCCTAGACTGGAGAATGTAATCAAGGGTCTCACCGGCTTTCACACTTCGCTCCTCAGAATGGTAGAACAGACGTAGTCACATACCCAGAATAGTCACCAGTTGGCAGCCAGACGCAAATGTGGCAACAGGACAAGACTGGTTTGACGAGGATAGAATCACAGGTAGTCACTACAACTACCATCTAGCCTGCGCCAGCGCACACCCCAACCCCAGTGGTGACTGCACTGACGCTCAAGCAATGAATGAAAGACCTGTCTGGTATAAATAGCAGATCCTCATGACCTCATTGTAGATGCAGCTAATGTAGCAGATCCCAGCACAGAAGGAGTTAACCAATGCTACCTGCAGGGCAAGGTGCGGTCTCATGCAAGGAAACTACTACTCCAGTCCCCCCCCAAGTGATTTTATGTACATCTGTATAATTTGTGCTAATTTTGTGACAATATAAAGAAACCTGCTACATTTTGCACTAAAAAGTTGCAAAAGGAGGACAAAAAAAGAAGACAAAGAAAGGCCTGTTGTATTTTGAGCTAAATTCATGTGTGCCATTTTGAAATGTTTTGGTGAAAAAAAACCTTCGACGAATACCACAAGACATAAAAAAGATAGGTGCCTTAAAAAAAAGAGATCTCAAGCTCATAATAGACCACATTTGTAAAAAAAAATAAAAATAAAAAATTGTTAGTCCACGTTCACACGTTCAGTATTTGGTCAGTATTTTACATCAGTATTTGTAGCCAAGACCAGGAATGGGTGAAAAATACAGAAGTGGTGGTGACGTGATTTTTTCCTCTGATTGTTCCACTCATGGTTAAAAATACTGACCAAATACTGATAGTGTGAACGTGGCCTTAAAGAGGTGGAAAATGTTACTCAAGGTAAATTTTATCCATTGTTTTTCTGTTTTTTTTTTTAACACCACTGCTCAGATGAAGTGTCTTCGCACATAGAACATGTGCTCATTATAGTCAATGGGGCTGTTCACATGTTCATGAATTTTAGGAAAAAGGAGGGAAGAGATCGGGTAAAACTTATTAGGCCGGGATCACACATACGCGAGATACGGCCGAGTCTCGCAGGTGAAAACCCAGCTCTGGCGCTGGCACTCCGGAGTGGAGCGTGCAGCCGCACAGCAATACACGGAGCTGCACGCTCCGCTCCAAAGTGCCGGCGCCAGAGCTGCGTTTTCACCTGCGAGACTCGGCCGTATCTCGCGTATGTGTGATCCCGGCCTAAAAGAGGAAAGAGATGATGTGAATTAGAAGGTTGGATACTTTGATCCCAAATGGTTTAAACTAAATAAGCCCGGATTCATAAAAGCTTTTACGCCAGACAATTGCTGTACAAAACTCCGAAAAGTCTAAAAAATTTGGTGCAATGTGAGGCTGTGCAAAAATGTTGCCACCTTTGGGGTTTTCACATCATTTTTGCCCAGACCTGACAAAGCTGGGGTGTGGCAACCCCCTAGTCGTCAAATTTATGATGCGCGGTGGCGTTCCTATTCCATAAATCTTACTCCATTTTTGGTAAGGTGCACGTCTTATAATGAATAAAGTGACTTATATTCCACCCTGCCCCTCATCAAGACTGGCAGGAAAAACACAATTCTTGATGAATCAGTGCCATAATCCATTTATCCAAATACTTCACTGATCCCTAATTTATGTGCTCGGCCGTAGGATGAAGTTCTGCTGTGTCTATGTTGGGTGAGGGTACAGGTGTATATGTTTACTGTGGGATAAAGCTGGGATACTTTCCAGTGTTATTTTATATTACTAGGTTTTTCTATATTCAGTATGTATTTAGGATATTAGAGGAGCACAAATGAATTTTCATCCTGAATCTCTATGTATTTAATGCCATAATCTAATCTATTTTCTTATATGTTAATTAAAGAATCCCTATCTTTCCCAAACTACACAATGTAACTTCTTTTGTTTTGTTTTTTTGTTCTCCCTTTTTGATGAAGCTTTGTTTGAGAATCCAAGTGCATGCTGGTATAGTCAAACAAGTGTCATCAGAGGCTGAAGTCCCCGCCCCTTCCCTGAAACCAATCATCGTGGGTGACCTTTGGTTTAGTGGCTGGGCTAATTCCTACTCTGTTACCACGCAGTGTTCACAATGACAGTGCGCTCTCTCATTGGCTCAGATCAGTAGAGGGCAACTGAGTGCACTGTCAATGCACTTTGTAAGATGAATACCAGGCTTTCAAAAAACAGCACTGTCCCCGCAAGTCAAGTGAAGTCACTTGTGGGGGTAGCGCTGATGTTTGTACCCCAGGTATTCTTGCAACATTATTGTTTGGAGGTGCGATGTATGGAGACTCGGCAATTGTTGCCAATTGTGGAATGTTGCGGTTTCCACTGTATCCTCAGTGTGTGGTACCCCTGAGGGTCCAGTCACCACATAGGTACTGCACCTCAGCCAGAGGTGTGGTTCTCCACTCTCGGGTAAGGAGGGGACACTACCCAGGACCCACACACTAGCATCCAACACTAGATCACTATAGGCCTGGAGGGAACTAGGTAGAGGGTGTGGGTGGAAGAAGTAGAGAGGAGTTGTCATGAAAACAGGAGGGAGGAGTCAGGAAGACTCTGGAAAGGCAGTAAGTGATTAGATGAGTTCACTGTGAGAGTGAGAGAGAGTTGCAACTGCAGACTTGAGCAGTGAGGAGCTTGTCCCAGCACCAGAGAACAGAAAGAGAGAACAAGGAAGATAGAGAGAAGCTCCTGACAGAAAGAAAAGAGAGAAGGGGTCCTAGGGGCACGGGTAGTGAGGAATCCACCCATGGAGCCTGTATCCACGCTGACTGTGGTTGGGTGAAGGGACCAGGTTGCAGTGGGGGACCGGCCCACAGACTAGTGGAAAACTACAAGGCTCAGCTAGCCAGCCGGAGACTGTGGTGTCTGTTTGTGCCACAGCCACAACCACACACACTCGCTGAAAAGGCAGCTACATAGGATCAAGGGGACCAGAAGGACATGGCCCGACAAGATTCGAGGCTGCTGGTTTGGGACACTGTGTGTGAAGGCTTAGGGCAGGAGAGGCGGGAGCTAGCGCAGTGAGAAGGCCAGGGAAGGAACATAAGAAGGGGGTTCTGTCAAAATGGATCCCAAATTACCTGAGAGCTGGCTGGACCACAGACCCGGAGGACACAGCACCTGGCTGGGACTCCATTTAAGAACTGTGAGTAAAAGTGTGGAAACTGCACCGTGCTGTGTCCTCTGAATTATTACTGCGTCACCTGCCCTGCATCACAACATTCACTGTTGTGAATTCTGTTATCGAACTCCCTCCTGTGGTCATGAATGGTACTTCGGCGAGTTCTGTCCATGGACTCCCTCTGGTGGCTGTGAGTGGTGCTGCTGCTTCTGAGGTTCCTTCCACAGGTGACGGAGTTTATTCATTGGCTGGCTGCTCTATTTAACTCCACTCAGATCGTTACTCCATGCCAGCTGTCAATGTTCTTGTACTGGTTCAGTTCGCTCTTGGATCTTTCTGGTGACCTGTCTACTCCAGCAGAAGCTAAGTTCCTGCTAGTTATTATTTGTTCATTGTTTTCTGGTCCAGCTTGCTATCATGATTTTGTTTTGCTAGCTGGAAGCTCTGGGATGCAGAGTGGCACCTCCGCACCGTGAGTCGGTGCGGAGGTCTTTTTGCACACTCTGCGTGGTCTTTTTGTAGTTTTTGTGCTGACCGCAAAGATACCTTTCCTATCCTTAGTCTGTTTAGTAAGTCGGGCCTCTCTTTGCTGAAACCTGTTTCATTTCTGTGTTTGTGACTTTCATCTTTACTCACAGTCAATATATGTGGGGGGCTGCCTTTTCCTTTGGGGAATTTCTCTGAGGCAAGGTAGGCTTTATTTTCTATTTCTAGGGCTAGTTAGCTCTTAGGCTGTGAAGAGGCGTCTAGGCCTTGTTAGGTACGCTCCACGGCTATTTCTAGTTGTGTGATAGGATTAGGGGTTGCGGTCAGCAGAGTTCCCACTTCCCAGAGCTTGTCTTGTGTGAGCCTAACCACCAGGTCCATAACAGTACAGCTGGCCATCTCCCCTGATTTGCGGCGTGTGCTGCAGAAATTTCAGGCTGATAGACCTGACCGTTGTCCAGCGGAGAAACTGTTTGTCCCTGATAGATGGACTAGTAGAGTTATCTCTGAGGTTCATTGTTCGGTGTTAGCGGGTCATCCGGGAATCTTTGGTACCAGAGATTTGGTGGCTAGATCCTTTTGGTGGCCTTCTTTGTCACGGGATGTGCGTTCTTTTGTGCAGTCCTGTGGGACTTGTGCTCGGGCTAAGCCCTGCTATTCTCGTGCCAGTGGGTTGCTTTTGCCCTTGCCGGTCCCGAAGAGGCCCTGGACGCATATTTCCATGGATTTTATTTCAGATCTCTCTGTCTCTCAAAGGATGTCGGTCATTTGGGTGGTTTGTGATCGCTTCTCTAAGATGGTCCATTTGGTACCCTTGTCTAAATTGCCTTCCTCCTCTGATTTGGTGCCATTGTTTTTCCAGCATGTGGTTCGTTTGCATGGCATTCCGGAGAACATCGTCTCGGACAGAGGTTCCCAGTTCATTTCGAGGTTTTGGCGGTCCTTTTGTGCTAAGATGGGCATTGATTTGTCTTTTTCTTCGGCTTTCCATCCTCAGACAAATGGCCAAACCGAACGAATTAATCAGACTTTGGAAACATATCTGAGATGCTTTGTTTCTGCTGGTCAGGATGATTGGGTGTCCTTCTTGCCTTTGGCTGAGTTCGCCCTTAATAATCGGGCCAGCTCGGCTACTTTGGTTTCGCCCTTTTTCTGTAATTCTGGTTTCCATCCTCGTTTCTCTTCAGGGCAGGTTGAGTCTTCGGACTGTCCTGGTGTGGATACGGTGGTGGACAGGTTGCAGCAGATTTGGACTCATGTGGTGGACAATTTGACATTGTCCCAGGAGAAGGCTCAACGTTTCGCTAACCGCCGGCGCTGTGTTGGTCCCCGACTTCGTGTTGGGGATTTGGTTTGGTTGTCGTCTCGTCATGTTCCTATGAAGGTTTCCTCTCCTAAGTTTAAGCCTCGTTTCATTGGTCCGTATAAGATTTCTGAAGTTCTCAATCCTGTGTTATTTCGTTTGGCCCTTCCAGCTTCTTTTGCCATCCATAATGTGTTCCATAGGTCGTTATTGCGGAGATACGTGGCGCCTATGGTTCCCTCCGTAGATCCTCCTGCCCCGGTGTTGGTCGAGGGGGAGTTGGAGTATGTGGTGGAGAAGATTTTGGATTCTCGTATTTCGAGACGGAAGCTCCAGTACCTGGTCAAGTGGAAGGGTTATGGTCAGGAAGATAATTCCTGGGTTTTTGCCTCTGATGTTCATGCTGTCGATCTAGTTCGTGCCTTTCATTTGGCTCGTCCTGATCGGCCTGGGGGCCCTGGTGAGGGTTCGGTGACCCCTCCTCAAGGGGGGGTACTGTTGTGAATTCTGTTATCGAACTCCCTCCTATGGTCATGAATGGTACTTTGGCGAGTTCTGTCCATGGACTCCCTCTGGTGGCTGTGAGTGGTGCTGCTGCTTCTGAGGTTCCTTCCACAGGTGACGGAGTTTATTCGTTGGCTGGCTGCTCTATTTAACTCCACTCAGATCGTTACTCCATGCCAGCTGTCAATGTTCTTGTACTGGTTCAGTTCGCTCTTGGATCTTTCTGGTGACCTGTCTACTCCAGCAGAAGCTACGTCCCTGCTAGTTATTATTTGTTCATTGTTTTCTGGTCCAGCTTGCTATCATGATTTTGTTTTGCTAGCTGGAAGCTCTGGGATGCAGAGTGGCACCTCCGCACCGTGAGTCGGTGCGGAGGTCTTTTTGCACACTCTGCGTGGTCTTTTTGTAGTTTTTGTGCTGACCGCAAAGATACCTTTCCTATCCTCAGTCTGTTTAGTAAGTCGGGCCTCTCTTTGCTGAAACCTGTTTCATTTCTGTGTTTGTGACTTTCATCTTTACTCACAGTCAATATATGTGGGGGGCTGCTTTTTCCTTTGGGGAATTTCTCTGAGGCAAGGTAGGCTTTATTTTCTATTTCTAGGGATAGTTAGCTCTTAGGCTGTGAAGAGGCGTCTAGGCCTTGTTAGGTACGCTCCACGGCTATTTCTAGTTGTGTGATAGGATTAGGGGTTGCGGTCAGCAGAGTTCCCACTTCCCAGAGCTTGTCTTGTGTGAGCCTAACCACCAGGTCCATAACAATTCACCATCATTAACTTTAACTCTTTAACTGCCCTGGGGCCTAGCTCTTTCCGTGGAGAGCTAAAACATCTCTGCTGTGTCACCATTTGCCCCAGTAGACCAGAACCGCAGCGTCGGCCATTTCCCTATTGCCGAGCACCACAGGTGGTGTCACAAGCAAATCCCCTATAAACTTTATTTTCCCCTTTAATTGCCTTTTATTGGACTCCCAGGGTCACAGACCGGGTCACTGCTGCTGTGATATCCCCCATAAGAACCGACGGACCCGGCCCGAGTACCCCACGGCCCTGGTAGGCTCTCCAAATGTGTTATATCAACAATGTTCTGTGGGTTTACCTTGGACATGAGATCCGATGGGTCTTTGGCACCATAATAATGGCAGGGGTGATACCAATTCCACCTCTTTGAGACTACCTGTATTATTCACAGGCGTGGTGACGACATTGGTCATGTGAAGGCGGACATCAATTTTTAGTATCAGAGACGCTGACTCATTGGTGCCATGTTCTGTTCACCTTTTCTAAATCATTGTAGCATTCTCTGGTGAAATGGTAATCTGTCGGGGTATAAAGAGGAGTACGTCAGAATAGTTTGGTTTCACCACCTCCATGATGATTAGAGTGATCTGTTTGATGTGACCAAGGCCGGCGAGATGGGGGGCCCATTCAGGGCCGACGGTAGGGGCAGGCAGCTGCCTAGGGCCCCCGCTCCCCCAGGGACCCTCAGCTAGCAGCACATCACGCAGCCGCTATGGGGCCCCTGTGAGGCAAGGGGGCCCACCTGCCGCCAGCGCCGACTCCCCCGCCGCCGCATTGAACTATACCGGCGTCTGCCAGTACAGTTCAAGGCAATTATGGAGGAGAGAACGTCACCTGACGCTCCCTCTCCCATCATTCCCCGCTCTGCTTCTGACACTGTGGGTGCTCAATGATGTCACCGCGCACTCACTGTGTGCCAGGCAGTGCAGCGGCACCCACCGAGACAGGAGAAGGGAGCAGCATGGTGCGGGCACGAGTAGAGGTGAGGTTTTTTACTATAACAGTGAGTACTGGACTGTGGGGCCATTCTTGGGGGGCTGTGCTAGTGCTATATACTACATGGCTGTGCTATATGCTACGTGTCTGTGTTATATACTACATGGGCTGTGCTATATGCTACGTGGGCTGTGTTATATACTATGTGGCTGTGCTATATACTACATGGCTGTGCTATATACTACGTGGGCTGTGATATATACTATGTGGCTGTGCTATATACTACATGGCTGAGCTATATACTATGTGGGCTGTGCTATATGCTATGTGGGCTGTGCTATATACTACATGGCTGTGTTATATACTACGTGGGCTGTGCTATATGCTACGTGGGCTGTGTTATATACTACATAGCTGTGCTATATGCTATGTGGATGTGCTATATACTATGTGGCTGTGCTATATACTACGTGGGCTGTGCTATATACTACATGGCTGTGCTATATGCTGTGTGGGCTGTGTTATATACTATGTGGGCTGTGCTATATGCTACGTGGTTGTGCTATATACTACATGGCTGTGCTATATACTATGTGGGCTGTGCTCTATGCTACGTGGCTGTGCTATATACTACGTGGGCTGTGATATATACTACATGGGCTGTGCTATATGCTACGTGGGCTGTGTTATGTACTATGTGGCTGTGCTATATACTACATGGCTGTGCTATATACTACGTGGCTGTGCTGTATACTACGTGGCTGTTCTATATACTATGTGGCTGTGGTATGTACTACGTGGCTGTGCTATATACTATGTGGGCTGTGTTATATGCTATGTGGCTGTGTTATATACTACATTACTACGTGGCTGTGCTCTATACTATGTGGGCTGTGCTATATGCTATGTGGCTGTGCTATATACTACGTTGCTGTGCTATATGCTACGTGGCTGTGGTATATACTACGTGGCTGTGCTATATACTACATGGGCTGTGTTATATGCTATGTGGCTGTGTTATATACTACGTGGCTGTGCTCTATACTATGTGGGCTGTGCTATATGCTACGTGGCTGTGTTATACAGTATACTACTGTACGTGGCTGTGCTATATACTACGTCGCTGTGCTATATACTACGTGGCTGTGCTATATGCTACGTGGCTGTGCTATATACTACCCATTTTTAACTTGTACAAATGTTCTACGTTAATACTTTCTAATGTTTACTTTAAAAAGTTTTCCATTAAAAAATTGTCATATTCAATGCATGCAGTTTTTTTCTTTGCAGCAAGTTCAGCTAACAATAAAATGCCTACTGGTAACTGAGGAAGAGGGAGTAGGTCACAAAAATTGACATATAAGGGGTTGACTTATATAAAACCCCTCTGCTGTATGGTATTGTAGAATTTACAATAGCTATCACTCATGTAAGAAGTGAAATCTGGCATTGTACTATACCTATATTTCTCTGCTGTATATGTGCATCATGAATCGTGGTATGTGTTAAAAGGGGGGGGGGGACCGCTGAGACTCTTTCGTCCGGGGATCTCAAAAACCTGGAGCCGGCCCTGGATGTGACCATTTCATGCTGAGCTACCTTGGGTTCATTGATTCATGTCACTTGATTTTTTATCTCTACAGTATATCCCTTTATATGATTGAGTGTTTGATTTTAAATCAAGATTTGTTTTCCTTTTATACATTATATAACTTCATTTCTTAAATTGTTTATAGTTTCCATGTTATTGGAGGAAGAGGGAGAAGATTGCAAGAGGAACAATGGGAAAAGATTGGATAAGGATAGTCCCTTGTATCGAACAGGATAAAGTGGCCTGTATGTGTTTAAAGGGAATCTGTCAGCAGAATTTCACACCCCAAACTATTTATATGTGCATGGAGCTCTTTCAAAGACAAATCCAGCAATACCTTTACATGGTCGGTCACTTCCTCCATTACTGAGAAATTGGCGCTTGAACCGATATTCTATTGAGCCCAAAGAGCTACAGTATTTGTAGATCTGAAGCCCTTGTCACTCCAGCTCTATTCCCCACCTCCTCCTGCTTGACTCACACCTGAAATCACACAGCATAAAGGCTGTCAGTCAAGCAGGAGGAGCATGTGGCACCGGGCGGGCAGTAGAGCTGGAGTGACGAAGGCTTAATATGTACAAATAGTTCTTTAGACTCAATCTTTTCAGCAAAGTTCTTGTAAGTGCTTCTCTCCTTGCCCCGAAGACTAGCAACCGCTACAAGACTGCAGAAGTGGCCAGTAATCTAGGCCACGAGCACCAAACAATAGAATTAGCAATCCTGCCAATCTTGGGAGGATTTTTAATAAGAGTTAAGTTGATCTAGCGTTAAGTTATTTCTAGAAGCAGTTTTACATTTTACCCATTTAAGAACTTGAGAATGACGCTTTAAACTTTTAATTCAGCACTTTAAAAAATTTTTTCTCATCCTGTCTAGCTACCCATATGTTGTAGTGTAAGAGCGTTAATATACTTATCGATTGCCATTATACGCAGTTTCCAGCTCTGCTCCAGTCCTCTGCCAGGTCACGTGAGCGCTCCTCCTTCTTTGCCGGTTCACACAGGGACCGTTGTGTTGAGAAGTGCTACTTTCTTAATATAAGCCTATGGAACCTTGAGGAAGCGACTTTCGACTCACACTATAATGAAGGAATCCTTCACACATGGCGATCTCTATCTCCAGTCACTGTCTCTGTGGTATCTGTTTTTGGAATCCTTAACATAAATCCCTTTTACAAGTAATTCAATTCACAATTAATAAATTGAATACAAACACAAATTTGCGGAGAAATTTGATCGAGTCCGGCAGATCGCGCTGTGGCAGTCGTGCTCATCACTACTATAAATCCAGTATCGATCCTTTATGATCCTGAGGAATAAATCATCACATATATAGTGAGCTATATATAGTTTGTAAGTTTGTATATATATATAGTTATGTATAGTGAGCTATATATAGTTTGTAAGCTTGCGAGCAGGGCCCTCACTCCTCCTGGTATCTGTTTTGAACTGTATTTCTGTTATGCTGTAATGTCTATTGTCTGTACAAGTCCCCTCTATAATTTGTAAAGCGCTGCGGAATATGTTGGCGCTATATAAATAAAATTATTATTATTATTATTATATATAATTAAGGAACTCAGAGTTATTAGCCCGACATTAAACATCTGGGACTTTTTGATTAAAACTTAAGATTTCCTAAATATTTGGACCTTTTCCCATTACAAGTTCTCAATTTTGAATGCATAGAAAGTAAAAGATTTGTAACACAATCATATTTATTACACAGATTTGGAAATATAATAATCACAATTATTATCCGTGATCTTCACAGCAACAGAGCCAAAGCGTCCATGATTAATGAGCCAAAGAAATATTTCATTTTTGTGCTTGTGCTTCACACGTTCAGCTGAGTTTCATTAACTTGGCCAGTAGACGGGACCCCTTCACCCATCTACCGGCATCCCTTTAACTCCTCTGGACCAGTGCTCCTGGCGGCAGGTAGGAGGAGGTTCGCAGGGTTCTGGTCTCTGAGCCAAGGACCACCGACATGGAAACTAGATCAGAGTCTTGGAAATCTTTCTGCTCAAATCTACTGAGCAGTGATACCAGTAGCACCACATGTGAGAGCAGATTGCCTGACCGGGGGACTGCCGGAGCATCAGAACTGGTCCAGTGGGGACTATAAAAAGTTAGTTTGAGTTTTTTCTTATAATGGTGAGTTAATCGTTTTAAAGTATTGTGTTCATATCCTCACATTTAGGAGAGGTGCAGATGACCATGTGTTCTCCATCCGAGGAAGACGGTCTGATTACGTTGCTCACTCTCTGACCAGAGTGGAATCCGTTTTGCTCGGATGTGGAGAAATAAAAATAAAGTAAAAAGGCATCCCACAGTGTAAAGTAAACCAGTCATCACATATACCAACCCTAAACGGCAATACATTCTCTTCCAGAATGGGCCTTGGAGCATGAAGGTAAGAGCAGAGTTCTAAAATAGGGGATCAGGTCAAGGGGCCAGGTTAGTCTCCTTCAAAATAATGCAATCCTGGCACTATAAGCTAGTTACGATGCCCTCTGGTGTACATGCAGATGAACCTAAATGCACCGCTTTAATAAGCTAACACTATTGTGTATGCTACATTGGACAGCGGACAGTATATTTGATGACCGGCTCCCTTAAAAGTGTACTTATGAGAAAATTCTCTTTATAGAAACTTTATAGAAACTTTATAGAAACTTTATAGAATCTTTATAGCAAATACTCAAGTTCTTGAAAATTCTGCCACATCAATGTTTTGCGGCAATTAATTTCTTTAAAGAATCAATATGCTGAGGCAGACCTGCCACTGCATCGGTCACTTTAATTCTATGAGGGTCATAAATACAATCCTCTTCTAGGTTACTTGGCACCATGCCACATCCTGGTGGTACCCAAGCGCTGTCGTATCCGTGATCATGCCAGGTGAGCCGCAAAGGGTGATCTTGACGGTCAATCTTCTTAACCTTTCCCACTCTTACAGAAAGCTTCAATACTACTTTCTGATCTGTTTGTGTTGACAATAGTGGATATTTTGAAGCCTTCTGTTCATCTTTACTGACGTAGACTCCTTTCCCCAACATTCCACCATCAGAAACTCGAAATCCATGGTTGATGATATTCTGAGCAGCATTTACAGTTGTCCCATGGTACATGGTGTAGAATCTTCTTCCAGGATGTCTGTTTGGCATTTCTTTAAAAGAAATTCAAGTGTGAGAACGTACAACCAAGACATTACCAAAGACATCTTATGACATTGTATAAAGATGGAGCCTCCTCATTCAATGGTTGAAGGAGGTAACCACCTATTACCCTGGTATTACAAGCCTGTAGTGGTAGGAAAACCACAGAATTAACCTGTCGTAGGGGACTGGCAATCTGATTTTTATCTAATTAAATGAAAGATTGGTTTACTGACCAAAAGTTAGACTGAAATGGACCGATGGGAGATCTCTGCTTGGTCAGATTGATAATAAAGATGAGTGGATCTATTTGCGACAAATCGGATTTTACAAAAAATTGAATTCTTCCAAATGTCTTTTTTCTTTTGTGATTTGCTTCTAAGAATCCAGCAAAATGCAGCCAGGAGTGTGAAATTTTGCAGATTTTTAGATGTCCAGAAAAGGAATGGAAGAAAAAACTTTAAGAACAAATGCCTCTCTGGTCACCTGTCCCACCACTGCAGCCTCCTGCCCGGTTCACCATGTGGCTTACCCCGAAATCTCCTGGGCAGAGTGAAGATAGAGAAAGAGGACATTGCATGCCATGGAGAAGTAAAGAAGAGGCCGGAGGAAGCTACGCCGAGGACTGGATAGGGAGCTGCGGCAGTGGGGAAGGTGGTTGGAGAAATTAAATAAGAATCAAATTTCCTGGACAAATTCAAACAAACTGGTGAATTCACATTTCGGCAGACTTGCTCTTCCTAAGTTTATGATCCTATTAAAACTCTTCAGATCTTGAAGCAACATCTTATGTCATACAGTGTGTTGGTTCATAGGACCTCATAGTGACGCAAGTCTGGTAAAGGTATCATTCCTGCAAAGACCACCGTGGCCAGATGTTGGCTGTCAAATGATGGGTAGCAGATTTTTTTTCCCATCACATTTGAACATACCCCGATAGGCATAAGACGTTCCCAATACAAATCTGTGTCAGAAAATCTGCTGCGTATCAGTCCATGATTTTTGCTCACCTGGTTCTGTTGGATATCAATATTAGGCACAGTACAATTTCGGTACCAGATACGATTGCTGCTGTGCTCCAAGCTCTTGGACCTAGAAATAGAAAATGTATATGAGTCAGACTAATATTTTTCAGGGGAGGACACACTAGAACTTTTTGGCTGTCCTGTGGCCTACGGAGTGACCATACCTGGCAGCTAATTAATCTGCGTGATATCCCACATAGGACGTGCTGCAGGGAAATTAAACACTTGCTGTAAAGATTTCCGGCTGATCACAGCTGATCACTAGGGAGGGGTCTCAAAAGTTGGACACCTTGTGATCAGTTTATTGTCATGGCTTCTATCGGGGCTTCCTCTGAAATCGTCCCTAATGTTTGTGCTCCTGGTATAGGGATAAAATGAAGGAATGGAATTTTGTGAATGATAATGTGTGTGCAGTCCCATGGAAAATGTTGCGGCTATAAAAGTAACGAGATGCCGAATAAGATGAACAATTCATTGAAAATATGGCATAAATATCAATGACCTAAAAAGAACCAGTTAGGGTATGTGCCCCATTGATCTAGAATTGCTGCAGGTTTGACTATGCATACTTATGCAGTGTCCAACCCACAGAGTTCAGATGTTGAAGACACAAAAGCGCACAGAGAGGTAAAAAAATACTCTGTTGTAAAAAAGTCACAGTAAATAAGTGCTAGTCAAAAAATGAAAAAATACAAAAATACAGGGTATTTAGTTAATACGTTTTTTTGCAAAAAAAAGTATGTTAAGCTGCTCCACCAATCACCAAGGTATACCCATAATAGAGCAGTCCTATCTAATGTATATAATCCCTATCTGATGTATTTAAAAAATGCTCATACAGGTACTATACAGATGATCAGGTTTTTAAATACATCAGATAGGGATTATATACATTAGATAGGACTGTGACTTTTTTACAACAAAGTATTTTTTGACCTCTCTGTGCGCTTTTGTGTCTTCAAGTTCTTTGGTGGTATGAACAGGTTTCTACAGACTTGTTCACTGTGCAAGTAGCCCATGTGTTTTTGGTTCTATAATTGTTCTCTTGTTTCTACCACTCCTCTGTGGGTCATTTGCATTGTAGCTGTTCCATCCTGCAAGTTCCACATGGATATTTTCTCTCTGAAACCTGCTCATACAGGTACTATACAGATGATCAGGTTTTTAAATACATCAGATAGGGATTATATACATTAGATAGGACTGCTCTATTATGGGTATACCTTGGCGATTGGTGGAGCAGCTTAACATACTTTTTTTTGCAAAAAAACGTATTAACTAAATACCCTGTATTTTTGTATTTTTTGACTAGCACTTGCTTATTTACTGTGACTTTTTTACAACAGAGTATTTTTTTACCTCTCTGTGCGCTTTTGTGTCTTCAAGTTCTTTGGTGGTGTGAACAGGTTTCTACAGACTTGTTCACTGTGCAAGTAGCCCATGTGTTAGAGTTCAGATGTTACAGCATAGTGGATGGGATTTCTAGAAATCCCATGTCCTCTATGCATCCATAGACGCCCTCGGATCACATGTGGAGACGGACGTGCACCGCGTCTTTCCAGACCGCAGAATTTCAGTTTCTCTTGCGGAGACGCAAGTCTACATAAGAGAAATTGCATCAATAGAATATATTATGTATGTGCATATACATATATATATATATATATATATATATACCTATATGTGTGAATATATGAGTCTATAGATAGATAGATGATAGACAGATATATCTACAGATAGATAGAGGTACAAGATTGGGCATGGTGGCCAGGGCTCACCTGGTGTCGCTCTCCCGTGTGCACAACGGTGCAGATGGGTCGTAATTCTGGAATTGGCTATGAGGCTGCTGTTGTGGAAAGGTCCTGGTGACTTGTCGGGTTCATGAAGAAATGTACAATGTATAGATATATATGTGCACTTATTAAAGACTATTTCTTGAGGGGTTTTCCTTTTTTTCTCAGAAGCAGTGCTCAAACAAGTTTTACCACTTCCTGCATTTTTGTCTAATCCACGATGGTCTCCTCCTTGTTACATGCGTCATTTTTTGGTTTTGTAACACTTTTAGATTCTAAAGTTCAGACAAATTCCTGTAAGTTTCGTTTCTAGAGAAATTTTTTCTGTGCTATGTTGTGCATAAATATGTGATTCTTCAGAATTTCTTTTAGTCTTTGCCTGATGAAGAGACCTGTGTAGTCTCGAAAGCTTGCAATTTACCATCTTTTCAGTTAGCCATTAAAAGGTATCAACCACTGAGGACTCTCATTTCTAAATATTTTTTTAGAGAAATGAAAGTCAGATTTTGTGCATCTATATCAGAACCTGCTCATCCATTAGTACCAATTAGATTATGCCCCGATCATTATGACTGGTGTTTTGTGAATGGAGCGCGGGAGTGAGATTTGCCCAATTCATTGAGTCATGTGCCTCTTAATGAATTTGCAGCATCTTTCAACTGAAGTGCCCAACTACCAAAAATGTACACTAGCCGGCCATTGTGCCATTGACAAAATATGTAGACACTTTTTACGCCTCACTTGACAATTGGGGTGAGTTCCTAGAAATTGGTCAGGGGCTGAAAATGCAACAGCAGGTGCTCAACTTTTGGCAAAAAAATATTGGCTCAAACTAAGCCATCCAATATCGAAGAAAAGTTAAGAGAAGGTTGGATCAGGGGGGCAGGAAGGCATGAACGCCCTGCGTCAGTCTCCTTGTTGTTTTGAGTTTTAATGGGGGCTACATGGAGATGCCCAAAGCTTAAACTAACCACTAAACTCTGGCCGCTACTTCTTAAAGATGACATGGGTTGGGTGAAGGTGCCAGCTGTAGCCCACTGCTTGGAGGGAGATATATCCAAAGGTATCTATAAATATGAGACAAATCTGGGCTGATGGGCAGTAAAAAACAAACATCTCAGACAGTATCAGTCATGTTATGATGATGCAGCCAGTGCTTATTATTGGCGAAAAAAAATACAACATTTACGATCCATCTTCTGAATGATAATGAACGTTCGTCGGTAAGCCATTGTTGGAAACGAACAAATATTTATGATAAATGTTCTCAAATTGTGAACATTACGAACATAGAGAGGGGTGGGGGGCAACATACTGTATGGGAGGCTATGAGGAATGTTATACAGTATGGGTATGTGGAGGAAATGACACTGTATGTGTGGCTGTGGTGACCATAATGTGTGTGTGGGGTGATGGGAACTATGGGGGGTATCAGTCTATCTGGGGGACCTCATGCTGTTATGGGGGCATCATACTGTATGGGAGGCTATGAGGGATATTATACAGTATGGGTATGTGAGGGAAATGACACTGTCTGTGTGGCTGTGGTGACCATAATGTGTGGTGAATATGAGGGTATCAGTCTATATGGGGGACCTCATGCTGTTGTGGGGGCAATATACTGTGTGGGGGTCTCAGAATTTGTCTCTCTTTTCTTTCTTTGAAGGTTGGGAGGTCTTCTTTTCAGCCTTTTTACTAGAACACGAAAACAAAGGTTTTTAGATTTCCCGCTGTCTCTGTCATCCACATCCTCACCCACCCCCATGGTTGAAAATGAATAGCGACCTTGTATTCATATTATCTTTATATGTAACTGTACAAGAGATGTCAAAAGGTGTTTTACATTTTGAAAACTGTTTTGACCACTGTGTCCAGTTGCGATCCACTGTCATGTTTGGGGGAACAAGTGTTTGGTCTACTTACAGCGCCACCCAGGGGGAATGATAAACTACACAATCCAGGCCCCGGTGACTGAGGAAGACAAGGTCCCTTATGCTACATAACAATACATCAGTATTATAACTGACACAGATAGACAAAGAGTATCACAAATTTTGCACTAGAGACCCAGCATTTCAAGTTTACATGTCCAAATGGCACTAGGTGCCTACAGAGGAGGTGTTCATGAAAGAACACAATTTAAGGAAAGTATCTACTTACCCTAATGTTTTTTCAGAGGCTACAATAACTAGGGCTGAAATATTTATACTAAATACCCTGTATTTTTTCATTTTTTGACTAGCACTTGCTTATTTACTGTGACTTTTTTACAACAGAGTATTTTTGACCTCTCTGTGCGCTTTTGTGTCTTCAAGTTCTTTGGTGGTGTGAACAGGTTTCTACAGACTTGTTCACTGTGCAAGTAGCCCATGTGTTTCTGGCTCTGTAATTATTCTCTTGTTCTCTACAAGACTGGGGAATCCACCACTCCTTATGGGTCATTTGCATTGTAGCTGTTCCATCCTGCATGTCCACATGGATATTTTCTCTCTGAACCCTGCTTATACAGGTACTATACAGATGATCAGGTTTTTAAATACATCAGATAGGGATTATATACATTAGATAGGACTGCTCTATTACGGGTATACCTTGGCAATAGGTGGAGCAGCTTAATGTACATTTTTTTTGCAAAAAAACGTGTTAACTAAATACCCTGTATTTTTTTTCATTTTTTGACTAGCACTTGATATTTACTGTGACCTTTTTTTACAACAGAATATTTTTTGACCTCTCTGTGCGCTTTTGTGTCTTCAAGTTCTTTGGTGGTGTGAACAGGTTTCTACAGACTTGTTCACTGTGCAAGTAGCCCATGTGTTTTTTGGTTCTATAATTTATATACTGTATGTTAGATTCCGGTTGTGACCTGCCCAACTCCTACCTGTATGTAAGTGCTGCAGCCGTGCTCCGAAGATGGAGATCCCTTACAGCAGGGGTGTCAAACTGCATTCCTCGAGGGCCGCAAACCATGCGTGTTTTCAAGATTTCCTTAGCATTGCACAAGGTGCTGCAATCATTATGTGTGTAGGTGATTAAATTATCACCTGTGCAGTACAAGGAAATCCTGAAAACATGACCTGTTTGCAGCCCTCGAGGAATGCAGTTTGACACCCCTGCCTTACAGGATATCACAAGTTTCCTCTTATCTCAGTGATTTGCAGTATAGCATAATGTGTCATATAGTGATACTCCACGATCAACCCTGACACCATTTACTCGTTCAGACAGATGACGGTTGGATGACGCTTAGAGATCAGTCCGACAATTTGATGTTGATGATGACATTTTTTTTGTCTGATAAATGTATGATTCAGCAATGTCATTAGCTGCAGTGTGATGAAAGGGGTTTTACATCTCATACATAAATATATACTATATATGGTTCCCACAAATGGGACCTGCATCTATCCGAAGAACAGAGTCAGGAGGCACGCCATAGTCAGTGGAGAAGTGGTCCCATTCATATGTATGGAATTTCCGATCATCTCTCCGGTGACTGCAGTACACAGTCTCGGTGTCCAGACAGATGCAGTTCACATTTGTTGGGTTCTGCGTCTTCTATACATTTTTGGCATATACAGTAGAGGTCATAAATGTATAAGATGTGATTTAAAAGAGTCTTCTTTTCTTTGGGTAAAAGAGGGAATTTCCAATCTATACATTTTCAAGAAAGCAAAACTAAAGTTTCTACCAAGTCCTTATAAGAAAAAAGAACCAAAATGAACTTACAGGAAATGTCACCATTGCATAGGTTTAACCCTTGCAGGAAGTGTTGAAGAAACCAGTAACAACAAATCAGTTTAAGCACAGAATGTCACAGTTACAGATATACAATATATTTTTATAATTATTGGTTTGTGACATTTGAGCAAATAAAAATGTGATTCTTATATTTAATGCTTTAATTATTTATTTATATCACATTAACTTTCTCAACTTAAGTCGATTTATGAGTCTTCAACTTTTCAGCATTTATTCTTTTTTTTTGTAGTCTGCATATTCCAATAGATTACCTTCTTTTCAAGAAAAATGCACAGACAACTGATGGAGTATACATAACAACAGGGCCGCCATCAGGGCATTACAGCCCTTACTGGCGTATGGGGCCCGGTGAGCAGAGAGAGGCTTCGATCGGCCCCTCACTTCTGCTCTCCTGGTACAGCCGGCGTGCTGGAACGCCCAAATGCAAGTACTTGATAAAGACCTATAACAGGTCAAAATGTTGTATCCCTGGCGGAATAAAGCACCTTTAAGTCTCTTCACCTGGACTGGACGCTGTTCTCATTTGTCTTTGACTCCTGTTGCTTTTCCAAGTGGGTTCCTTGGATTGAGAGTGGGCGTCCATACTTGGTGAATGCTGTCAGCTTCTCTTTATATGTTTTACCAGCCCCCAGCTGTCTGCTTTAGCAAGGCTGGTTGTCAAAAATGGGTGGGACCCCATGCCTCATTTTTTTTTTTAATTATTTATTTAAATAATTAAAAAAACAGCATGGGGACACCTCTATTCTTGATAACCAGCTTTGCTAACACTGACAGCTGAGGGTTGCAGCCCTCAGCTGTAAGTTTTGTCTGGCTGGTTATCAAAAATACAGGGGAACCCATGCCTATTTTTTTTAATGGTTAGCACTGCAGCCTTGCAGCACTGGAGTCCTGGGTTTTATATCCCACCAAGGACAACATCTGCAAGGAGTTTGTATGTTCTCCCCGTGCTTGCGTGGATTTCCACCGGGTTCTCCGGTTTCCTCCCACATTCCTAAGTCATACTGATAGTGAATCTAGATTGTGAGCCCCATCAGTGACAGCTTGGGAACCGCACCTGTCTGACTGGTGGTAATGATTTTACCAACGATTAAGAGCAGTGATTGCCGTGCTGTCAAGCACATGACAGCATGACAAACACCTGGCGTTCGGGGAGCCGGGCCCAAACAGTAACACGGACTTTCTAGTGAAGTCCGTGTTTGGTGTCTTTGCTCATTGTTTACAGGACCGGAGATAGCTGAGGGCCGTACTTGAGTAAGCAGTTCAATAATTGATGGGTCGATGGGTCTATGGGATTCATGCTCAGCTACTACATGATTGGAATGGATCATTTCAGAACTCCATTACCAGCATCGGTTTGTGTTCCAGCACTCGTACCCCTATCGATCAGCAAGTTATCCTTCACATAAATTGATGGCCCACAGCCATACCGAACACCTACTGTTCGGGTTTGCCCATCTCTACTCCTGGTGCAAATCTGGTTGGAGGACTGGCCATTTTTAGAAAAGGGACACCCCCTTTAATTTTTTCTTTATGTGGATATAACATTAAGGGCTCGTTCATACAATTGACGATTGCCAGAGAATCAGATTGATTATGGTATGTTATGGTTTGGGTTACTGTAATCTCATTCTCTTGCATGAGAGAATGGTATCACAGATGTGGAGAAGATGGAGAACTTAATTTCTCCATCTTCTCCATTGTTGGTGTTTGCTTAAATCAGACTGTCTGATTGACGTCCGAGTGCCGTCAAAAGCATCACATGCACCCATAGACTTGTACGAATTCCGGAGGCACTCACAGCATTCTGCAAATTTTTTCCCCCACAGATCGATTTGGTCTTTAGAAAACAATGCAGATCTGCATTGCCTCATAGTATAACATTGGTCCGAGTGCTATCTGGCAAAACATCGCGCTGCACACGGCCGTTTTATGCGCCAGTGTGAACGAGGCCTTACTGTGCCAAACACATTCTCATCTGTATTCCTCAATACAAAAGTAAAAGAATTGAATGAGAAGTAACAAGAATGTGTTGGCAAATCGCATATTTATGCTTACGTGACAACTGCCGAACCGTATGGTAAAGCCAAATCCCAATGTTACACTTTTTTTCGTATTCAGCAAGCTACACTGATCACTAACAATGTGCGCTGTGTGGAAAACCCCTTTAACACTGTGGGAGGATGGGCTGAGTGAATAAATTATAGTTATTATAATATGCACTGACCTTTGGTCCTCCTGCAACTAGGGACTTACACAGAAGTCTTCATTTTGGTTTCCCCTTCCAAAACCAAAAATTGTCAATGGGGTCAGGGGGCATAGGCGCCATCACAGAATGCCATATCTCCCAACTTTTAAAGACAAGGAAAGCGACATATATTGTACTTTGCCACCTATTGAACATCCTTAGTGTTCTCACCCAGAAACTACAGAAAAGGATACATAGAAAAGATACACTCCTATTTAAAAACAAGGATTTGCATGTGTGCCAGGTCTGATTTTCAGTCCCAGTCCCGCCCTGACCGAGCCTCACCCCCCAATGCGCTGCTCCGGTTTGTGCACTGAGGCTGTGCACAGGAGGAGTGGTGTAGTGACCCTCAAATGCACAGGCGCAATGGTGGAGCAAGGAGGTGACAGCTCGGCCATTGCATTCAACTGTATCTGCCCCCATTAAAGTTGTGCCGCCAGGCAGGTGGGGCCCAGTGCCATTCTCCAACGGACTCCCCCCAACTCAGTGGCCCCACTATTAGCGGTGCACCACGACTCACACAGCTAGATTGACACAACAATATCGAAGGTATGGATCTCAGAAACTAAAAGTAATACCATTAAAAATGTAAAGTGGTAAAATGTTAACACAAACTATATCATTTTGGCATCGCAAAAACTGTACTGACCCAATGAATAAGAATATCATGTCATTTTTATCGTACAACAAACTCCCATCAAAAAAAAAAAAAAAAAAAAGTTTTTTTCAGTTTAATTCCACCCTATAAAGATTCCATGACCATTGTTTGGCACAATCTGCTCTAAATTAAATATTGCCATCAGATGTTAAAAAATGATCCACGATTCTGATATCCTTATGGAAAAGACAAACAAAACAAAAACAACTTATGGTTCTTGAATGACGAGGATGAAAAACATAAATCATAAAAAAAAACAAAAATGGCTGGTTCCTGAAGGGGTTTAAATAAATAACCCTGAACTCAGGATCTCCCCATCGATCACATATTGCCCTCGGACAGCCGACCGGACGAACAATAAAATAAATTTTAATTCGCACATTTAACTGCATAAATAAGACTTACCCTTCACGAGGTCCGTGCCGATTCCACTGGCTGGAATTTGTTTAGTGACCACAGTCAGGAAAGCTATTAATAGGAGGGGTCTCATATATCCATGGGTGGGTTGAGTTTTACTTTCAATTTGGAAACTCTAATAACAAACAGCTGAGGTCATTATGAACAAATCAGTTTTATATTTATTTTTAAATTGATATATTTATTTAAAAAAAATTATTTATGTACATTTTTAGTCCCCATTGGGACTTGAACCTGTGATCATCTGTTCTGCAATGCCAGAGTACTGTAATATAAATGGAGAACAATGGTCTCCTAAGTCCAGCCTGTGGGCCTCACCGTAGCACCAAGACAGCAGCCATGGAGCTGTCACGGGTGTGTCAGAGGCTGCAGTCACATTGCATCTGGCTGCAGAAGGTCTCAGTGGTTGGTTTTTCAGATGCCTTCCTAATCCTTGGGACTATTGGACCCAATGGCAATGTCCCCCTGACTGTAATTGACACACCTGAACCTAGGTGTTTATAGACTCCCAGTTACCGGTCATATTTACATTTCCCCCATTAAGGCTTGGAGCTATAGCAATCAGCTATCTTCCTCTTTGTTGTTTGGAGTATGTCTGTGTTACCTCTCTGAGTCAACTCAAGATATGTGTTCCCATTGTTTGTCTATCCCAGCTGTCTTTAGTGGTAGTGGGGATAGACTAGTTCCCAAATCTGTCCTTCCCTAAGCAGGTATTGACAGGGTCAGGCAGGGCTTAGATTCGTGCTTGGCGATATGTGCAGAACCTATATAGGGACGTTTAGGGCAGACAGGGTGACTTTAGATCTAGGGGTCTCCATTCCCCCTTCCTTAATGTTAGGCTCCTTCCCCTTGCACTGTCTTCCCACACTGTGCATGACAGGAGCGTCTAGCCGAACGCATCCCAGATGGGAAAATGACAGTCCAAAATTGAGTGCCACCTGAATTTGGATAGGTTTAACATACCTCCTGACTCATATTGCATGGCTTATAAGTCTCCTCACTCTGACATGCCAGGCTTGGCTTTTTCACTCTCCTCAAGGAAAAATGTTACCACTTAGATCTCAAAATATAAAATGTAACCTGTACAGTAAACACCGTAATGCCCAAAATAAAAAATATATATAAAAAAATTGAAATGCCAGCATTACGTCTTGTTTGGTTGTCATTTCTATTCTGAAAAATGCAATACAAAACATCTAACATACCGGGAATTTCTGTCAATAACAACTGCAGCTCAAGGTGCAAAACAAAGCCAGGCCGTCTCACAGTTCCATTAATGGAAAAATGACACCAAGCACATTTTTTCTTGTTTTCTTTTTGTTTTACAAATTTTTAAATATTTTCATCACTTAAAAACAATCTGTAAAAATATGGTATTGCTGGAATTGTAGTGATTTTGAAGAATCCAATTTCCACATAATTTTTACTGTACAAAAAAAAAGCTTTAAAAATAAACCCACCAATAAACAATGGCAAAATTGCGTTTTTTCACCATTTCACCCCACATAGATTTTCCCCCTTATTACTATCAGCACATTATATGGTAAAATGTTTGATGTCATTCAAAACTACAACTCGATCTGAAAACAAAAAAGGCTGTGTGGATGGAAATATACATTAGTCCTGGCTTCTGGAAGAAGACGAGAAAAAAATGAAAGAATGAAAAGGGAAATGTTGCCGCAGTGTGAAGCGATTATTACATACATTGTCCTCCCTTATTATGTGCAGCACCCTCTGTGTATGGTTTGCATTTTCTTAGTGGCTGTGCTATGTATCAATTATGGGGTGTGATGAATACGGATTCATATGTTATTTTTACGAGTCAAATGCTGTAGGTTGGTGGTCCAAAACTGTTAGCTATCCATGTTACACACTGAGATGTTGGCTACCTTAGGTAAATGTTCCAGACAGAAGCAACCACAGCCGATATGGAATAATCCAAGAAGAGCCACCAGACAGGGATAAGGTACAAGAAATGTCTTTATTATATCTGATTGGCAATTATTAACAATAATAAAAAATCAAAAAATTGTGCGCACAAAGGGACAATATAATTTGTAATTAAAATCAATACAGAATGGTACAGGCTGACCCAAATAATAATAATAATAATAATAATAGTAATCTTTATTTATATAGCGCCAACATATTCCGCAGCGCTTTACAGTTTAACAATTTCAAACACAACAGTCATAGGTAACAATGTTAACAATACAGTAATAAAGCAAAATAAGGCAACCCTGCTCGTGAGAGCTTACAATCTACAATGAGGTGGGGGAGATACAAAGTACAGGTGTGTATTTACAATGATGTATTTACAATGATGGTCCAGCCATCTTCATGGAGTGGGGGGTAGATGGAGATACTGAATGGGCTACACACACACAAACATAAAATGAGTTTGATTAGTGAACGTGATAGGCCGCTCTGAACAAATGAGTTTTGAGGGAGTGCCTAAAACTATGCAAGTTGTGCATGGTCCTAATATCTTGGGGTAGAGCATTCCAGAGGATTGGCGCAGCACGGGAGAAGTCTTGTAGTCGGGAGTGGGAGGTACGGATTAGTGCAGAGGTTAGTCGAAAGTCGTTTGCAGAGCGCAGTGGTCGGCTAGGCCGATAGATAGAAATGAGGGAGGAGATGTAAGGGGGGCCGCACTGTGGAGAGCTTTGTGGGTGAGAACAAGTACTTTGAATTGTATCCTGTAATGAATGGGCAGCCAGTGTAACGACTGGCGAACAGTGGACACGTCCGAGTAACGATTAGCCAGATGGACAACCCTGGCTGCCGCATTAAGGATAGACTGGAGAGGGGAAAGTCGCGTGAGGGGGAGGCCAATTAATAGAGCGTTACAGTAGTCCAGACGGGAGTGGATTAGGGCTATAGTGAGAGTTTTTGTTGTCTCCATGGTGAGAAAAGGGCGGATTCTAGAAAATATATAGATAAATGTAGAAACAGGTACATACACCCCCAGAAAATTTATAAATAACTAAAATCATATGGCCAGAGATTACATATACTTATGGATGTTCCAAAAATGTGCAAATTATAGCAAAGAGTCCTTGATCATAAATGCCAAGATGTGCGTGCAAAACTGCAGTATAAAGTGCAAAAAAAAAAAGGGAGAAAACTTATATGAAAAAATAATAAATTAATATGGCATTTGATAAAATGTCATAAGGTGTATAGTGCAAAAAAAGTGCAATGTGCAATATTGTGCAAGGACCGTAGAGGTTGTAACTAGCACAGAAAAGTGCATAGACCAAACAAATACAGAGTTAATGGCAGTGTATAACTAAATTAAAATGTGCAAAAAAGCGCCAAGAATGGTCATATGTAAATAACTGAACGTTTGTACAATAGCATAAGATCTTAATGCTGTCCAAAGACAGGAGAAAGCTGCCACTGCCTGGCCACAGTTTAGCCTAAATACTACAGCGAGAGCCAAGTGCCAGTATGATAGCACAAAATAGAAGGGGAATGTATGTTATATTGAATATACCTGTAACAATGGGTCAGCCAGGTCCCAGAAAGGCGCACCCCGACGCGCGTTTCGGATCTCAGTCCTTCGTCAGGGGGTGGCCACTGTATCAAATGTGGGGCCTTTTATATAAATCCCACCCCCTGACGAAGGACTGAGATCCGAAACGCGCGTCGGGGTGCGCCTGGCTGACCCATTGTTACAGGTATATTCAATATAACATACATTCTGTGCTATCATACTGGCACTTGGCTCTCGCTGTAGTATTTAGGCTAAACTGTGGCCGGGCAGTGGCAGCTTTCTCCTGTCTTTGGACAGCATTAAGATCTTATGCTATTGTACAAACGTTCAGTTATTTACATATGACCATTCTTGGCGCTTTTTTGCACATTTTAATTTAGTTATACACTGCCATTAACTCTGTATTTGTTTGGTCTATGCACTTTTCTGTGCTAGTTACAACTATTATTATTGTTAATAATTGCCAATCAGATATAATAAAGACATTTCTTGTACCTTATCCCTGTCTGGTGGCTCTTCTTGGATTATTCCATATCGGCTGTGGTTGCTTCTGTCTGGTACGTTGGTGTTTCTTACACTTCTTTTTCCACAGGACACTAGCCACTGATATTTATATATACAGTTTATTTTTTATTCTTTATATCGGTATTTTCATTTGGTATTTAGTGATTGGTGTACTTGTGGTTTTTATTTAACTTAGGTAAATGTTAAATACCTTTGCATGGAACGCTACTACCACAGCTTTTCATTTATCTCTTCCAGATTTCGCAAATGTCTCCCCAAAGTTGTCAAGTATAGCTATGTCCTAGATCTCCTTGAAATGAAGGTTTTTAGTAATATCCTTGAGCAGTGATGTCCTTCACATGTAAACAAAAGTGGTCTCCAATTGCTGCTTGTTTTCTTGTGTCCTGTGCCCTGAACTAGGGTTTAAAAGGTTGGTCCACTTTTCATAATCCCTTTTGGCTAAAGGTGACCTATCAGGCGATTCTTGCTGCCCAAACCACAGGTAGTGTGAACCAGTTCTGGGCTGCATGACTGCAGATAGGTATATTATTCCCTCATGTGGTCCAGTATCTCAAAGAAAGTGTACTTTGAAGAACTGGTCAGTGATTGATAGATGGAGATGAGACTATTCCATAGCTGACCCCGGCCGGCTTCTTCCAGCCACCACTGGTGATTGACAAGTCTCTCCCTATGAACATGAGAGTGAAAGTGTAACAACTCTGCTGGCATCACGGCATGGCCTCTCATTTCTCACACAATCTTACCCACTGCTCCAGGCCATGATGCGGTTTCTGTTTCATGCCAGCTCCATGTTCTGTGTCTCTGCTCTCTGCATGCTTCATGGCTGTGTGTATAGGGGGCCGGCGCCTGAACTCTCTGGTTCTTATAGGAATCAGGTGCATCTGTCTAATCAGTTCCTGACCAATTACCAAGAGGCCTCCAGTATTTAGTGCAGCTCCACCCAGTGTTCTGGGCCTGTGCAATGTGTTAGCTCAGTTTGTGTTTAGCTGCTGAGTTTGCCAGGCCTTGCTCTGAGTTACTCCCTCTCTGGAGGCTTTTCTCTGTGCTATTGCCTTGATCTTGTTGTCCGCCCTCCAGGAGGCAGAATATCCTGGTCCCTGTGTCTTTGTCCCTGTGTCTTTGTCCTTGTGTCTTGTTCCATTGCCTTGTCTGTACTTAGTCTTATCTCGGTTTCCTTGTCTGTGGCTTCCTTCCCTGCTGTGTCTTTCCTTGTGTTCTCAGTCTGCTTACACTCCACACACTTGCGGCTCTGCCTGCTCTGTGTCTTAGTGGCTTTACCACTGTTCCACACTCCTGCGGTTCTGCTCCATTCTACTTTGCTCCGCTCCCGTTGCTGCAGTAATCTATTGCTGCAGCTCCTCTCCGCAATCCTTGCGGTTCCACTCTGCTTAGCTTCAGCAGTATCTCTTGCTGCAGCTCCTCTCCACATTCCTTGTGGCTCCACTCTGCTTAGCTTTTAATGCTGTGCTATCTCTTGCTGCTCTACCGCTCCTATTCGCAGCCTTGCAGTTCTCTTCCAGTCTGAACAGGTCCCAACCTGTTCTCTCTTACTTCTTTCTGCTTGTTTCCTTATCTGCACCTCCAGTGTGAACAGGTCCCTTCATGTTTATTCATTCTTCTTGCACCTCCAGTGTGAACAGGCCCCTACCTGTTCCTTCATAACCAGTCCTGAGTTCTCTGCCGTGCCTTCCAATCCAGTGTTCCCGCCAGTCCTGCCATTCCTGCCGTGCCTTCCAGTCCTGTTTCCTGCCATGCCTTCCAGTCCTGTGTTCCTACCGTCCTAGCCAGCCCTGTGTTCTCTGCCGTGTTCCTGCCAGCCTTGTGTTCTCTGCCGTGTTCCTGCCAGCCTTGTGTTCTCTGTCATGTTCCTGCCAGCCTTGTGGTCTCTTCCATGTTCCTGCCAGCCCTGTGTTCTCTGCCGTGTTCCTGCCAGCCCTGTATCCTCTGCCGTGTCTCTACCAGCTCTGTGTCTCAGCCGTGCCAGCCTACTCGTCTGAATCTCATCCGTGCTCATCTGCTAGCCCTGCCTGATGCCCACACCAATCCTAGTGTTCCTGTCTCCCAAGTGGGATCAGCAGCCTCAGCCAGACACCACACTGGAGTAGCACCTGGCAGCTGCCTGCCGCACAAGCCTGACCTCACCATCAGAGGCTCCAGTGAAAACCCAGGCAGCTGTCATAGTCACGCCCCTTCCAGAGTAGTCTGGTTTGTGGCACAGTGGGGCCACAAACCCCCCAAGCTCACGCCCACTAGTCAGGGCGTGAGCGTGACAGAAAGACCTTACAAGCACCTCTATAGTAGACTCACCAGATGAGGTGGATCCTCTAAGCCCAAGGTCCAGGTGGGCACATGTAACACCTCAGGAAGCCGGTTGTTACAGTGGTTTTGCCTTCCTCTTGGGGAGGGTGATGCCATGCCTGGAAGCAACAAGGATCCCTTTAACAGTTAACATGTGCACACAACACTGTTCTGACTCCAGGCCAGAAGAGAGAGCTCTAGACCCGGTTTGAGGGTGGCTTCCCTATATATTCTGGCTGGAGGAGGAGTTAGGAGTTCAGTAAAGAGGAGAGCTGGAGCCATGCAGACACGAGATTCTGCAGCTCCTGACCGGAGTTAGACAGATTGTAGGAGACTGTGAGGGGAGAAGAGGCAAAGGAGAGGAAAGATACTGGGAGTGGAGCTGCGAGTGGACTTACTACGGAATCAGTGCAAGAAACCGGAGGCCGGTGGCTTCCCTATATATTCTGGCTGGAGGAGGAGTTAGGAGTTCAGTCAAGAGGAGAGCTGGAGCCGTGCAGACACGAGATTCTGCAGCTCCTGACCGGAGTTAGACAGATTGTAGGAGACTGTGAGGGGAGAAGAGGCAAAGGAGAGGAAAGATACTGGGAGTGGAGCTGCGAGTGGACTTACTACGGAATCAGCGCAAGAAACCGGAGGCCGGAATTCCGAGGTTGTGGGGGTGACTGTATGCTCCACAGCAGAAACCGGAGGGCAGGAGATTCCAAGTCTCCTGGCCACCATTAAACCAGAAGGCACAGCAGCATATAGAGCCCAGACTCACCACGAGAAGGGACACCTGTAAAACGGCTCGAGTTGCCTGCCATACGGGTAGTGTCTACCTAAAAGGGACAGAGAGAAAGAAAGGACCTTGTGTGAAGTCTCAGACAGCAAGGAACTTAAAACACAGCGCAGTAAGGAAGGCTTCCAACCCCACCTGGCTAGGGGATCTCTGAATCACTTTCAGGCTGGTCAGACCTCACTATCACCTGTTACCGGTACCCTGGACTGTGCCTACATACTACCAGTAAAAGGTAAAGAGACTGCAACCTTGTGTCCTTCAATTCTTTCTGGCATTACACCATCTATCATCTTTGCCTACTACACCGGGAGCCCTGCGGACTAAGCTTCACCTGTGTGAAGCCACACCATCCCTGCTGCAATAACATCATCCCCAGTGGACCCCTTTAAGCAGCGTCGGTCATCCCTGACGAATACCAGAGGTGGCATCACGAACATTCTTTATTCAAAACAACCCCTCTAAAGGCCTTTCCTTTAACTTGGACACCCAGGGCCACGGACCGGGTCACTGCCACCGTGATAACCCCTTTGATGACCACTGGACCCGGTACCGAGTACCCCATGGTCCTAGCGGGTGCTCCACACATGCACCACGAATGTCAGTGCAGCATATAGGTGGGGTACACTGGACACGGACAGCTGATGAGAGACAAGAGACCACCATTAGATAGGCGGGATGTAGGAAACCGCAGGCAGGCAGAATACATCTAGGAGACCACAGGCAAGCGGGCGGGATACTGGAAACTGCAGACAGGTGGGAGATGTCCAAGAGACCACAGGCAAACAAGCGGGATGCAGGAAACTGCTAAAAGGTCGGCGATGTCCAGGAAACCACAGGCCACTAGGCGGAAGACATCCAGGAGACTGAAGGGAAGCAGACAGGAGATGTCCAAGCGACCAAAGGCAATTTAATTGGGCACATTTGAAATTTCCTATAAGTTATGGAACAATGATGCAAGACCCAATTTTTAGAATATTTTCTATTTTGTTCCTCCTCATTGCCATAATGTTTATTAATGTCTATGAAAGGTAACTCTAAGTTTTTTAGGCATTCTACCTTTCAGTAATGGAATCTGATCTAATATTGGCCAGTGTCTTTTAAAAGTATAATGATCTTTAAATGTTATAAAGTTTATATGATCTTCCCTTCCTGTTCCATCAGGAGTATTTCTATTCTTATTGTTAATGAAATAGTCCTGTAAGGTTGCAGGAAAAGGAGGAGAAAACAACATTTCAAAACGGAAATTGGCCATCACAAAAACATTTTCAGCGCAGCATTACTCGTCATTTGTTCCATCTCTCCCCTTATGGTCTCCTTTTTACAACACTGTCAAGAAAGCCAAAGGAACACTCAGTAGTTGGTGTTATAGGTGTTTTCTCCAGCTGTGACATCTGCAATTTGTTGCAAGGAGAACAAGAAGCGCTGAGTGCAACAAAGGAGCTCGGAGAGAAGACGAGGCTGAGAGAAAGGACAACTCACGTAAAGGGGTGAGAAATACATTTTTAGTTCATTTAAAATTTTCAGAAACTTTTTTTCCTACAAATTTTAGCTCCAAGATAACTTTTTAAACCTTTTGTGACTTTATGTATTGATCCATCAGGTATCGACGCGTCTTGTTGATTTGAGTTGTTATAAGCGTTTTCTGCCAACTGACAATGTTCTATCTGTTACGTTTGTTACTAATACTTTCTTGTGCTGTGTTATCTGTAGGTTTATTGCACTTGTATTTTATATAATGTGAGGATTTAGCTCAATAGTTACAGACAAAGACACAGAGAGACTTCAAGTGTCCAAAGTTCAGCCCCCCTCTGGCTTTTAATAACCCATTCATGACTGATCCATTTTCATTTTTTTTTTTTTTCGTTTTCATTTTTTCCTCCCCTTCTTCCAAGAGCCATAACTTTTTTTTATTTTTCCATCCATATAACCATAATATATATATATATATATATATATAATTATTATTATTATTATTATTTATTTATATATATTATAACTATACAAGGGTTTGTTTTTTTGTGGGCCGAGTGTCAGTCATTATCTGTCGGGAAAGATGTGGGATCAGTGTATGAGCCTGCATCAAAGGCAGGAACATGACTTTTCACGTACAAGTACATCAAAAATCGTAAAGTGGTTAAAGTGAATATGTTACCTCCAGAAATGGTATGTACCTGCAGATATAGTCTTCATCTGCACACATTTGCTGCAGAGCAGGATGTCAATGAATCCATCAGGGGAGAAAAACCATTGGCTTTTATTGATCTGAAAATAATCTGCTTTTTGCACAAACATATTTTCCCTGAGTATGCGAAAAATGTAAAGAAAAAAATAATGTTAAAATAAAAATTTATGGAGTCTGCTTATAATAAAACCAGGCCCTGATCTCAGACAGATCACTACAAATCCTGACAGGCACTATTGATAGATATTCTGGCTTTTATATCGCTGGAAAACCTGAGAGAAAGCATGTAATGCAAAAGTGAACCTGCAGAAAGTGACCTGATGATGGATTACTGTTTGGGGTGTTTTTGGACTATTATAGTAAAATTATGGCTTATCTCATGCCATTGTATAAGTCATGGAAATTTTTATTTTGTAATTGAAGTACATTAAAGGGATTGTCCACTACTAGGACAACCCCTTCTGGATCAAAATGTTATGCCCCCATGAAATAATAAAGCCTATACTCATCTCCCGTGCCGGTGCCGTTTCCACAGTGTCGGCAGTCGCTCTCCCCAGGGCTCTCGTGGTTGTTGTGACACGCCACCCCAACACCCAATCAGCGCTGGCGTTACTGTCCCCGCCTTCGGACAAATCGAACAGGAAGAGGAAGTCCGGGCTGCAGCTCATCGTTCCTGGCCATGCCACTGCATCTTCAGCTCTCCGTAGGAGAACTCATGTCCCAGTATTTCGACTCTCCAGCCTCTTCTCTAATATAGATAATTATTTGCTTATAATCTGTTTGCCTGAGAGATGAGGACCCTTCCTTCAGCTAAACCCCTTTAATTAGGCCTCCTGTCCTGCAGCCCACCTGAGCAAAGTTCCGTTCTGTTAACTAGGCCTCTTGAACTGAATTAAGGACCTCATCCTGCTCGTCACCTAAGCACTATTTCTTCCCGTTAAGTAGGCCTCTTGGCCTGAACTAAGGACCTCATCCTGCTCGTCACCTAAGCACTATTTCTTCCCGTTAAGTAGGCCTCTTGAACTGAATTAAGGACCTCGTCCTTCTCGTTACCTGAGCACTATTTCTTCCCGTTAAGTAGGCCTCTTGGCCTGAACTAAGGACCTCATCCTGCTCGTCACCTAAGCACTATTTCTTCCCGTTAAGTAGGCCTCTTGAACTGAATTAAGGACCTCGTCCTTCTCGTTACCTGAGCACTATTTCTTCCCGTTAAGTAGGCCTCTTGGCCTGAACTAAGGACCTCATCCTGCTCGTCACCTAAGCACTATTTCTTCCCGTTAAGTAGGCCTCTTGAACTGAATTAAGGACCTCGTCCTTCTCGTTACCTGAGCACTATTTCTTCCCGTTAAGTAGGCCTCTTGGCCTGAACTAAGGACCTCATCCTGCTCGTCACCTAAGCACTATTTCTTCCCGTTAAGTAGGCCTCTTGGCCTGGACTAAGGACTTCATCCTCCCTTATTTTCTGCTAGGCTCCTGCCTGAAATCCTGAAGCCACTTAATCTTTGCTTCCTTCAGAATGTACTATCTGACATATCGTGGTCTCTACTGTTTGCACACAACATTTCTTCCATGCAGGTCTGCAAGCATCTAGACCAGAGATCTGTTCACTTATAAATTCTACCCTATCTAAATAATCAACTGGAAATTGTTTTCCTGTGTGCCCATGTACTGTACCTCCTCCCACCATAGGCTGTTCCCAATGATTAACCCTGTCTGCTGCTAACTGTTGCTGGGTAGAAAATAGTTAAAACAACATTTTAAGCATAGCAGTGCATTATATAATCATCATATCTTCAAGGGGGGTGTGGGCAGCGTCCCCGATCCTTTATACATGTGTTACAGGTATTCGGACCTCTGCTTGCTCAGGATGATGCTGTATACCACTCACCGTATTGTCTCTTTATTTTAGTAATCATGGCACATCACTTTGGAAATGTTGAAGATTTTTGGGCAGAGGAAAAATCACCGTTGTATCAGGAGCGTGATATCAGCTATACTGAAGAGCCAGAAGATGGAAGGATCTATGTGATGTACCACGGCACCACATTATCTGCCGCTAAAGCAATCATAACCTATGGATTTCAGCAATCTACAGATGGGATGCTGGGAAGAGGGGTCTACCTCACTAGAGACAGGAAAAAAGCTCTCAGATACCCAATAGGTGATAAATCACAGCAGGTTGTGCTGAAGCTCAGAGTGAACGTGGGCAGGGTCATCATGATTGATCGCCAAAATCATCCTTGCCAGAAGATATGGCATAGCTATAGCTACGATACCGCCTGGGTGCCACCAAATTGTGGGATGGTGGCGAGTGGGCTAGAAGAGGATTGTATCTGGGATCCAAGAAGAATCAAAGTGGTGGGCGTTGAAGTAGCCCCACGACTATTTTTTATGCTCTGTCAGAACAATAGTTGGTAGTAACGAAAGCCAAAGAAAGAAATTATTAAAGTCGTTTAATAAATCACATATGTGTCTAATTTATTTAGGAAAGATGCTGCCCCATTTATGAGTAAATCCCACCACCGCCCCCTGTCCGTGGCCCAGCTCAGGATATATGAGAGGGTATTGATATATAGTTAGCCCAGCCTTGAAAAAAGGACATGCTTTCCAAATAAATATCATTCATCATAACCATATTTCCACTCTATACATTTATTGCATTGCTAAAAAAAAAAATTCTAATCTTTAAAAAAAATATACCCTGTTCTGCAAATCGTGACTCCACAGCATCAATTACCGTCTCGATTATAGTAAATTTTCATCCATTTAATTATTTTATTTTTTTCTTGAGTTTCGGTAGTGGGTTATAATTTTAATCAGATAGAGCAAGATCAAAAGAATATGGTGGGTGATCAACAATTTGCAAGACAATTTCCTTGAATTTTTTTCAGGGCAGTACGAGATTTGTGAGAGTATTACGGTAATTTTTCTGCAAAAACAAGAGCGTTTTTTTTTTTGCTGAAGTTCCAATCATCACCTGGCGGAGTTAATTTTCGACTGCCAGAACAGTTGAGATGGAAATAAGGAGCCATCGCATGATTTTTCACCTTTTCATGTTAGGGAAGGTGGTCGTTCTGTTCTTGGTAGTGGTGTACCACCAATAGCGGCAGACCAGGCCGCTGCTGTGGAATCGGTGAGTTGGGGATGCCCAAAGCTGAACAGCACTGCCCTCTTCCCCCAATAAGTGTCTCGATTTCAGCAGTATTTGCATCCTTAGGACCCTCCCTGCTCCACCAAATACTTTGAGTTGGGGCCAAAGCACTGTACGGAGGGTGGTCATTATTGGGGGAATCATGTCTGTCTGAGGGGCATAATACTGTGTGAGGCTTCATGAGAGCTCCCCACCTTCCCGAATTCCGATGGACTGTCCCAATAGGTGAGGGCTTTTGTCCCAGCTTCTAATACCCATCCAACATTTTTATCGCTCTGCAGCTCCTCCTCCACGGGGGGTGGGCACACATCTCTCTGCTCAGCGCATACAATAAATTCTATATTCACCCCTTTTTCTTTTCTTGTGATTGAGTCTACTTGGTAATCAATTTCGCATGTCTCAGGCAGCAGAAAGCACATAATGATAAACAATGGAGAATTTGGTAATCTTGACATGTATTGCAGATTATACATGTACATTCTATACAGCAGTGTATCTCTATGTTTCTTCAGTTTTTTTTTGTTCCTATAAAACTGCCAAAAATAATGAAAAGCAATTACTAAAATTCCATTTTTGCGAGTCTCTCCAGGTCTCGAACTCACAGCCTTCAACATTACAGGCAGCAGCTAAAGCAATTGAGCCAAAATCTCTTGTAATGTTATGGAGAGAATTTTGTATACTTGATCTGTATTGCAGGCTCCGACTCCACAGGCAGATTGTACGGATACATTGTACACAGCAGTCTATTTCTATTTGCCTGGACTCTAGAGAGAGAATAAAAGTGTTTTTTTTTTTCTTCTTATAAAATATAATGAAAAACAATTACAATAATGTCAGTTTTAATTTGCTTTATTAAAAAATAATAAACATCACAAGTCAGCAAATAACAGACATATTTGGTGTCCCTGTAATCGTAACAACCCACACAACACTGCTCGTATATTATTCATGGGGTACGGTAAGTGGCAAAAAAAAAAAAAAAAAAATAGATGATTGATATTTTTTCTCTATTAACCCACCCATAAAAAATGTAATAAAAATGTAACCCTGAGCCCGTGTTCACACGTCGTGTAAATGCTTCGTTTTCTACTGCTTTATTTCACGCACGTTTTCTACAGCTGTTCACACCATACAACATAATAACAATCTTCTCTTATTATTGCGTGTTTGCTGCATTTCTTTTATGCACGTTTCCCCCATATTTGATGCGTTTTTGGTGCAGATGGGAAGTCGTATTTGTAATAGTATAGAAAAACTTTGATTCTGCACATAAAAATGTAACAGTGATTTTTTTACATAGAAGCCTAAAGAGAAAAAAAAAGCACCGAAACCGCAGAGTTCAACAGCGTCTTTAGACGCACCGAGGGAGAAGATTTCATGGGATCACATCCACTTTGCTTGACCATTTAGTCTGTGTTCACATGTAGCGTAAATGCTGCATATTTTTCTGCTGATTTAAGCAAAGTGGATGTGATTTCATGAAAACGGCGCCTCCTGTGGTCTAAGGTTTTGGTGCTTTTTTCTTCTGTCTTCTCTAGTATGTGGAGCCTAAAAAACGTATGTAAAAAACTGCAGTTACTTTTTTAAGTGCAGAATCAAAGGTTTTCTGTATTATAAAAAAAAAAACACATTAAAAACGCGGCTTCACACCTGCACCAAAAATGCATCAAATTATGAGGAGAAGGCCGGGGTCACACTGCGATCGGGAGCCGAGTGTCATGCGTCTGTGCTCCGAGCCTCTCGCAATGCTGCGATTGTCTCGGACATAGGAAAATGGCCGACAAAAAAAATCGGTTGCTGGGAGCTGCCCCATAGTGTAACATTGGTCCGAGTGCAATGCGATTTTTTTATCGCATTGCACTCGTCCGTTTAAGTCGCCAGTGTGACCCCGGCCAAAGGCGTAAAAATGCAGCAATAATCACATAAGATTGTTATTGTGTAGTTTGGTGCGGATCCTGCAGAAAACAAAAAACACAGGATTTCTGCAACATGTGAACACGGCCTTACAGGCAGCAGATGTCGTATAGAGAGACTACATAAAGATGAGAACGTTTCTGGCAGCTCCGACTGTGAATGAAGAAACAAAAAATAAATCCACAAGCCCCAACTAGAGATGAGCAGGACGCACAGATGACGTTGTGCCGACCCTGGGTGATCAAAAGCCGCGCTGGGGACACCGAATGGTAAGAGATACGCGGCCTCCCATCCAACCGCCAGGTAGCACTGACCTGGACCAGAGACCCGGGAATCGATCCGCTCATCTCTAGTCCTAACTGTCCAGGACACAGCGCACAGTCCCGGATTTGGGTCTACGCCCTGCAGTCCCAGGCGGCGGCAGAATGTCCCTCACTACCAGCGCCCCTCTGACATCTCCTCCTGTCAGGGAGAAAGAAATGGGAAATGGGCCTGGATTGGGGTGTGGCCAGGGGCGTGACCAAAATGTTCAATATGCGCATTACGCATGATCTGTCCTTCTTTCTATTCTTCAAAAGTTGGGAGGAATGGCTTCATACTGTATTGGGGGCATTAGACTGTGCTGCAGCCAATGTGGGGGCTTGTTCTTATTATGTATTGAGGACATTGTGGGGTATAACACTGTGTTGGGTGCACTGTGGGGGGCATCATACTTCGCTTAGGTCACGGTGGGAGCATCATACTATGTATGTGGGGTGTACTGAGGGGCCAAACTGTATGGTGAAAATCACTTTAAGGGCATTATAAAGTGTGTGCAGTGAGACAGTTTTGGGGGCTTCATACTGTATGGAGGGGCATCATTTAGCATGGTGACCGCAGGTGTACTGAGCTCCTGTGCTTAGTTTGCTTTGACTCCCTTTAAGTACTTTCCTATAAATATACTGCCATGCCTATCAGCAATATATACCTCCTGTCTTATTTCTTCATTTTTAACAATGTATTTGACACATACGCCAAATCATCATTCATCAAAAATTTGTTTAATCTCATCTAAGGATCTGTATTACGGCTCGCGCACACTTGCCAATAAATCAGACCAATGCAATCCGATTACAAAAAAAAAAAATCGGATTGCATTCGGACCAACGTTCTGCGATCACCTCAGATCGGATCGAGATCAGACTGAACAAAACAAAAAATGCTGCGATTGCATGCCAAATTCGGATCGCACCCATACAAGTCTATGGGTGCGTGTGAAACATTGCACTGCACTCTGATGTCACCCGAGTGCAGTGCGGTTCCCGCGGACGCTGGAAATGGAGGAGATGGAGAAATTACTTTCTCCGTCTCCTCTGCAGCTGTGCTGCGATTCTCTGATGCGAGAGGATGGGAGCACAGAGCAAAGTTTATACTGACATATAGACAAACATCATAATATCCTGTGGTGCCGGCCTCCTGGTCATCAGTTAGCTCAGGTGTCAAGAATCAGTCACTAATGTGAGTCCTGTCCATGGAGCTGCCATTGTCTGAGGGGATTTCTCCTCTTCATACAGAGCACAAACCTGGGAACTGAAGGTAAAGAGACGAATGAATGAGGCACCGGCGCTTGTAGCAAATTTGAGGCTGTTTTTCTGCAGCAAAACATGCAAGTGTTACATGTGAATTTTCTTGCTGATTTGTGGCAGATTTCACCTTGTACGCTGCAAACTTTGCAACGAAAATCTACAAAAAGAATCAAGGTGTTGCACATTTCAGCATCTCTACAAGGTGCAGTAAATCTCATCTGCTGAGCTGGTGCTGTATTTTGAGGTGGTTGCTAAAAAAAACTCACCATGTGGGCGAGATTGAGTTAATTCTATTACTTTGCCGCTGCGGACTTTGTGTGAAAAATTCACGCCAAACATGCAAGGTGTGAACCCAGCCTAAAAGGTCAGCAGGGTCTCCGGGGTCACTGGGTTTATGTGAGGGTCTAAAAACCCTCACTCCAGGCTGCGGACACAGTCGATACCTGGGGACTGTATTTTGGGACTCATTGCCACTGCGGATCCCTTAAGGGCACGGACTCTATATGGACCTATACGGACTCCATTTGAATGAACCTTTTTCTTGGACTATTTGAACGGACCCACTGGTTATTGCCTTGCACTAAATAGAACTCCCCTGATGATTCTCCCCTATTGGAGTTGAAACGCGTTGGGAGATATAGAGACATTGCATTCATCCTGTTTCTTTTTTTTTTCTTTCTTTGGTTGGTGGGTGTCCATAGCAGGACTTATTTGGGGCCTGTCCTTGTTAGGGCAGGAGCTCTTTAGGGGGGCTTACAGGGAAGATAGTAGTGACACATCTTTTTCCTACCCTCCAGTCTTATGTTTATTCTTGATACCACTCCCCTTACAGAAGCGTGAGGGGGTTCCTTTCATGTCCGTCTAATTGGTAAGACTGCTCCAATTTTTTATCTTGAGCACTGTTTCACTTGAGCACATTGTTCAATGTCTATATATGTGTTGGTTAGGATCCTAGTTTTTTATTAATTTATATATATTAAAAGTTACGTTTTATTTAGTGGATATCCTCCACAGCTACTTCTAGGTCTAAAAACCTGTCCAAGTTTCATCTAGAAAACCAATGTTGTTTTTTTTTTGGCTTCCTCAGGCTAGCTCCCACAATGAGTTTTTGGTGAGCAAGTTTCACACTAGGTGTTTTTTTTTTTTTTTTTTTTCTCTGCGCTAAAACCTGATCTCTTGTCAGGATAGAAGCTGCCGATGAAAGCATGTTTTCCCTGCATTTTTCGCTGCGTTTTTCGTTTTTGCAGCTATTTTGGCATGCTAGATTTGTCTATTGTGCGTGCCGTGTCTTTTGTGCTCTGCAAAAAATGATACCTGTAGTTTTTTGGCATTTTTTTTTTTCACCACTCATTTTAGTCAATAGGTAAAAAATGCTGAAAGAAGTGACATGCTCTGGGTCCAAAAAAAATCATGCAAAGCACAAAATATTGATGACAGAAAAACTAATGTGCGTGCATGAGATTTCTGATGTCGCATAGGCTTTGCTGGTACTGTAAAACGCAGCTGAAAATTGGCATTAAAAAAAATCAAAATAAAAAGCAGCAAAATCGCCCAGTGTGAACATAGCCTTATTGTATATTTTAATTGAAAGAGGGGTAAGGTAAAGCTTCTGGGTCCTAATATAGCCTGTACACCAGGGCCCACCTACCACGGATCATCTGTAGTGTCAAGTATCACTGTAGGACACATTTATTTCTAGATCACCCCGAGGAAGCGCTGATTTCCTGTAAGGGAGCTCTGACCTCCGTGCACGGCTCCAGCACTCGCGTGTAGTCCGGAGACCGGCAGGGCGTCTCCAAGATCAAGAAAATAAAGAGTAATATTGGGGAGAAAAAAAACCCTGGAAGATTTCAGCTCTGAAGCACACCAAGGTAATCATCTAGTAAGAGACTTTGTGATAAAACTTATTGGAGAAATCTTTTTTTTTTATCTCTCCTCCGGGACTGATCTTTCATTCCCAATATTATTTTCATCTTTACTATTGATTTATGAAAATAAAAATTTAAACCAGCTACTCTTCAATTCATTATTTTTTTTTATTTTAAAGGGACTCTGTCACCTGAATTTGGCGGGACTGGTTTTGGGTCATATGGGCGGAGTTTTCGGGTGTTTGATTCACCCTTTCCTTACCCACTGGCTGCTTGCTGGCTGCAATATTGGATTGAAGTTCATTCTCTGTCCTCCATAGTACACGCCTGCGCAAAGCAATCTTGCCTTGTGCAGGCGTGTACTATGGAGGAGAGAGAATGAACTTCAATCCAATATTGCAGCCAGCATGCAGCCAGCGGGTAAGGAAAGGGTGAATCAAACACCCAAAAACTCCGCCCATATGACCCAAAACCAGTCCCGCCAAATTCAGGTGACAGGTTCCCTTTAAAGGCAAATGTTTTCATTTTTTTGGGTTTTTGTTTCCCCTCTTAGCATTACAAACTGCTCAGTTTTGCACTAATGCCCCTTTTGGTTGGTATTTCACAAGGTCTCTGATATGGTCTCTCAGGGCAGTTGTCCTGCTTCCTCAATATTGTCTCTGTCACGTGTTTAACGTGTCAGAGAGGAGCCAGAAGATCGCAGCGTCTGATTTCTCCTGCGCTGGTCAGAAGCACTTCACCTTCATATTAAACGGTGTAAATTTCTTTTAGAAGTGCAGGGCTTAATCTGCTCAGTTGAGAGCTCCTGGAAGCTTTCCTGCATTTAGGCTCTCGGCTGTTCACTGTTAGCCACTCCCATCTTCTTTATGATCTGGGTCCTGGCTAGCACTCATAGTCAGAACTAGCTTCACCCTGAATCAATCTACTCCCACCTATTGTCAGTGATAAACCTACACTGGACTACCTATAACTTCTACATTGTGGGCTCCTTCATAATGCATACTCTCCTGGCTGGAAGGCAGAGGTGGGTACTCTCTCTGACTTCAAAATGTACCCGGTTTATGAGGGGGTATCGGCATCTAAGCAATTAGGCCTCACCTTTTTTTTGGAGATGTCCAGCTCACCAATGTTCAGGATTCCTGGGTGCATGGTTCTCAACAGTTCAACCTCTACATCAGTGTTCCCCAACTCCAGTCCTCAAGAGCCACCAACAGGTCACGTATTCAGGATTTCCTTAGTATTGCACAGGTGATGTAATTCTTGACTTTCCAAGTAATGCAATTATCACCTGGGCAATACTATGGAAATCCTGAAAACATGACCTGTTAGTGGCTCTTGGGGAACACTGCTCTACGTCAAGGCTCTGCATTTTGAGATGGAATCATTCAGGACATTCATTGCATGGAACCTGGAAAACTTCTCTTCCATTGACCTCAATGATGTGCACTCACACACCCCCATCTGCCAGACTCCTCTGTGTTTCCCTTGTTTCGACACTAATCCCATTCAATACCAATTTGTTGACCTCCCATTCGGCCAGCCTTCAGCCTCATGGGGCCCTTGCCTCTGTGATAGCCATCCTGCACTGCAGGGTGGTTGTAGCCCAAACTTCACTTATATCGTGGTAAAAACACAATCCAGAGTGGACAACTGGAAGAGCCTTTACATCACTCTGAACATGCTGAATTGCTTCCTTCCCTCTCTCTAACTTTCCTAGAAGTTTTAACTCTGCACTAGCTAGAATTTTGTTTCCCATTGACTAATTACACATCTTCCAGTAGCCTGTCTTGCCTCGCCCCAATCTCCCCTATGAGATGCAAGTGCTGGAACTCACGATTTCCTCTATAGAACAGTTTCCATAAGCCAAGTTTTTCCCACTTCTGTGAGTAATGGTTGTGCAATGGAACAAATCCAAGTAGTCTCTAAACCTACTCCTCTAATCAGTACATCACTCTCTTAAGTGGTGGTTCCAGTCTCCTTTTCGCTCTCTGGGATGGCCCTAGCTCCTATATCACTGGAGATTCTTTACGTTAGATGTCGGGCTAAACAATTGCAAAAGAGTCCTAAAAGTTGAACAACTCAACAAATGTGCTTGGCCTCATGGGTTTTCACTCCTGCTCAATGTCTTTGGAACTCCAAGCCATCCTCCTGTGTGTGGATATGTGACTTATCTCATGACAAGTGAACTTGTCAGAGTCCAGACAGACAATGTTGGAGCTGTCACTTACCTGAGCTACTAGGATGGCACCCAGAGTACAGCCGCCATGAAAAAATATGCCAAAATCCTGTGGTGGGTCAAAGAACACACCCCATTGAACAAATGGATTGATATCTTATTTTTAATTGATAGGTACTTGGCTCGGGAAGTAGAGCGCTACATCTCAAGGTGTCTGTAAAGTTCAACTCCAGAATGGCCCTCTTGATTGGTCTACTATATGGCAGACTCGACCTCAAGTTGCCAAGATTTGCATCCAGATGTCCCACAGCTCTTGTGTTGAATACTTTAATTACAGACTCTCCTCCACTGATTCCTCAGCAAGGTTGAAGCGTAGGTCACACCAGTGATTCTCATCAACTGGTGCACTGATAGACAGTTGATTATCTGATGTTCCCTGGTTCTTTGATCTTTGGATAGATTTATCCAAGTTGAAAAAGTGCCTACTGTGATTATAGTATAGCATTTACTGACTTGTGTTGGTGAGGGTCTCAATTACTAAAAATTCACTATTTAGCATTCTGCTCAGTGGACAGAAGCATCGGGCTCCTGTCGAGCATGCAGAGTGGAGCATGCATCAGTTTCGCAGTAACCCATAATAAACTATGGTGCTATGCACATGTCCATGTTTTCATTAACCGTGTGCATGTGTAAAATGCACGGTGACATGTCCGTTTTTGTTTTTCCAGCAGTAGGGATGTAAAGCACCAATAGAAGTCTATAGGTCTGTCAAAACAAAGTGTTAGCATTGGCAGCTGTGTCTTCTAAATAGTCTTTTATGGTTTTTCATCAGGATACCTTTTTACCCCCAAGAAATACTATTGGTGAAGTGCATGCACCCCTTCCATGTCCTATCCATCAGTTATGCCTTTGGTGGTTCTTCTATTTTTTTTTTTGTTTATAGTTAAAGCTGAGTAAAACTGAATGGTGTCCCCAATGGAAGGAACATGAAAAGGCTTTTGCTGATAAGTGACTGACAGTTTTGTTGACCTCTTACTGCACCATTTGCTGCTTTATTCTCTCCCCATTTCTTACTTCTCTATTCCAGTAATCATGGCACATCACTCCGGATATTCCCCGAACTACACTGAAGATTATTGGAGAGAGGAGGCTTTGCCTGGATTTCATGAAGTCATTCTCCGCAGTTCTGATCTTCCGCAGGATGGAAAGGTCTATGTAATGTACCACGGGACCACGTTCTCTGCAGCTCAAGAAATTATCGGAAATGGATTTAGGCAATCTGACGATGGGATGCTGGGACGAGGGGTCTACGTCAGTAGGGACAAGAACAAAGCTCTCAGATACCCCATACGTGACAAAACAGATCAGGTTGTCCTGAAGCTTAGCATCAATGTTGGCAAGGTGAAGAAGATTGATTATCAAGGTCACTCTATGCAAAAAACATGGAATGACCATGGCTACGATACCGCCTGGGTGCCGGCGTATTGTGGGATGGTTGACAGTGGGCTGGAAGAGGATTGTATTTGGGATCCCAAAAGAATTAAGGTGGTGGGCATTGCTGAAGCCTCATCGCTTCATCTGGAATGTCTAAATATGATGTTAATATTGAAGCAAGCAAACGGTATCCTCCACCAAGTGATTGATACAATTAGCATTATGATTAACGGGTTCTAATTTCTCTGTTAAAATTGATGCCTTATTTATTAGGACCTCCACCATCCAGTGTCTGTGGCCTCACGGTAACATTACAGGAACAGCTCAGGCTGTACGAGACTGCTCCTCATCTTCCGACTGCGCACAAGATTTTCCAAGTGGCCAACGGGTATAACATCAGAAGCTACTCTTTCCACCCAGTGGGAGAAGAAACAGCATCTGGATGACTCCATTAAAGCTGAATTAAAACTAACCCTATGCCACGTTCATTCCCTGGTTCTACCATTACAACTTTAAATAATGTCAATTCTTGAAACCAGGAAAATTCTGACCAGAAATCATATCTGCACCATGTACACAAGAATTAAGAATGTGGGTTATCCAAGATTTGCATATCCTCGTCTCACGGTCCCAGTATGGTCCACGATACTCGGATTGAAAAACTATTGTGAATGATTAAAGGGAACCTGCTCTGTAGCAACAACACTATTTAGTTGTTGATATAGGGTTTTTCTGCTTCAGTGCTGTCTGGCTGCAGCCCTGAAAGTGCAGCTACAGGTAGAAAATTACGGTAACTTATTTCCTCCTGCTATCCACCGGCTTTCAGTCATGGGACAGCGCGTGTCACCACTCAATATTCTGTGTCTGTAAGCACTCTTTGGCACTATGATAGCTCACTGTGAAAAGTGCTGGAGTGTTCTTACAGGCACTGCTCACAGAATAGCGAGCGATGACTGTAGCCGCTTTGGGCTCACTTCTATGACTGAAAGCTGGCGGCTCTCGGTGGGAAAAAAAAAAGTGCATTTTCTCCTGGAAGCTGCTCTTTCACTACAATGGCTAGGCAGCATTATAGCGGTATGTACCTGCAGGATAAAGCTGAAGCAACTTTCATTTTGCTTGTTGACAGGTTCCATTTAAGTATAACATGATATTCCTCCTAACCATCATCTTCGATATTAGAGATGTGATGTCACGGTATTAACTAAATCTTAACTCAAAAGTAATTTTTTTTTTTTTTTTTTTTTTAATCTTACATCATCTTAAAAAAATATATATAATTCTATTCAAAAGATTAAAAAAAAACAAAGTCTCATTGAAAGAGAAGGAAGAATAAAGGAAACATCCTACTGCATTAAAAAAAAACCCCACGGGTATTCCTTGAACCTCTCGTTCCATTGTGCTCCCTACTCATTCAGTTCTTACCTGTAGGTAACGCGTATCATTTCTTTATTGTACACCCATTTATCTTAGAACATCGCCCAGATGATGTAGCACAAGACGCGCTACTTCTCAAATTACTTGTGATTGACCTTTAAGGCAAAACTTGTGCTGTAGGTACAGTCACAATTATAGAGTACTTTTTTTTTTTTTCTGCCCATTTTTATATATTTTTGAGGTGTTTAAGTGCATGCAGATAAGCGGGGGTCCGGGTCCTGAGACCACCACGGATCATGCTCAGAAGCGAGTACGGATTTAAGAAAAAGTTTACGGCCCTGATTCATTGTTGCTGTTTCTCCACTTTTCTGGAATACTTTTCTCCTTTTAGTAGCTTTAGTATCTGCACCTCATTCTCTCTACATTATATACAAAAGAATTTGCCTTTCTTTTGCATATCTATATACATAATTGTCTAAGGGGCACTTCCGTCTGTCTGTCTGTCCTTCTGTCACGGATATTCATTGGTCGTGGCCTCTGTCTATCATGGAAATCCAAGTCGCTGATTGGTCGCCGCAAAACAGCCACGACCAATCAGCGACGGGCACAGTCCGGAAGAAAATGGCCGCTCCGCTCCCCGCAGTCAGTGTCCCCGGCGCTCCGCTCCATACTCCCCTCCGGTCACCGCTAACACAGGGTTAATGCCGGCGGTAACGGACTGCGGCATGGGTAACGCATTCCGTTACCGCCGCTATTAACCCTGTGTGTCCCCAACCTTTTACTATTGATGCTGCCTATGCGGCATCAATAGTAAAAGAAAGTAATGTTAAAAATAGTAAAAAAACAAAAAACCTGCTATACTCGCCCTCCGTTGTCCGCTGAGCCACTCGCGCCTGCCGCCATCTTCCTTTCCCAGCGATGCTTTGCGAAATTACCCAGAAAACCTAGCGGTCTTGCGGTAATTTCGCAAAGCATCCGGGGAACGCAAGATGGCGGCAGCCGCACGCCCATCTGCACAGCGCCGTTGGATCTCAGGAAGTGGAAAGACAGGACGCTGAGGAGCAGCGACCAGAATGGTGAGTATGTTCAACTACAAGGGGCCCTCGGATCGTTAGGTGAGTATGTTTATTTTTAATTTTTTTTAACCTGTGACATTCTTGGCTCGGTAATATACTACGTCACTGGGCAATATACTACGTGGCTCTGTGCTGTATACTACAAGGCTGGGCAATATACTATGTCGCTGTGCAATATACTACGTGACTGGACAATATACTACCTCGCTCTGCAATATACTACGTGGTCATGCATATTCTAGAATACCCGATGCGTTAGAATCGGGCCACCATCTAGTATATATATAATTGTCTAAGGGGCACTTCCATCTGTCTGTTTGTCTGTCACTGAAATCCCGCGTCGCTGATTGGTGACAGGCACAGCCCTGCCGAGAATTAGTCCCTACCTACTTCCGTCCAGTCAGTGCCCGGCGCCCGCTCCATACTCCCCTCCAGTCAGCGCTCACACAGGGTTAATGGACCGTTCTATGCCGCGGTGTAACGCACTCCGTAACCGCTGCTATTAACCCTCTGTGACCAACTTTTTTTTTACTATTGATGCTGCCTATGCAGAATCAATAGTAAAAAACTCTAATGTTAAAAATAATAAAAAAACAAAAACCTGCTATTCTCACCTTCCGTTGTCCGCCGATGCGCGCGCGGCTGCCGCGAGCTTCCGTTCCCAGAGATGCATTGCGAATTTACCCACAAGACTTAGCGGTCTCGCGAGACCACTAAGTCATCTGGGTAATTTCGCAATGCATCTCTGGGAACGGAAGCTGGCGGCAGCAGCGCGCGCATTGGGACAGCTTCGCTGGACGCCGAAGGGTGAGTATATAACCATCTTTTATTTCAATTATTTTTTTTAACAGGGATATGGTGCCCACACTGCTATATACTGCGTGGGCTGTGTTATATCCTGCGTGGGCTGTTATATACTGCGTGGGCTGTGTTATATACTGCGTGGCTGCTATATACATACATACATACATACATACATACATACATATTGCGTTAGAATCCAATGCGTAAGAATCGGGCCACCATCTGATAAAAAAAAATATATATATTTATTAATTAATTTATTTATTTTTAATTATATATACCTTGACAACTTTGCCAATCCAGTGCTTCAGGCAAATTAATAAAATATGACTTTAGCTAAATGGAAAATCTTGCTCCGTCACCACCCCCTCTTCAGGTGCTCAATTTGAACTTTTATTTGTGATTCTTTTTTCAAGGTTTTTTGTGACTTTGTGCAAAAAAAAAAAAAAAATTTAAAAAAAAAGAATTTGAAGAATTTGGCACAAAAAATGTCAGTGAATACCACAGGACAAAAAAAAGTGACTTCAGTAAATTGCAAATGATAAATTGGGGCCACAGACTGAATTGAATCTGTACTTCATTCTGTGCTTTCTTGTCTTCTCAGCTGCACTCTTCTCAGACATCTTTGGAGGGATTGGTGGGGCACTCAGGATTTTAAATTAAGGGACCTAAAAAAAAAAAAATTAAAAAAAAATTATATAAATTATCTAGAGTAAAGTATTAACGACTATTCATTTCCCGAAAGATGTTTATATCAGAAGTGATATATATAATTTTTCAATTGAGTAGCATTTAACGGCAGAAAAAAGTCATTATTACTTTGTTCTTGCAGATCTATACATTCTCTAACTTGATTTTTGTGTAATATCTGACTAATCCACAATTCTTACTCTAAAACGCATCACTACACAATGTCTTAAAGGGAACCTGGCAGAAAAAGGTTAGTATCAAACTACTGGTATGATTGTGCAGGTCCTAGTAAAACAATAACATTTTTCTTTGTATTGTAAATTGTCTCTTCAGAGAGGAAGAGGACTAGAACTCTAGTGCCACCTATTGGAGGTAGCAATCCTAACAGTCAATGTCGACCCTTTAACGAGCCTTGTCACATGACTTAGGATAATAGCCAAACCAGAATCTCAATTTGCAGACAATTTGCAGTACCCCGAAACAGTGTCTGCAAATTGAGATACTGGTATGGCTTTTATCATAAGTCATGTGACAAGGCTCATTAAAGGGCCCTGGGCGCTCATGTTAGGCCGGCGTCACAATGGCATATTGCATCCGATGCGAGATCGGATGCGATATGCTAATGACCCTCGGAGCACAGGGAGGATCGGAGCACAGCTGCGGAGGAGGCGGAGAAATGAATTTCTCCATCTCCTCCATTACTAGGGTCCGCTTATAGCACACATCACTCGGATGACATCCGAGTGGTGTGCGCTGTCTCACTCGCCCCCATAGGCTTATACGGGTGCGAGTGAGCTGAGCGTTTTCTGCGGTCCGAGACAATCGCAGCATGCTGCGATTGTCTTGGACCGAGAAAAACGGCCGACAAAAAGTCAGCTGCTGGGAGCTGCCCCATAGCTTAACATTGGTCCGAGTGCAATGCGATTTTTTTTTTTTTTTTTTTTTTTATCGCATTGCACTCGGCTGTTTTAAACGCCAGTGTGACGCCGTCCTTAAAGGGAAAGTCCTTAAAGGGGTTTTGAATAAAGTTTGTGTTCGTGACACCACCTGTGGTGTTCAGTCAGTAGAGACCGACGCTGCTTAAAGTTGTCCTCTGGGGTGATGTTAAGGCATCTGAGATGGTATAACTTCCCAGAGGTGAAGTAGGTCCCCAGGACTCCTGTTATGTAGGTGAAGATGGTGAGTGGTGCAGTAAAGAACGGAGGACACAGGTTTGCAGTCTCTTTACCTGGTTTACTGATGGTAGCAGGCAGCCACAGTCCAGGGCACCAGATCACAGGTACAGGCAGGGTCCGGCCAGCTTGGAAGCGAGTTCAGAGTCCCTTTTACCAGGTGGAGTTAGAAGCGTGGTGGTGTTGTAGTCCCTTACTGCCTATGGCTTCTGGCAAGGTCCTCACAGTCCTCTCTGTCCTCCTTAAAGGTGGGACACAAACCCATATGACAGGTGTCTCGAGCCTTTTTACAGGGTCTCTATCACGACCCGGGCTCAATGTGCCACTGTGTCTCCTGGATGTTAGGGCGGACAGGTGATGTGTAGTCCAGTTGCCCTGCCGGTTTCTGATGTAAGCCTTAGAGTCTCTCACAACCTCGGTCTTCTGGCTACCGATATCTGCGCTTTTAAGGGAGGTAGTCCAATTGCAGCTGTCCTCCCCAGGTGTCACTGTCCTGTGCTTTGCTCTCCTGCACGCTCACTACAAATCTGTTCGTTTTTCTGTGTTATCTCTGTCCAGGAGTTGCAGCTCTTTTTTGTGGCTGCACGGCCCCTCAGTCCTTTATCTCTCTTTCTGCCAGGAGCTGCAGACGCCCATGTCTGCTCAGCTATACTCCTTTCTTACCAGCTCCGCCTGGCTGAAGTTCCGTGACAAGCTCCTCTCTGGCTTTCTCTCACTCTCTGACTGACTTTCCCTCCAGACCAGAATATTTATATAGGGGAGCCACCCATAAACTGGATCAGGTCTCCCCCTTCTGGCCTGGAGTGTGAACATGTATGCTCGCATTTACCTGGTAAAAGAGATCTTACTTTGCTTCCAAGCGTGACATCACTCTCCCTGTGAGGAAAGCAATGCCACTGTGACAACCAGGACCCTGGGGTGTCACACGTGTGTGTGTGTGTATGTAATGTGTAAGTATATCTATATGTGTGCATGTATATGTAGTTTGTTTTTTTACCTACGTTTGTTATGCTCTGTCTCCTGGAAAGACTTAAGAGCATAATAAGACACATTTTGATTTGATTGGAGTCATTAAAAACGACAACTGGTATTGCAGAAAACAAGCCCTTGGTACAGCTATGTCAGCATAAAAAAAGTTACGGCTCTTGGAAGCTCTCGTGGTCCTTAAGGGCTTAGTTTGCCACATTTGATAAATCTGGAGGGTCGTTGTTGAAGTGAGTGTATTAAAAATAAGACAAATTTATGCCATTTTTGGAAAGGGCTTGTTCACAGGCTGCACTTTTTTTCCACAAGTACAAAATGCAGTGTTTTACCGCACTTGGAAATGATTGGATTTCTGAATTCTCAATCACATGCTAATAATATTTTTTCTTGCATATTTGAACCATAAAAGCGTTTTTTTGTTTGTTTGTTTTTTTTAATCTGCAGCCTGTCAATTCTTTCAACATTTCTGCAGCATTTTTCACCCATTCAAATGAATAGGAAAAAAAAAGCTAATAAAAAATGCAGGTAAAAAAGTGACACAAAAGTGGCTTCTTTCTGCCAACACTCTTGATTTTGGTGCAGAAAAATCTGCTGCAAATATTCAAGGTGTGAACATACCCTAAATGTGGCCTTGTAGCTCCAAGCTTCATTTATGTCGTGGAAGCCATCTTTGGATTCAGTGGAACAAATGTACTATTGAGCCTTTATTTTATTGCGCAAATCAATACTTACCATTTTGTAGCGACTGTTGGCCGAGGTGTTATCGATTTACTGTTGACCTCTTGTTGAATGTTTGCCGGCGGTGAGAGAAGCTGCCGGTGCTTTTACAAATAATCTCTTATCAGGAGCAGTTTACAGACTATTAAAAGTTTTTACAATGCAGTAGGAAAACCTGGTTACCCCTCCAAGAGCTGATCTCCAGAAACGAAACTAAAGAAATCTCCAGGAGGTGAAATCTTCAGGAGGTGAAGTCCTCTGTCGTCCACCACTCCGCAGCAGAGGAGCTCTGGTAAGTACATGAAACTTTCTGGGGTCCATAAGGTGGCTCCTCGGGTCTTGTTAGGCTCTGTTAATATTTCCAGTAAAAAAAAAAAACTGATCTGTTAAACACTTTAACATTTTTTTTCTCAAAAAACGCACACTTTATTTTTTTTTTTAACAGATCTTTCTTAACGTTCTGGGGCTGCGCAGTGTTAGAAAACAGATCGGTTAAATAATTCTTATGATTTATTTCCCTTAGGCCGGCTTCACACTCAGCGTATGAAAATACGGTCAGTATATTACGGCCGTAATACGCTGAAATGTCCCGAAAATAGTGGTCCGTAGCTCCTCCGTAGGCAGGGTGTGTCAGCGTTTTTTGCGCATGGCATCCTCCGTATGTAATCCGTATGGCATCCGTACTGCGTGGTTTTCTCGCAGGCTTGCAAAACCAACATACCGCTATAGAAATGATCCATGTGTCCCAAAAAGAAAAAAAAAAAAAAAAAAATATATATATATATATATATATATATATATATATATATATATATATATATATATATATATATATATATATATATATATATATATATATATATGTCATTAGACACATATATGTATATATATTAATATTTATTCCAGCGCTAGCCTGGGAGCTTTCTAGGAAATTTCCCACAATCTATGAACATCCAGCAGAGGGCGCCTCACCGAAAATGAAGCTAAATATAGCTCATTGATCTATATTTAGACTCATTCCCCGGGGTTTTGCAGCGAGGAGCAGCCTGCATTAGCAAAGCTCCTTGCTGCAAAATGTTTTAACCCCTTCAGAAGGATTTACATCGTTGGACGTTACAGATCTGCGGAGGGTAAGTATATTGTTGGTTTATTATGTTATTTCTTTCACAGAACGAGGGTCTTCAGTGACTGGATTGGGCGTAGAATAAAATACTCAAACAACCATTGTTTTTATTTCATTAAAATAATTTTAAATAATGTGTTTGTGTTTTATTTAACCCTTTACTACAATTGGATTAATAATGGATAGGTGTCATAATTGACGCCTCTCCATTATTAATTAGGCTTAATGTCACCTTACAATAGCAAGGTGGCATTAACCCTTCATTACCCCATATCCCACCGCTACACGGGAATGGGAAGAGAGTGGCCAAGTGCCAGAATAGGCGCATCTTACAGATGTGCCTTTTCTGGGGTGGCTGGGGGCAGATATTTTTAGCCAGGGGGGGGCCAATAACCATGGACCCTCTCCAGGCTATTAATATCTGCCCTCAGTCACTGGCTTTACTACTCTGGCGGAGAAAATTGCGCGGGAGCCCACGCCAATTTTTTCCGCCATTTAACCCTTTATTTTAAGAGCTAGAACGGCCAAATTTTGCAGATACACTCTACTGACATTAGTAGTGTGGAATCTGCAAAAAAAATGGAGAGAAGACATGGTTTACTGTATGTAAACCATGTCTCAAATCATGTCGGGTTTTAGGAAGGAGAAGGAAAAAGCCGGTAATTGAATTACCGGCTTTCAAGCTGTATAGCGCTGGAAAAAATATTAATATATATACATATATGTGTCTACTGATATAGATAGATATATATAGACAGTATATATATATATTTTTTTTTCTTTTTGGGACACATGGATCACTTCTATAGCGGTATGTTGGTTTTGCTAGCCTGCGAGAAAACCACGCAGTACGGATGCCATACGGATTACATACGGAGGATGCCATGCGCAAAAAAACGCTGACACACCCTGCCTACGGAGGAGCTACGGACCACTATTTTCGGGACATTTCAGCGTATTACGGCCGTAATATACGGACCGTATTTTCATACGCTGAGTGTGAAGCCGGCCTAATACTGATCAGTAAAATACGGCAGATAGGAGCAGGGGCATAGAGAATAATTGTGCCGTATTTTTTGAGAGTTTTACGGACGTAGTTTCTGCGCTCTTACGTCCGTAAAACTCGCAAGTGTGAAGCCGGCCTTAGACTTTAATGTTTAAGGCTAAGTTCTCACTGGGCGTTTCTGCAGCTTTTTTTTTTTTTTTTTAACACATTTTCAGCTCCGTTTTACAGTACCAGTAAAGCCTATGAGATTTCAGAAATCTCATGCACACACATTGGATTTTTTTGTCAACAGTATTTTGTGCTTTGCATGTTTTTTTTTTTTGTTTTTTTTTTACATGGAGCACATCACTTCCTTCAGCATATTTTCATTGAAATGAATGGGTGGTGATGGTGAAAAAAAGCAGGTATCAGGTTTTGATGCTTTTTTTTGTGTGTGCTAAAACCTGGATTTTTTTTTTCAACACTAAACTTTATCAGCATTCACAAGACCCAAATCTAGCTGGTCACAAACACAGCAAAAAACGCATCAAAACCATAAGAAAAATCAAGGAAATCCTGTTTAATTTTTTTGTCCTGCCAAGAGATCAGATCTTGCTGCAGAAAAAAACACTTAAACGCCTAGTGTGAACTTCCCCTTAAAAATTAAACTGTGTTTATCCAGATATATATATATATATATATATATATATATATATATATATATATATATATATATATATATATATATATATATATATATATATATATATATATGATCAGGATAAAATAATGTACAAGCAGAAGAAGCTTCAATAAACTCACTCTCATACCCTCACATACTCTCTCTCTTGTACTCTCACTCTCTCGTACTCTCACATACGCTCTCTCACATACTCTCTTACTCTCACTCTCGTACTCACTCTCATACTCTCTCTCGTACCGTCTCATACTCTCTCTCTCATACTCTCTCTCATACTCTCTCTCTCATACTCTCTCTCGTGCTCACTCTCTCTCTCGTGCTCACTCTCTCTCGTGCTCACTCTCTCTCTCGTGCTCACTCTCTCTCGTGCTCACTCTCTCTCGTGCTCACTCTCTCTCTCGTGCTCACTCTCTCTCGTGCTCACTCTCTCTCTCGTGCTCACTCTCTCTCTCGTGCTCTCTCTCTCTCGTGCTCTCTCTCTCTCGTGCTCACTCTCTCGTGCTCACTCTCTCTCGTGCTCACTCTCTCTCGTGCTCTCTCTCTCGTGCTCTCTCTCTCGTGCTCTCTCTCTCGTGCTCTCTCTCTCGTGCTCTCTCTCTCGTGCTCTCTCTCGTGCTCACTCTCTCTCGTGCTCTCTCTCTCGTGCTCTCTCTCTCGTGCTCTCTCTCTCTCTCGTGCTCACTCTCTCTCTCGTGCTCACTCTCTCTCTCGTGCTCACTCTCGTGCTCACTCTCTCTCTCGTGCTCACTCTCTCTCTCGTGCTCACTCTCTCTCTCTCGTGCTCACTCTCTCTCTCTCGTGCTCACTCTCTCTCTCTCGTGCTCACTCTCTCTCTCGTGCTCACTCTCTCGTGCTCACTCTCTCTCTCGTGCTCACTCTCTCTCTCTCGTGCTCACTCTCTCTCGTGCTCACTCTCTCTCTCGTGCTCACTCTCTCTCTCTCTCTCTCTCGTGCTCACTCTCTCTCTCTCGTGCTCACTCTCCTCTCTCTCGTGCTCACTCTCCTCTCTCTCGTGCTCACTCTCCTCTCTCTCGTGCTCACTCTCCTCTCTCTCGTGCTCACTCTCCTCTCTCTCGTGCTCACTCTCTCTCGTGCTCACTCTCTCTCTCGTGCTCTCTCTCTCGTGCTCTCTCTCTCGTGCTCTCTCTCTCTCGTGCTCACTCTCTCTCGTGCTCACTCTCTCGTGCTCACTCTCTCTCGTGCTCTCTCTCTCGTGCTCTCTCTCTCTCGTGCTCTCTCTCTCGTGCTCTCTCTCTCGTGCTCTCTCTCTCGTGCTCTCTCTCTCGTGCTCTCTCTCGTGCTCACTCTCTCTCGTGCTCTCTCTCTCGTGCTCTCTCTCGTGCTCTCTCTCTCTCTCGTGCTCACTCTCTCTCTCGTGCTCTCTCTCTCTCTCGTGCTCACTCTCTCTCTCGTGCTCACTCTCTCTCTCGTGCTCACTCTCTCGTGCTCACTCTCTCTCTCGTGCTCACTCTCTCTCTCGTGCTCACTCTCTCTCGTGCTCACTCTCTCTCTCTCGTGCTCACTCTCTCTCTCGTGCTCACTCTCTCTCTCGTGCTCACTCTCTCTCTCTCGTGCTCACTCTCTCTCTCTCGTGCTCACTCTCTCTCTCTCGTGCTCTCTCTCTCTCTCTCGTGCTCACTCTCTCTCTCTCTCTCTCGTGCTCACTCTCTCTCTCTCGTGCTCACTCTCCTCTCTCTCGTGCTCACTCTCCTCTCTCTCGTGCTCACTCTCCTCTCTCTCGTGCTCACTCTCCTCTCTCTCGTGCTCACTCTCCTCTCTCTCGTGCTCACTCTCCTCTCTCTCGTGCTCACTCTCCTCTCTCTCGTGCTCACTCTCCTCTCTCTCGTGCTCACTCTCCTCTCTCTCGTGCTCACTCTCCTCTCTCTCGTGCTCACTCTCCTCTCTCTCGTGCTCACTCTCCTCTCTCTCGTGCTCACTCTCCTCTCTCTCGTGCTCACTCTCTCTCTCGTACTCATACTCCGTTTTTCTTGCTTTCTCTTATACTCTTATTCTTAGGCTGCCGTCACACTAGCAGTATGTGGTCAGTATTTTACATCAGTATTTGTAAGCCAAAACCAGGAGTGGGTGATAAATGCAGAAATGGTGCATATGTTTCTATTATACTTTTCCTCTAATTGTTCCACTCTTGGTTTTGGCTAGTGTGACGGCAGCCTTACTCTCGCTCTCTATACTCTCTCACACTCATTGTCACTCTCATACTCTCTTGCTCGCACACTCTCTGATACTCTCAGTCTAACAATCTCTCACTGTCATACACTGGCACTCTCTCTTGCTCTCTCTCTCTCATATAGTCTTTCTCTCTCTCTCGTCAGACTAAATGTATGGAAAATTGGTCCAAGTCTCCCTGCCGAGAGTCGCACAAGTGTTCTCCGTATGGTCATCCGTGTGTAATGCGTTTGCAATGCGATGATATGATTGTCTCGCACCTTCAGTGCCTACAAGTAGTATTCAACCCCCTGCAGATTTAGCAGGTTTACACATTTGGAATTAACTTGGCATTGTGACATTTGGACTGTAGATCAGCCTGGAAGTGTGAAATGCACTGCAGCAAAAAAGAATGTTATTTCTTTGTTTATTTTTTTTTTTTAAATTGTGAAAAGTCTTTTCAGAGGGTCATTTATTATTCAACCCCTCAACCCACCAGAATTCTGTTTGGTTCCCCTAAAGTATTAAGAAGTAGTTCAGGCACAAAGAACAATGAGCTTCACATGTTTGAATTATCTTTTTCCAGCCTTTTCTGACTATTTAAGACCCTCCCCAAACTTGTGAACAGCACTCATACATGGTCAACATGGGAAAGACAAAGGAGCATTCCAAGGCCATCAGAGACAAGATCGTGGAGGGTCACAAGGCTGGCAAGGGGTACAAAACCCTTTCCAAGGAGTTGGGCTTACCTGTCTCCACTGTTGGGAGCATCATCCGGAAGTGGAAGGCTTATGGAACTACTGTTAGCCTTCCACGGCCTGGACAGCCTTTGAAAGTTTCCTCCCGTGCCGAGGCCAGGCTTGTCCGAAGAGTCAAGGCTAACCCAAGGACAACAAGGAAGGAGCTCCGGGAAGATCTCATGGCAGTGGGGACATTGGTTTCAGTCAATACCATAAGCAACGTACTCCACCGCAATGGTCTCCATTCCAGACGAGCCCATAAGGTACCTTTTACTTTCAAAGCGTCATGTCAAGGCTCGTCTACAGTTTGCTCATGATCACTTGGAGGACTCTGAGACTGACTGGTTCAAGGTTCTCTGGTCTGATGAGACCAAGATCGAGATCTTTGGTGCCAACCACACACGTGACGTTTGGAGACTGGATGGCATACGACCCCAAGAATACCATCCCTACAGTCAAGCATGGTGGTGGCAGCATCATGCTGTGGGGCTGTTTCTCAGCCAAGGGGCCTGGCCATCTGGTCCGCATCCATGGGAAGATGGATAGCACGGCCTACCTGGAGATTTTGGCCAAGAACCTCTGCTCCTCCATCAAGGATCTTAAGATGGGTCGTCATTTCATCTTCCAACAAGACAACGACCCAAAGCACACAGACAAGGAAACCAAGGCCTGGTTCAAGAGGCAAAAAATCAAGGTGTTGCAGTGGCCTAGTCAGTCTCCTGACCTTAACCCAATTGAAAACTTGTGGAAGGAGCTCAAGATTAAAGTCCACATGAGACACCCAAAGAACCTAGATAACTTGAAGATCTGCATGGAGGAGTGGGCCAAGATAACTCCAGAGACCTGTGCCGGCCTGTTCAGGTCTTATAAAAGACGATTATTAGCTGTAATTGCAAACAAAGGTTATTCCACAAAATATTAAACCTAGGGGTTGAATAATAATTGACCCACACTTTTATGTTTAAAATTTATAAAAATTTAACTGAGCAACATAACTTCTTGGTTTGTAAGATTTATGCATCTGTTAATAAATCCTACTCTTGTTTGAAGGCTCTAACTTATCTGCATCTTATTAAACCTGCTAAATCTGCAGGGGGTTGAATACTACTTGTAGGCACTGTATGTATCCGTATGACATGAGTATGGCTTTATATTTCTCACTGATTTCCCCCTTTGAATTTAATGGCTCAATGGGCTGAAATGAGGAAAATGTGTGCGTATCTGTCGCAAGTCACACGGATGGTCCATTTGCTGTCCGAGTTTTTCTCGCACCCTCTTGGAGCCAACATGGACAGTTTATGTATTATAAGAGCAATGAACATTCCTTGAGCTCTACAGAACAGCTAAATCCTACATCAAAGACACTGACCATAAGATGTGATTGCACAGGAAGGCAATTATGTCCTGGGCTGTGAAGTCTTTTGTTCTTTATTGAGAATCTCCTTTGTAGATGGACATTGTTTCTCCATCCTCTTGGATGATACATAACCCCTGTGGTGTTGGGAGTATAAGCTATTGCTCCTGAACTGAACATCTTCTCTTTGCTACACATTCCATGTGGAGGTTAATTACAAGCCAATGTTCTTCAGAAGGACATCTAGTCTCCGGCCTAAATGGAACGCCCTCAGGCCTTCTGACACCAGGACTTTATCCTAAATCCAAGGACACCATCCAGGGGAAAATGATGACCACTGCAAACGTAATTTCTCATATTACCAGAAGATGATTGGACATTCCACTACAAAGGAGCAAGGGTGGACTCATGGCTTGTATGTGGGTGTGGATGTGTATTGCTTTAGTATGTCTGTAAGGATCCGTTAGATCTCTATTAAGGTACCGTCACATTTAGCGACACTGCAGCGATATAGACAACGATGCCGATCGCTGCAGCGTCGCTGTAGGAGACGTCAAACACCGGCAACAGCTGAACGATGCAGGAGCGATCCAGTGACGTACTTATCGTTCTCGCTGGTTGTTCGCTCCATGGAAAACTAGTGCAGGAATCGTTGCTTTTGCTGTCAAACATGACGAATCACGCCGACCTGACGACCAAATAAAGTTCCGGACTTTCAGCGATGACCAGCGATGGCACAGCGGGATCCTGATCGCTGCTGCGTGTCAAACACAACGAGATCGCTATCCAGGACGCTGCAACGTCACGGATCGCTGTCGTTCTCGTTGGAAAGTTGTTCAGTGTGAAGGTACCTTTAGATACTTGGGGTTGGAGAGCCAGCAGGAAATCTGGACCAACACACCCATAGACTTTCATTGGCGAGTCTCGGACGATATACGTGTACAGTCACGGCATGCTGCGATTTTGCACGCACGTCAAATACGGCTGAGAAATAACGACGGTAATGTGAGCTGCCCCATAGATTAACACTGGTCCGAGTGCTATGCGATGTTTTCTCACAGGGCACTGGTCGCCGAGCACTCGTCAGTCACCAAACCTCCACCATCCCGGATCCAGCCGGCATCTTCCTGTCCTGCACTGGTGAGAACAGCGGACACGCCTCCGCCTCCCCTCTGCTCGTCCTACAGCTCAGCTCGTCTCCTGCTACTTCCTCCTGGACTGAGGTAATTTCTGCAGCAAAAGCAAGAAGACCCCTGACCTCCAGCAGCCGCAGGTCCTGTGCGCCCCATTGTGGCTGCTCCCCGTGTACCTGCATCTCATGACGGCCAGTCACAGCAGTGAAGAAGCCGGCACACACGAGGACAGCAGCCAGAATGGAGCATGCAGGACCGTGAGGAGAAGACACAATGTGCCTTTTGCAGGCACAGCACAGTGTGGCTGTAGCAGAGCCGCGTGTGTGCGTGGTGTACGAAGCAGAGCCGTGTGTGTGCGTGGTGTACGAAGCAGAGCCGTGTGTGTGCGTGGTGTACGAAGCAGAGCCGTGTGTGTGCGTGGTGTACGAAGCAGAGCCGTGTGTGTGCGTGGTGTACGAAGCAGAGCCGTGTGTGTACGGCGCAGAGCCGTGTGTGTACAGAGCAGAGCCGCGTGTGTGCGTGGTGTACGAAGCAGAGCCGTGTGTGCGTGGTGTACGGCGCAGAGCCGCGTGTGTGCGTGGTGTACGGCGCAGAGCCGCGTGTGTGCGTGGTGTACAGAGCAGAGCCGCGTGTGTGCGTGGTGTACGAAGCAGAGCCGCGTGTGTGCGTGGTGTACGAAGCAGAGCCGTGTGTGCGTGGTGTACGGCGCAGAGCCGTGTGTGCGTGGTGTACGGCGCAGAGCCGTGTGTGCGTGGTGTACGGCGCAGAGCCGTGTGTGCGTGGTGTACGGCGCAGAGCCGTGTATGCATGGTGTACGAAGCATAGCCGTGTGTGTACAGAGCAGAGCCGCGTGTGTGCGTGGTGTACGAAGCAGAGCCGTGTGTGTACAGAGCAGAGCCGCGTGTGTGCGTGGTGTACGGCGCTGAGCCGTGTGTGTACAGAGCAGAGCCGCGTGTGTGCGTGGTGTACGAAGCAGAGCCGTGTGTGCGTGGTGTACGGCGCAGAGCCGTGTGTGTGTCTGCAGGGGTACGGAGTGGAGCCGAGTGTGTACAAGGTGTACGGAGCGGAGCATGTGTGTACGAGGTGAGAGGAGCCATGTGTGTAAGACATGTACGGAGCGGAGCCATGTGTGTAAGACGTGTATGTAGCGGAGCCATGTGTGTAAGACATGTACGGAGCGGAGCCATGTGTGTAAGACATGTACGTAGCGGAGCCATGTGTGTAAGACTTGCGGAGCCATGTGTGTAAGACGTGTGCGGAGCCATGTGTGTAAGACGTGTACGCAGCGGAGCCATGTGTGTAAGACATGTACGTAGCGGAGCCATGTGTGTAAGACGTGTACGTAGCGGAGCCATGTGTGTAAGACGTGTACGCAGCGGAGCCATGTGTGTAAGATGCGGAGCCATGTGTGTACAAGGTGTACGGAGCGGAGCCATGTGCACTAGGTCAACGGAGCAGACTGTATATAACAGAAGTTCTGGGTGTAGGCTACTCGCAGAGCGGCAACGAGTGTGATGCTTCAGATATATAGTCCGCAGTGCAGATACGTCCCGGATCCAGCGGGACAGTCCCGATTGAGACTCTGTTCCGCTGTCCCAGCTGGGATCTTACTTTTCCCGGACTGCTGAGAATCAGAAATCCCCCCCCCCCTCTTCACCATGCACCCCATCCTCGCCCTCCCAGAGAGACCCACTGCTAATAAATCCCAGCAATGACGTCGCTCCATCCCCCCAAAAAAAAGCCCCCTGTGAGTCCCAGACCATGTGACAGGCACTGTTATGTGATCTCCTGACGTCAAGAGGTAATCGCCGAGCAGAACTGCTGGAGCTGCCTGCGATAAAACTGCCCGCAACCGGGTGGTGCCTGTCAGCTGCAAATCGGAAGGGTCGGGGGTCTCTGCAGCACACAACTGGTGAGGAGCAAGCGGGGCGGCTGCGCACCGTTGTGTACCCGCGGCTCAGTGCAGACAGCGGCGAGCAGTGGCTCCCGCACATCACTAGGCAGCTCATTATGAGGTCACACTGAGCAGAGCTCAGCATGCCCATGCCAAGGTGCAGTGTCCTTGACATTGTGCAGGAGGAGCAGGTATGTGAGGTGGAGGGCACTACTTGTCCCAGCAATGCCGCAGATGGGGGATGGGTGTATGATTGTGTCTGTGTGTCTGGACCTCAGTCATTGCAAAGGCTGTTCCACCTAATCATGTACAGAGGCAGACTTAGGGGGTGACAGTCACAGAAAATAGGTTCTGTCCAATGTGATGATGATGATGACGGCACAGAGCCCAGTTTCTGTCCAATGTAATGTGATTATTGCACAGAGCCCAGGTCCTGTCCAATGTGATCGTGATGATGGTTATTGCACAGTTGCACAGAGCCCAGGTTCTGCCCACTGTGATGATGATGATCACTGCACAGAGCCCAGGTCCTGTCCAATGTGATGATGATGAGTGACAGAGCCCAGGTCCTGTCCAATGTGATGATGATGACTGCACAGAGCCCCAGGTCCCAACAGATGTGATGATGATGACTGCACAGAGCCCCAGGTCCCAACAGACGTGATGATGATGACTGCACAGAGCCCCAGGTCCCAACAGACGTGACGATGATGACTGCACAGAGCCCCAGGTCCCAACAGATGTGATGATGATGACTGCACAGAGCCCCAGGTCCCAACAGACGTGATGATGATGACTGCACAGAGCCCCAGGTCCCAACAGACGTGACGATGATGACTGCACAGAGCCCAGGTTCCAACAGATGTGGTGATGATGATGACTGCACAGGGCCCAGGTCCCAACAGACATGATGATGAGAATACTGCGCAGAACTCGGTCAGACCTCCCAGCTGTCCTGGATCCAGCGGGACCGTCCCAATTTTGAGACGCTGTCCTGGTCGGGATCTTTTCACGCACTGCACTGAAGTTGTACCAGCGTCAGGAGAAACTACAAAAGCAGCGCATGGACACGTGGGTCACATGACTGCGATAAGTCAGAACTTGTCTAGTTGGGAACCTGAACCCCGCCCCTCTAGTGACGTCACTCACCTATTTATGCCTCATCCTGAAGCTGCAGGAGCTCGGAGTCACTGATGAGGAGTCTTCATTGTCCTCACATGATGCCCGGTCTGCCCATCCTGTTGCGTCTGTCTACGTTTCCGGGGGAGCTGTGTAGTTACCGGAGCCACTCCTGACGCGCTCCCTCCTGAAATGAAGACGCTTACAACCTGGAGTGAGGTGTGTGGACGTGTCCGGGGTCACGTAGTGTAAACATCAGTGTCGTTTACCCCAGATTACTAGCACAGCATGCAGTGTCAGTAATCCATGATAAAACTACTACTCCCAGCATGGTAAAACTACTACTGAGTAGTTTTTACCATGCTGGGAGTAGTTTAACATGTATCTCTGACACAGCATGTTAGGAATAGTAGATTTATCACAGATTACTGACACTGCATGCTGGGAGTAGTAGTTTTATCATGTATTACAAGCACAGCATGCTGGGAGTAGTAGTTTTATATATAGTGTACAGGGTATATGTACAGAGGGAGGTGAATAGTGTGAGGAGACAGTATGGGGGGGAAAAAGTGAGTGGGCACTGAATAGAAACTAGTAGTGCGGTGTAGAATGTACTCATTCCTTGTAAATATTTTTTTTTTCTGTTTAAGTATTGTTTATGATGGTGTGATCAGCAGTGCTAACTGGGTGTGATTGGGGCATGGATATGGGTGTGACTAGTTGTGAAATGGGTGTGGTCAGGGGCGTGGCCTAAAATTTGCCGCAGTGCGCCGCAACCTTTGTCCCTCTTTCCCTTCTTCAAAAGTTGGGAGGTATGGACTCCAGCCTTATACTCTCGCTCCTCTTCCCTATGTGTATTTTCCCAGCAATTACAAGCTTTCCATCATTGAGATTCGCGCAAATTTCTTTGCTGCAAACCACGAATTGCGAACGATCCTTTAATCTGTCTCTATGTAGTCAAGATATTAAATGTACTTGAGTTGTCTGTAATGCCTGTAGCTACATGTGAAATGTGAGTTATTGGATAGTTGCTTTACACACACTGAGATACATAAGTATAGATATTACACATACAAAAGATGAGTAAATTGATATAATGCAACTATAATTTGCATAAAATTTTACATAATTCACTGGACATGGCCAATTCTAATAATATGCGATTTTATTTGTGCAAATTGCCTAAAATGGCGGCTATCATTTTAAACAATGCAGACAATTGCGTCAGCCAAAGAATTATCACATGACTTCAACAAATTAAGCTTCTGTGTACTGCCTTGCAGCTATCACATCACATACTATATTGCAGTCAATCAGCAGAGACTCCCACGCCTCTATAAAAGCCAAGGCAGGGAATGCAGCTACCATTTTTGGATGAACTTGGATCGTAAGCGGGTGTCATAGCTTATCCATAGAGAGAGAGTGAAAAAAGCCATAAAACACTGAATAAACATTACATTTAGTGTGCGACTATTTACAGTGGGGGAAAAAAGTATTTAGTCAGCCACCAATTGTGAAAGTTCTCCCACTTAAAAAGATGAGGCCTGTAATTGACATCATAGGTAGACCGCAACTATAAGAGTCAAAATGAGAAAACAAATCCAGAAAATCACCTTGTCTGATTTGGCAAGATTTATTTTGCAAAATATGGTGGAAAATAAGTATTTGGTCACCTAAAAACATGTATGATTTCTGGCTCTCACAGACCTGTAACTTCTTAAGAACCTCCTCTGTCCTCCACTTATTACCTGTAGTAATGGCACCTGTTTGAACTTATCAGTATAAAAGACACCTGTCCACAACCTCAAACCCCACTATGGTGAAGACCAAAGAACTGTCGAAGGACACCAGAAACAAAATTGTAGCCCTGCACCAGGCTGGGAAGACTGAATGTGCAATAGGCAATCAGCTTGGTGTGATGAAATCAACTGTGGGAGCAGTAATAAGAAAATGGAAGACATACAAGACCACTGATAATCTCCCTCGATCTGGGGCTCCACGGTCTCCACCTCGTGGGGTCAAAATGATCACAAGAACAGTGAGGAAAAATCCCAGACCCATGCGGGGGACCTAGTAAATGACCTGCATAGAGCTGGGACCACTGTGACAAAGGCTACCATCAGTAACACACTATGCTGCCAGGGACTCAGATCCTTCAGTGCCAGACGTGTCCCCCTGTTTAAGCCAGTACATGTTTGGGCTCGTCTGAAGTTTGCTAGAGAGCATTTGGATTATCCAGAAGAGTATTGGGAGAATGTCCTATGGTCTGATGAAACCAAAGTAGAACTGTTTGGTAGAAACTCGTCGAATTTGGAGGAGACAGAATGCTGAGTTGCATGCAAAGAACACCATACCTACTATGAAGCATGGGGGTGGCAACATCATGTTTTGGGGCTGTTTCTCTGCAAAGGGACCAGGGCGACTGATCCGTGTACATGAAAGAATGAATGGGGCTATGTATCGTGAGATTTTCAGTGCAATCCTCCTTTAATCAGCAAGGGCATTAAAGATGAAACGTGGATGGGTCTTTTAGCATGATAATGATCCCAAGCACACCGCCAGGGCAACGAAGGAGTGGCTTCGTAAGAAGCATATTAAGGTCCTGGAGTGGCCTAGCCAGTCTCCAGATCTCAACCCCATAAAAAACCTTTGGAGGGAGTTGAAAGTCCGTGTTGCCCAGCGAGAAGCCCAAAACATCACTGCTCTAGAGGAGATCTGCATGGAGGAATGGGCCAACATACCAACAACAGTGTGTGGCAACCTTGTGAAGACTTACAGAAAACGTTTGACCTCTGTTATTGCCAACAAAGGATATATAACAAAATATTGAGATAAACTTTTGCTAATGACCAAATACTTATTTTCCACCATAATTTGCAAAATGAATCTTGCCAAATCAGACAAGGTGATTTTCTGTATTTGTTTTCTCATTTTGGCTCTCATAGTTGTGGTCTACCTATGATGTCAATTCCATGCCTCTCTCATCTTTATAAGTGGGAGAACTTGCGCGATTGGTGGCTGACTAAATACTTTTTCCCCCCACTGGAAAAAATGCCACTATAATTATGCTTAAAGACCAAGCTTACCGTTTCTTAGTGTTTCTGGTGATCTTGGATATGAAAAAGCTGTCATTTCAAGTTTCATTTGATGACCTCCTTTAAAAATGGTTTGCCAACCCCGAAAATGTGCGCTCAAATATTGTAACTTCAATTTTAATACACATTTTTCTTTGTAGGGAACATGGCCAGCGCATATGTTGAAAATTTTTGGGAAGCGGAGACCCTGCCTAACTTTCGTGAAATCAAACTTCGCAGCAATGACATCCCGAAACATGGAAAGATTTATGTGATGTTCCACGGAACCACACTGCAGGCGGCCCTAGAGATTATTAAGCATGGATTTAAGAGATCAAGTGACGGCATGTTGGGGGCCGGAGTCTACGTCAGCAGAGACCAAGAGAAAGCCGCGCAGTATCCATTAGAAAATCGATGGAACCAGGTCATCCTGAGGCTGAGAGTGAATGTCGGAAAAGTAAAGATGATCGATCACCAAGGCCATCCACTGCAGAAAACGTGGCGCAGTAAAGGGTATCACACCGCCTGGGTGCCTGAGTACTGTGGCATGGTGAACAGCGGATTAGAAGAAGATTGTATTTGGGACCCAAAAAGGATCAAAGTTGTTGGAATTGCTCGATCTCCACCATTCTCTGTGCACAAATATATGCAGCGGTTTCTTTCGATGTATACGGATGATGATGATGATGATGATGAATGATCCCACCAGCAAAATATTCACAACTCCAATTTTCCATGTACCTGTAATGGCGTATAATGCCGCTATACTTTCATTTATTCAATAAAAGATTTTAGAAAATTACCATCAATAACATTTATAGCATTATTCATAAGGCTACGTTCACACCATGAGTTCTTGATGTTGCAGATTTTCTGCACCCATTAAGTAAAGTAGGTTACTTGCAATTTTTTTTTTTAGAAAATATACAGCTTGATTCCAGCGATGTGTCACTTAAGGAGCTGCTTGCTGTGATTTTGATCAAATCACTGTTTTCTCTGCTGTAGATGTAGCAGTGCTCTGAATGCTGAGCTGTGTATAATCCCGCCCCCCCCCCGCCACTGATTGGCTGCTTTCAGTGTACACAGAAAGCTGCCAATCAATGGTAAGGGGAGGGGTTGGACTACATGGCATGACGTTTATTAGTCCTGTAGTGATAATCTCCTGCTGATAAAATCACTGTTTTATCAAAACTGCAGCAAGCAGGCCAGTAAGTGATACCGCCAGAATCGGGCTCTCTGTCTCTACATCAGAATAGGTAGCAAAAATCTGGTCATAATTCTGGTAAATAGTCGGTCAGTCCACACACTATTTTTTTTATAGACGCATAACAAGATCCATGTTTCTTTTTTTTTTTTTTAATTTTGATGTAGACTGAGTTGAATTTTTTATGACCATTCTTTTTAGGGTTCATACATGCGATTTGACAGTTATAATTTCTTTTTGTTAAGTGTGTGGATTAAAAACAGTAATTTTGCATTTTTTTTTTTTTGGAGGGAGGTGGGTTTTATTTTCATGTTGCTCACCATGTTGAATGAATGAATGACTTTGTTCTAAATCATTAGAAAAGTTTTGGGGTTTTTTTTGCAGAAGAAAAAAATCTGCATGTTACAAAATGTTTATTTTTTTTATTGCACACTTCTTTTACCAGTCCAACTACATCCCGGTACACCACATCAGCACAGAGCAGCGCATGACGGACGTTTTCAATATTTACCTACTTGGCGTTTCTCGTTATATCCTATTTATTATTTTAAAAAAGGTTGTTCAAAAACAAATTTTTTTTTTACATTTTTCATTTTACTTTTTGCATACCCCGATTTACAAGTGTAATTTGGCTACAATACCGCGGACTGTTGTCACGTTTTGCTTTTTTAATTTATTTGTGATGGCCTCTTAGGAGGGGGAATAATATAAAAAAAAATGAATTCTAAATACTTACAAAAATACAGAATGCTGTTCGTGTGTTGTCGGTGTTTTTCAGGGATCCAAAGACTATGTTCACAAATTGCGTTTTTTTGTTTTTTTTTTAACTGCAGCAGCTTTCAGCGGTTTTGCAGCGTTTTTTCAACCGTAGGAAACAATGGGTAGGTGCAAAGTCACAGGTATCAGGTTTTGCTGTAGTTCTGTTGTAAAAACCTAAAGAAGTTGAATCATGATTTTTTTTGGGGGGGTGGGTGTTATGGACCTGGTGGTTAGGAGCACCCGGAAAGACCTGATGGGTAAGTAACACAGGACAAGCTCTGGGATGTGGGAACTCTGCTGACCGCAATCCCTAATCCTATCACACACACTAGAAATAGCCGTGGAGCGTACCTGACATAGCCTAGACGCCTCGGCACAGCCTAAGAACTAGCTACCCCTAGATAGATAGAAAGTAAGGCCTACCTTGCCTCAGAGAAATTCCCCAAAGGAAAAGGCAGCCACCCACAAATATTAACTGTGAGTTAAGATGAAATACACAAACACAGGAATGAAAGAGGTTTCAGCAAAGGGAGGCCAGACTACCTAAACAGACAGAGGATAGAAAAGGTAACTTTGCGGTCAGCACAAAAAACTACAAAAGACCACGCAGAGTGTGCAAAAAGACCCCTGCACCGACTCACGGTGCGGAGGTGCCACTCTGCATCCCAGAGCTTCCAGCTAGCCAGACAGAATCAGATTAGCAAGCTGGACAAGAAAACAAGAACAACAAAATAAACTAGCAGGGACTTGGCTTCTGCTGGAGTAGACAGGTCACCAGAAAGATCCAAGAATGAACTGAACCAGTACTGGAACATTGACAGGTGGCATGGAGTAACGATCTGGGTGGAGTTAAATAGAGCAGCCAGCCGAAGAATAAACCAGGTCACCTGTGGAAGGAACCTCAGAACCAGCAGCTCCACTCACAGCCACCAGAGGGAGTCCATGGACAGAACTCGCCGAAGTACCATTCATGACCACAGGAGGGAGTTCCAAAACAATTCACAACAGGTGGGGCACCAAACTCTATCAGCATGCACAAGAGACAACAAAAATGTAGCAAATATGCAGCAAAACCGGCTTTTTTGTAGCTGCTTCATGCATGTTTTGCCTGCGTAAAAAAAAACAAAAATGCATTATGTGAACGTAGCCATAGACTTGCAGCTGTGATTTCATTTGTGCTGCTGGAAAAAATGGTCATGTCTCTATAATTTTATTCAGTCTGCAAAAATAACAAGGATATGTGAAAATCAGCATAGACTAATGTGTAAGTGTACTATTTGTGAAAAACATGGACATCCGAATGAGTCCTGAGGGTGCAAACCTGGATACTGAAAGGCATCCTTACCTCCACCCAATGATGTTCCAGTTAGGGCTCGTGCACATGATAGATAATTTTGGACAAGTGTTATCTGTGGGTTCATGGATCGCACTCGTACCCATGTTATTCTATGGGGCTTTGCCCATGTCCGAGGAAAAAATTGGATCCATTTCTGATTTTAATCCAAGTGTCAGATCATAATTGGCAATGCAAGTCTATGGGTCCGTGAAAAACATCGGACCGCACTCAGATGACCTCTAACTATGGTCCCATTTTTCCTGGACTGACAAAATAGAGGAGGTAGAGAAACTTTTTTTTGTCTCTCCACCTCCGAGAAAAACTGATCAAACTCTGATCAGTATCATAGGACCGTTTTTTCTCAGATGGAGAGAAATCAGTCTTGTGCACCTATCCCATCAGATGTTGGATGACTTCTTTAACCTCTTGACACCTCATAACATACAGTCTATATCCATCATGGTGTATGTCTGGGTGTGTGAATCGAGCTCATGAGCTGAATCTACTCCATGAAGAAAGGTGTCGCTGCTTTTTACCCATTAAATTATGATGTCCATCACTGACAATACAATTGAATTCACGCCATCCCTTTGGCACAACCGCTTGGCCCGCATCGACCCTCCCGCAATGTGATCACAACGTGCTAATGGTTTTCCATGGAAGCTGAGGATCACTGCCATCTTGGTGTGAAGACCATAATTAGTCCAATACTGGAGTATATGTGGCGCCCCAGGGTCCTGGTCGTCGCAGTGGTATTGCTTTCCTCTCGGGGAGAGTGATGCTATGTTTGGAGGCAAGGAAGGATAACTGCATCCAGGTATCACAAACACGCAACACACATTCACACTCCAAGCCACCAGGGGGAGCTCCTGACCCTATCATGTCACTATATATATATATATATATATATAATCTGGTAGTCTGTAGGGAAAGTTAGTCAGTTCCAGACAGTAGTCTGAGGAGGACAGAGGGTCAACGGAGCTGTGCATGCCCTCAGAGCTGCAGCTCCCAGAAAGAGACATTGAAAGGTAGAATTGTATTGCAGTGAGCGTAAATGAAGTTAAAGCAAAGGAGAGGATACCAGAAGGGGACCAGCCCCGCTCAGGTTGCCTCCTGTGGCGCAAAATCCCGGTAGCCGGAACACTGAGGGAGTAAAGACCTCTACGCCTTATTTCAGAGACCAGCAGGACAGCTAATTGCAGGTTACCTGTCTGCACCTACACCCAGGAGGCACGGTGACACCCACAGAGCCGGGTTATCTAAGAGACCCTATAAACAGGCTCAAGTTACCTGTCATATGGGTTTTGTCCTATCCTATACGGGGGACAGAGAGCGAAACATCGCATCTGTGAGATCCTTATGTGAAGCCATAGGCAGTAATGGACTACACCACTGCAGCGCAAGGGAAGGCTACTGATTTCCACCTGGACACGGGAACTCTGGACTTGCCTCCAAACCGGCCGGATTCTGCCTGCCCTGTGCTCTGGTGCCCTGGACTGTGGATGCTGAAGTCTTCAGTAAAGGTAACGAGACGGCAACTTAGTGTCCTCTCACCATCCACCCTCTACACACTGGGAAGCCCTTGGGATATACTTCACCTGTGGGAAGGTATACCATCTAGCTGCCATAACATCACCCCAGCGGACCCCTTAAAGCAGCGTCGGTCACCCTGCCCGAATCCCATAGGTTGCGTCATGAACATAAACTTTATCCCATAAAGACCTTTCCCTTTTACATGGGCGCCCAGGGCCACGGACCGGGTCACAGCCACCGTGACATCCCTCTGTGAAACAGCAGGACCCGGTACCGAGTACCCCTAGCCCGTGGGGCGACTCATACACTTGAAGGATTGAAGTATACAGAACATTGAAAGATAAAAGATAAAATAAAATCCAGCTCACCGTGATTGCATCTTGAAGATGTCCGAAGCCCGGAAGCGCCTTGTCAAGGCACGGAAAAAGCAAAATGAAGAGACTCCAGCTCCACGAACTGTGAATCTTTATTCGCATAAGCAGTTTGGAGAACATACACAGTCAGCGACACAAATTCACACGACCCGCATCAACGCGTTTCAGGTGTCTGCGCACCCTTAATCACCGGACACCTGAAACGCGTTGATATGGGTCATGTGAATTTGTGTCGCTGACTGTTTATTTTCTCCGAATTGCTTATGTGAATAAAGAATCACAGTTCCTGGAGCTGGAGTCTCTTCATTTTGCATTATACAGATAATAATAATCTTTATATAACACTAACATATTCCGCAGCGCTTTACAGACATTATTATCACTGTCCCCGTTGGGGTTCACAATCTAAATTCCCTATCAGTGTGTCTTTGGTATGTGGGAGGAAACCGGAGAACCAGGAGGAAACCCACACAAACACGGGGAGAACATACAAACTCTTTGCAGATGTTGTCCTTGGTGGGGTTTGAACCCAGGACCCCAGCGCTGTGCTGCCCAGATCAAATCCCCAATCTCCAATTCCCCAATTGGACAAAAAAAGGATGATATAAAAATAGTTAAAAAAATATTCAAACACCTTCCCGGCCTGTTCACGCTTATGAATTATTGTTATGATTTCCATTTTTTTTTTGTTGCCTTAGAGATTAGGACTGGACGTCCAATGAACGTTTGCCAGCGATGAGGTAAACTGAGTGGATGAACTCTGAGCAGCTCGCTATGTACATATCAGAAAATCCTCTTTCTGGTTACGCCTCCAGGAGTTAATATTTTAGAAACGAAAGTAAGAGAATCTTCATGAGGATTTAGTTGTGTGTTCCCCACCTCTCCGGCAGAAGGGGAACTCTCGTAAGTACATGAAAGACCACAGGCATTTCCTGCTCTGGTAATTTCACGTGATGAAGAAGGCAATGTCAATAGGAAGGACTTGAATTCCTTGTTTATCAGTGCTGCTGCAACCTATGATATATATATATATTTTTATTGTCGCCCTGTCCCCATGCAGGGAGGTGAATTATCAGCTATTATCTGCATGTATATTAATTGCTTGATGTTTTTAGCTTTCACTGTCTTCTTAATAACATATTGCAGTTTCCTGCTAAAGAAAAACAAAGACGAGATCAAGACTTGGAAACTATCATTCCACCGGAGGCACGAGGTACAGTCATTGTAGGATAATGTCCTTCGTTTACGAAGAAGTCTCAAGAAATGTAAGACATAAACTGTTTTTTTCTACTTTAGGAAGTGATGGCAGATCACTGTTTTAACCCCTTACCGACCTTAGACGTACTGGGTAGGTCATAGCTAGAATGCTGCACCTTGACTGCTGTGGAGGTGATCGCTTCCATGTGCCTGCGCCATTTTGAAACAGGGCACATGGCAGTGGCGGCCCGGGTGATGTCACCGCCTCCTCTCAACTACAATCGCTGTGATTGGCTCTTTAATCCTGAACAGCCAATCAGAGCGTTTTCAGTGATTCAGGCAATCAGATTTTTTTAGCCCCTTTTTGCACCACGTCCGCGTGTGCGTCCCACAGTCGTCAACTGCTGCTCGGTGACGAACATAACTGACAGACCTTCGGTTGTTTTTTTGTGAAAAAAGAATTGAGTAAAAAATCATTTACATTAGTTGATAGGATTAAATTAGGGACTGAATTGAGTCAGTGTCCGAGCGAAAAGAAAAATCATCTGTGCGTCCATCCTACAGCCGTAAAAAGCGGAAAGCCACACTGATCACTGATCAATCTCCAGCAGGTTTTTTTTGTGTGAAAAGAGTGTAAAAATAAAAATTTGACTTTTATCAATGATCAACCTTCCGTTGTTTTTTTTTTTTTTTTTTAAAAAGGAATAAAAAATAATTTAGATTAGGGACAGTGCAAAAACAATATACCGTAGTAATCATCATTTACTACTGTATTTTTTTACTGAATTAAGTTAGGGTTAGCGTCAGTATGGAAATAAGAATCACATCAGTGTATCCGTAAAGAGCGGATCAGCAAGACATCACTGAGCGATCTCCTGCTGGTTTTTTGTTATGCTTTTTTGTGTTAAAAAAGAAAAAAAATATATATATATTTTTGATTAGTTGATAGGATTAAATTTTTTTCTCTTCTAAATAATAAAAAGAGTTTACATCAAGTACTTACACACACTTACACCTGAATACAATTTAGTACACATTCAAACACCACAAATGTGAAAAAAATGTCCTCTCACGCATTTTCGTTGCCCACCTTCCTTTATTTTTCAGACTCATCCTCTTCCTCAAGTAATACAGAACTGCCACATAGATGCCCCAGGAAAAAAAAATTAACCAGTGCCCACTGTTACTGACCCTGTATGGATCTCACCCCTTGAAAACTATGAGCCAAAGGATCCTGATCTTGAAGCGCAATTAGGAATCCAATTTGACACCACCGGCCTCACAGAAATAGACTTTTTCAAAGTCTATTTTTCTGAGGATTTTGTAAACCTCATGGTGGCCGAGACAAACTTGTACGCCCATCATCATTTTCTAATTGGACTCCTGCATACGCAGTAGAAATGATGATGTTTTGGGGACTGGTCTTTCACATATTGTTAATGAAGAAGCCAGACCTTCGGCAATATTGGACTGTTGAAGTTTTGTATAACACTCCACTCTTCCACATGGCCATGACCCGTAAACGTTTTGAGGTCATCCCCAAATTTTTTCAGTGCAATGATAATGCGTGGTGTCCTCCCCGAGATTACCCCAACTTTGACCAACTTTTCAAAGTTCGGACAGTCATTGATCACTTTAGCAACAAGTTTGTTAAGGTGTACGTGCCGCAAAGGTACATCTGCGTGGATGAATCCTTAATCCATTCAAGGGGAGGCTCAAATTCCAATAGTAACTGCCCAGTTAGAGGACCAGATACGGAATTAAAATACGAGCTGTGCGAGATCACATTAGGGTACACTTACAGGTTCAGAGTTTATGAAGGGAAGGACATCCCCTGAATTCCCCACTGTCATGGGAGTGAGTGGGAAAATTGTGTGGGATAAGGTGCATGCACTGCAGGATCATGGTTATCACCTCTATGTAGATAACTTTTCTACCAGCGTCCCACTGTTCAGGTCCCACCCTGAGGGAGGTACCGCAGAAGTGTGATACTGTCCTCAAAAATTAGAAAGGCCTCCCTAAAGGTACCTTCACACATAACGATTTCGTTAACGATATCGTTGCAACATCACGCTTTTTTGTGACATAGCAACGATCCCGCTAACGATATCTTTATGTGTGACAGCGACCAAAGATCAGGCCCCTGCTGGGAGATCGTTGGTCGTGGGGAATGATCAGGACCTTTTTTTGGTCGCTGATCACCCCACTGTCATCGCTAGATCGGAGTGTGTGACGCCGATCTAGCGATGTGTTCACCTGTAACCAGGGTAAACATCGGGTTACTAAGTGCAGGGCCGCGCTTAGTAACCCGATTTTTACCCTGGTTACCATTGTAAAAGTAAAAAAAAAAAACACTACATACTTACATTCTGATGTCTGTCACGTCCCCCGGCGTCGGCTTTCCTGCACTGTGTCAGCGCCGGCCGGCCGTAAAGCAGAGCACCTCGGTGACGTCACCGCTCGTCTTTACGGCCGGCGCTTACACAGTGCAGGGAAGCTGACGCCGGGGGACGTGACAGACATCAGAATGTAAGTATGTAGTGTTTTTTTTTTTTTACTTTTACAATGGTAACCAGGGTAAATATTGGGTTACTAAGCGCGGCCCTGCGCTTAGTAACCCGATGTTTACCCTGGTTACCCGGGGACTTCGGCATCGTTGAAAACAGTTTCAACGATGCCAAAGTCTTTCCCCAGATCGTTGGTCGCTGGAGAGAGCTGTCTGTGTGACAGCTCCCCAGCGACCACACAACGACTTACCAATGATCACGGCTAGGTCGTATCGCTGGTCGTGATCGTTGGTAAATTGTTTATTGTAACGGTACCTTAAGACGCAAATTGGACAGCTGCTCAGGAAGGGTGAGAGCAGAGTCCAATGTGGCAACAACATGCTGGTGTTCAAACACAAGGACATGAGAGAGGTCCTTTCCTTGACCACCATAAATGGTGATGACCACACCCCCACCACTGTACGAAGTACCTTTATGAAGGTCCACAAACCACACTGTGTACTGGGACACAACAAGAACATGGGGGGAGTTGATCTCTCTGATCAAGTCCTCCAGCCATACAGTGCCAAGGTGTGGTACAAGAAGCTGGCCATGCACGTCGTACAGACGGCAATGTACAATGCTTTTGTGCTGTCACGATGTGCAGTGAGTTCCAGGAAGTAGTGCATAAGGCCCTGATACTTGGCAGTCAGGAAGGACTGGGCCCCAGTACTTCCTGAACTGAAGGCGTTCCCATCATACCAGGCCAAAATTTTGTCAGTGAGGTCCATCAAACCACAAAGAAAGGAAGGTCCAAAAAAGGTGCCGAGCCTGTTACAAAAGGGGAATACGCAAGGACACCATTTGGCAATGCGACACGTGCCCTGACAAACTTGGTCTGTGTATTAAAGAATGCTTCAGACTCTACCACACATCCATGAACTACTAAATTCATTTCTGACTTACACATCTGATGTATGACAACCTAACAAACACTACACAATTTCCGTATGACAACCTGACGAACACTACACAACTGACATATGATAATCTGACAAACATTATGCAACTCATGTATGCCAACCTGACATATACTAAACATCTCACGTATGCCAATCTGATGCACTCTACACAATTTACATATATGCCATCACATTATAAAATTAACATACCAGGAAAGCACTAGACGATTTTCAATATAGGGTCACTTGTGGTGGGTTTCTACTGTTTAAGCACATCAGGGGCTCCGCAAACACCACATGATGCTCGTAGACCATTCCATCAAATTCTGCATTCCAAAACATCACTCCTTACCTTCCGAGCCATGTTGTGTGCCCAAACAGTAATTTTCTCCTATATATGGGGTATCGGGATGTTGAGGTGACATTGGTCAGAATTGTAAAATTTGGCCTGGTCATGACGGTGCAAACAGCCTTGTGGGGTGAAGGGGTTAAGATATTCCAGATAGTTGGGATCAGCTGCGTGAAGTGAACAAATCTTATACAGAACCACATTTTTTTTCTTTATTTGGTCAGCAGTAGGTACTAGGCTCAGTTTCTCAGCAAACAAACACAATTCTGGAAAAAAAAGTCTTTATCAGTTATCACCACTTAGAGAAAGATAAACTTGGATCTCCCTACCTGGCTACATTCCAATAGTGGCATCTGTCTTAAGCCGTCCCTTACATAATACACTAACATTGGATGAACCAGCCGATATCAACTAATATGCCCTACTAATTTTCCACAGTGAGCCTCCAGGCATACTCAACACTGCTATACTGCTACAGGGACATTCAGATATATCCAGCTCTGCTGCTTTGCCATAATTTGCCTCCTGTCATACTCAGGTCTTCCAAACAGACTCGAAGCGCCTCCTGACCTATACAGCTCTGCTTCGTTGCTGGGCTCTGCTACTTTGTGCCTTCGGACCTACCCAGCTGTGCTACATGGCAACAGCCTGCCTGCTAACATTCTCAACTCAATTCTCTGGATTTTGTTATTTCGCTATTGAAAGTTATTGGAACTACCCAACTGACCTACTCGATTTTATTACAGAGGATCCTGCTTCTTCACTTAAGTGAATCTCCTGTTCCTGTTTTGGTCTGCTACTTCTGCTCTACCTCTCCAGTGGTTGTCCAGTCTTTACAGCCTCTGAATTTCCAATCAGACCATCTTGTTGCATCCACGTCTTCAGTCCCTTCCGAATACCACCTGCTCCTCTTGGCCGAAGGCTTTGAGAATCTACTTCCCAGGTGAGATATACACCCATATACTTACACACTTTACACAGTTACACCCACACTCTTGACATACAGAGACCCATGTCATATGCAGTCTACTCATCTCTATCTCTTTGTGCCAGAGGTAATTGCCCCCAATATCTTCCCTTGCTTCATCTCTGATGATATTAAGTGTTTAAATAATGCAATTGTAATATAACTAATTTCTTTTGCCTACAAGTAATGTAAGGTTGCACTTGATGACCTTGACCTAGAAATGGGACTGCCAATGCCTTCAAATGTGTAGTTTTAGACAAATACAGTAGCTTTACATAATGAGCCTAATATATATATATATATATTTTTTAGGGAACATGGCTTATGCATATGATGAAGATTTTTGGGAAGCTGAGACCCTACCTAACTTCCGTGAATTCAGACTTAACAGCAATGATATCCCAAGAAACGGAATGATTTATAAGATGTACCATGGCACCACATTGGAGGCAGCCTTGCAGATTATTCTGAATGGTTTTAAGAGGTCACGTAATGGCATGTTAGGTCCAGGAGTCTATGTCAGCAGAGATATAGAAAAAGCCGCTCGGTATCCTCTGGAAGATCGATGGAATCAGGTCATCTTGAGGTTGAGGGTGAATGTGGGTAGAGTAAAGAAGATAGAGTACCAAAACCATCCACTGCAGAAACGCTGGCATGAGAAAGGGTATGATACTGCCTGGGTGCCTGAGTACTGTGGCATGGTGAGCAGCGGATTAGAAGAAGATTGTATTTGGGACCCAAAAAGGATCAAAGTTGTCGGAATTGCTAGATCCCCACCATTTTCTGTGCACAAATTTCTGCAGAGGTTTCTTTCAATGTATACAGATGATGATGATGAGTAAACTCTCAGTGCTCAAATTTTCACATATCCACTATGTATGCCAGTGACTATGCATATAATACTCAATTACACTCATCAAAAAGATCAATAAAACTCATTAGTAATCTCTGTGTCTTCATAAATCATGGTGGCATCATCATAAATGGTATTGTTACCCTTATAGAGGACCTATAACTTCCTGGGAAACTTTAAAAACTCAAAGACCAAAATATAAAAATTGTCTCAGATATACTTGATATTGAATAGTAAAATACTTCCTCTCAAATTTGGTAAGTAAAGGGGTTGTCCAAGAATAAAGAGTTTATGGCCTACCTTTGGAATAGGTCATAAATATGAAATTGGTGGGGGTCTGACAACCAGCACTACGGTCAATCAGATGAAACCTGCTTCAGCAATTAAAGGATATAAGCAATGTATGGCACGGACCACAGCAGCCCCGTACAATGTTTAATGGCTGCTGCTGGTTGTTGCAGCATATCTTCTGAAGTCGGGCTCTCTGCTGTTTAACTATTTTGACAGCTTTGTAAGACTTCCTGCATCTGAGCTACTTCTGTGCGTCCAGACTGTGGACAGCGTGTACACACCTTAGGGAAATCTATGCTGGAGTTTCACTTCATTAATTTCATTCTGGATGGGTTTTTATGTTGTAATGTAACAAGGAGTTTGTTATATTATGAAGCATTAAGAAGAGGAGGAATCTAGAGAAAGCAGCCATAAAGGTAGCCATAAAGCCACTCACTGTAGATGCTGAGAGGTATGTGTGTATGTAGTGAGAAATTCATATTATCCCTTTACAACTAAGCTCTCCTCTAGTTAATTAACTATTTACAAACAGCTATGATATCCTCAAGCCAATAAACCATTTAGAAGCAGATATGTCCTCCTCTAGTTAAAGGCGTTGGCCACATTCTCCTATTAGTGCAGTTTTCAGCACTTCAGCCATAAAATTGCTGCAGATGGAGGAGCATATGACCAGACCAGTCAATTAACTTCCTCTAATTCTAAAACCCCTCACATGGGAAAGATGTTTTTCTATTGAAGGCTGATGAACTGGTCTGGTCACATACTCCTCTATCAGCAACAATTTTAATTATTTTGCTTGACGACCCCTTTAATGATTACATTTCAGTTATAAATCTCCCATTAGTCCATCTTCATATTTTCTTAATTTTTTTAATTGTTCATTATGTTTTATTGTTCTTTTATTTAACAGAGAACGGATATAATAATGTTTTCAGCTGAATATATACAGCAAAAAAATGGGTCTTGTGCAAGGACAAAATTAGTCATACTAATAATTAAAATAATAAACTTATTTAAGTACAATTGATAAAAATATAAAAAATGTACAGATAAATTCGGAAGTACAGACAAGGATTAAAATTACTGGGTGAGCACCTGTGAGTACCCCATTAATACAAGGTATAATGTATAAAGCACAGATAAATATACTTGCTTTTCTTTGTATTGAAACCTTCACATAGGTTGATGTTTATATCTTTTTGATTGTTGATTCATATTTACTTTTATTCTATATTAATCTGCGATTTCAATATCAAGAAAAGCGCGTTTAATGAATGCTTTGTCAGGGGTCACAAGCAATTGTGAAACGTGCGTCGATTGTTTGATGGGTAAGCTTAGCACAAAGCCAATCCACATTTGATTTCCATTACCTCCCCGTGGGCTACACTAGCTTTTCTAGGTATTGAAACCTTCACATCGGTATATTATTAATATTTTTTGAATACTGATTCATACTTACTTTTAACCCATATTGACCTGTGATTTATACATTGTACTTTTATTAATGGGGTACCCATGGGTGCTCTTCCACTAATTTTAATCCTTGTCATTACGGCCGGATTTATCTGTACATTGCTGTTTTTATCAGTTGTACTTAATAAAGTTTATTATACTTTATTTATTGGTATTGTTGTGATATTTGACTTGTCGGTTGTAGTTCTCCTGGTAGGCACGTGTGTAATGGTAGCTGACATCTTCATAAAATAAAATTCCTTGTACTGTCACGTCAGTGCAGGGAGATGCCCACTAAGCGGGACAAAGGGAGAGGGGGAAACGGGAAAGGGAGTGCTCTGGTGATTGGGAGAGGGGGAGAAGGATACCTCTCGACACTCCTATAAATTTGAAACCCTTCTCTCCCTATCGCCCTAGATGGGTCCTTCCCCCCGTGCGCCGTCACATGCCTAAGCCCTGGCTGACCCTGGGAGTGGCTCTGGCTAATGAGATTGACAGCAAGATGCTGGTCTTACTACTACAACAAAACAACACAGGGAAGGAGACAAGCAAGAGAAACGCACAGCCAAATAGAACTCCATGGCTTCAATGAAAGACACAACAGCTTCTTCAGGAACGTCTTTCTCCAGAGAAGTCAGGGTCAGGATAGAAACTCTATTGCTGGCAAAAGAGGAAGCCAAAAGTAGGTTTAAATAATGAAGGGGAGTGGTCCCATTGAGAAGAACCTGAGCCAAAAGCGAAGTGGAATCTCAGCAGATTTAAACCAGGAACTCTTATCCCTTTCCATACCATAAGAAACAATAAACCGGCACCACTCATGTGAATGGCCGTGTAGACTCCAAAGAAGACCTTTGATCAGTCAATCTCTGTGATGTTCTGATCCCAGACCCACAACAGGTTCCAGCAGAGTGCGGCACATTCGTGACAGATCCTGGAAGAAGAAACAACCATAATAATAATAATTTTTATTTATATAGCGCCAACATATTCCGCAGCACTTTACAATTAAGCTGGGACATGTACAGACAATAAATTCGTTACGAGTTAAGACAATTTTACCAGTGACATTAGGGGTGAGGTCCCTGCTCGCAAGCTTACAATCTACAAGGAAATGGGGGGACACAATAGGTGAAAAGTGATTGTTATTTCAGGTCTGGCAATTATAATAAATAGGGATTTTCATATAAAGCTGCATGATCCGGTCATCAGCCCGTGTGTTTAAGTGCAATAGTCAAGTATCAAGTGCAGATATTATGTGTATGGAGGATGTGGAGACAGATGAATAGTAGGGTGCAGATTCAGAGTAATATTTGGGAACAGGACAAAGTTAGTTTACCGAGTAGTTGATGTGGTAGGCTTGTTTGAAGAGATGGGTTTTCAAAGCGCGCTTGAATAGGTCGGGGCTAGGTATCAGTCTGATCCTCTGGGGAAGTGCATTCCAGAGAGCTGGCGCAGCACGAGAGAAGTCTTGGAGACGGAGGTGTGAGGTTCGGATTACAGGGGATGTTAGTCTTAGGTCATTTGTAGAACGGTGGGCACGTGTAGGGCGATAGACGGAGATGAGAGAAGAGATATAAGGCGGTGCAGAACTGTGGAGAGCTTTGTGGGTGAGAGAGATGAGTTTATACTGGACCCTGAAGCGAATGGGTAGCCAGTGTAATGACTGGCACAAGATGGAGGCATCGGTGAAGCGGCTGGACAGAAATATGACCCTGGCTGCTGCATTCAAGATGGATTGGAGAGGAGAAAGTTTGGTAAGAGGGAGACCGATCAGAAGAGAGTTGCAGTAGTCCAGACGAGAATGAATAAGAGCGACAGTAAGAGTCTTAGCAGTTTCAACCATGCAGAATAAACATAAAAGAACACAAAACTATTATTAAATCACTATGTGATTCAGGAGATTAATCAGCCACGAAAAGATCCCCCCTTTATATAATAGGAATTATATTTATACATACGGTATATTTTAGATCCCGATGGTGACTGGCCGATCTCCTGACTCCATGCGGCTTCACAGATGACAGAATTCCTGTTGAGGTCTCACGTTTTCCTCTAAGCAGAGGGATCTAGAGATCAGGGCGGTACGTGCGGATAACAGATTGAGACTACGTGATATGTAGCAGGATTTAGCGGAATCCTCATAAACATAAACTTTTACACCTCGAGATTATGAGTTGAGAATATCATTAGAAAGGGAGTTTCAGTACAAGGGTTACGGGAAATACATGAATAATTTACAGCAGGGGAATCCCTTTCCTATTGCTTGTGAATCTACTGTCTGCTATTACTTTCTGTTATCATTATCCAGTAATAATGCCCCCTGAGTGCCCTCTTAAAATGAATGCTCACTTTAGACTGGATTCATGCTCTCCCACTACACTGTTAAAAGGTAATAATGCATCCTATTCCTGAGTGTCCCTTTCAAAACAAATGATACCACCAACCTCAAAAAGGAAAAGATAAAATTTATACTCTCTTAATCTGAGCCACTGTGTCCTTTTTTTTTAACCTTTGAAATGTTTTACCGCCAATCATTTTGCATTTTCCAGTCTTGTTCTTGATTTTTCTTTGCCTATTTATACGATGTGGTGTGTGTTACATTATGGTGGTGAGAATATCATTTCCGTGGGTCACGTTATATTTGAGATATAGTTCAGCCTGACTAATTACAGATAATGAACCTTAATGCTTTTTTGTAATACGTTTGGGATCTGATTGCAGATCTTTCATTGCATTTTCTGTAGATGATTATCGGGTGGCGGTAATAGCACTTACAGAGAGGCTTTTAAGCAGTTTATTACTTTAGTGAGCTTGGAGGCCTACATAAAATGTTGACTATTTTTTACATTATCCAAATTATGTGTTATCTCCAAGTCTCTGATAGATTTGCAGAACAGAAAAGCGGTGCACAGATAACCACAGTAAACCATGACTCATAGACGTGTCCCCATACTATTGTTTCCTAGTCTCTGATCATAGACCTGTCTTCTGCTTTTGCCACAGTAATCACTTGCTCCTCATACGCAGTCTCCCAGGCACTGGCAGATTTTTGCCCATCTCGGAACCTGACATACTTCTCCAACCAAACATTTAGGCCCCGATTCATCTAAGTATTTTCACAAAATTTCTGATTTAAAACACTTTGAGAAGTTGTGAAACTTTTGCACTACTCAAACATGCACAAATACTTTATGACTTTTGGCCCTTGACTCCTGGGCAGATCCACCAAAGTTTTAAGTGCCCTCACAACAAATTATTCAAAACTTCTTTTTTTTCAAAACTTCTGCAGTTTCTGAACAGAGTAACTTTGGGGTCCTCATTGTACTCTCATGGCTTTCCAGGCTCTTCCAACCAATCTTCTCCAGCTTTGAAACCTGTAAAGGCAACCTAAAGACCCTCTCTTTCATTAAAGTCTCCAACCTGCAATAACCCTACAACCCTCCACTTTACAACATCAGCAGTTCCTACTCTCACCTTCCGTCTTCTTCCCTTTTAGATTGTAAGCTCTTATGGACATGGACCTCCATCATTGTATCAGTTTGTCACCTATTTAATCATGTTTGTTGTACGTTTTCTATCTATGTTATGTATTCTTTTACTTATTATGTTGTGTCCTAGTATCTCACACTCAGCGTGACCAATAAATAGAATGATCTCCCCTAAGTTCAGATTAAAAATCTTAAAAAACAACCAATTACTACGTAACATGAAGGGTACATAATCCAGAAACAAGGGACTATACTGCCATAGGATTTTTAAAAAAAACAGGCTGACCAATCGCAAGTATGTTTAACCATTTGCCACTTATAAGAAGCCTACATTGCCTGCGCAACCCCTATAGATCAGTTTGGTGGTTGGTGTGTATGCAACTGTATGTTACCTGGTCCCCTTTCCCTACTCTGTTAGTTTCCCGTATCCTGTTCTCCTGTTAGTCTGCCTTAGTTAGTCATTGTTTCCTATGACCGCTTCGGCAGTGTCTGAATCCTGAAACCGCATCTGCGGTACCTGTACCCCGTGGCCACATCAGCAGTATCTGTCTGCCACCCAGGGGGCTGAATAGCCAGGCCAGAACTGTGAACCTATCCTTGGGGCCATTGAGTCTGCACCGTGTGAACCTGTGAACCTATCCCTGTGGCCATCCTGTCTGCACATGGAGAACCTGTTCCAATGGCGATCCTGTGCACACAGTGAGAACTTGTCCCAAGTGGCCGTCCTGTCAGAATTTGTTCTGGGGCAGATACTGACAGCCAATGAGTGTGCAGGGGGGAATAATAATAACTAATGAGTGTGCAGTGGGCAGGGAGGGAATGGGGCAGGTGGGGAAATAATAATAGCCAATGAGTGTGCAGTGGGCAGGGAGGGAGTGGTGCAGGGTGGGGGGGGAATAATAATAGCCAATGAGTGTGCAGTGGGCAGGGAGGGAGTGGGGCAGGTGGGGAAATAATAGCCAATGAGTGTGCTGTGGGCAGGGAGGGAGTGGTGCAGGGGGGGGGGAAATAATAATAGCCAATGAGTGTGCAGTGGGCAGGGAGGGAGTGGTGCAGGGGGAAATAATAAGAGCCAATGAGTGTGCAGTGGGTAGGGAGGGAGTGGTGCAGGGGGGAATAATAACAGCCAGTGAGTGTGCAGTGGGCAGGAAGAGGGTGAAATAATAACAGCTAATGAGTGTGCAGTGGGCAGGGAGAGGACACTGAGGCTAAGGGCAGGGCTACATCTGGCTGTGAGCTTAGAAAAAAAGCCCAGTTTGCTGCTAGATCTTGAGAGCTGGGTTTAAATAAATTGGGTGCAGGGAATGAAGTGAAATTCAGGAGTAATGAAAGGTAGAAACCAAAAGCAAAATGTACAGGGGTGTTGTATATTACAATACAGCACAGATTAGTGTAAAAAAATGGATTTCAGTGTTGGACAACCTCTTTAAGGTCCTCATTACCCCCATTTCCCACCCAGCAGGAACATCGTCGTGCGGGCCAATGTCATTCAGGGTACCCTGATCTCAACTGTTTCGAACACCTGTAGGATGACCTAATAAACAAGTTGGGAGCTAAAGTTAGACCTTCTCTCCTGCTGTCAGTATCTGACCTCATAAATACTCGTTTGACTGATTGAGCAACGAATTGCCACAAACACACGTCAAAATGTCATAAAAAGACTTCCCAGAAGAGTGGACACGGGTAAAGCCACAATAAGGAGCCAATCGATAACTCCTCCCTTGGTTTCCAAATAGGATGCCCAACAACTGATAAAGGATTAATGCTCAGGTGTTCATGTACTTAGGCCAAATATTGCATATCAGACACTGACTTTATTACATCTTAATTTTATTTTTAGTTTTTTTTATGAAAAAAAGTCTATGAGAATGTTTACATACAGTGTTTTGATTTGTTAGTTTTCCTCTAGGTTTGTTTTTTTTATCCATTTTTTTCATTATAGACCTTCAAAAATGGCTGAAAAACACCATAAAAATAGGTAAGCAACTTTTACATGTGTTGAAATGCAGTATAAAAAATTTGAGTAACGTAGGATAGTTTCATTTGAGGAGACATAGCCTGCCTCTTTTCTGTTCACTCCTGTGTTTGTATGAAATTTTTGTTTTAATTGCATGTGTGAATCTCGCATAACAAGTTTGTAAATGTTTTTATTTATTTTTTTCTCATTGAGTTAATTAAAATATATTTTTTTATTTTTTTTCATCAGTTCCTTTATTTTTCTAGTTTCGTTTTGATGAACGTGTATCTTTCTTCAACTATTCTAAGGATAACTTAAAAGTCCATCTGCTAAGGAAACAAAAAAAAGTTTTGCAGACGTAAAACTTTAAAAAGGAAACCAAAACTATTTGGTAAGATTATAAAAGGTGAAGATATGTGGAAACGGCTGCATTCCGGCTCCCTCTGATAACTGGTGAGTACATACCAAGGGCTCTACAATCGCATGCTGCAATATATCTTATATATAAATTGTCCGTGATCGACTCACTCGACTACTTAATGAGGCAGTCACAGGAATGCTTCCCGTTTTAAAGGTTTAAGGTTATTGCTGGATTGACGATCATCAATCTCACGGAATCCAAGGTAGATCTCATGGACGGTCGCAATGCAGATCTGTCCTAATATAAGTCTTCTACCATATGCATAATCTCTTTGTATATTTTATATATTCATGTAATTTACAATGCCATGTTAATATATCATTGCAAAGTGAAAGAGAATAACCGTGGGGAGTGTGTGCAATGAGTTAAGTTATTATGAATGAAAACACTCAAAATGCTAATTAATACCGGATATGAGGCTTGTTCATACGCCAACAGGTTCAGCTGTTTTTTTTTTTTGCAATCTGTATTTCTACTGGCTGAAAGGTATATGATTATGCTCTCCTGCTGGTGTTCCGCCAACCTACTGATGAAGAATTGTCCCAAAACCTGCGCCACAACACTGGGAGGAGACAATCATGGGAATGTATGAATATCAGATTCAATAATTATGTCTGGTTTTCGAGTCTTTGTACACATGCTTTCCTCTATTATTCCTCTTGTGCATAGATGTATATTATGGACTATTCAGAATTTTTTGCCTGTTTTACATAACTTATAGTTTAAATCTGCATTTACACCTTTCTTATAACTAAGCCTCAGTTTCATACAGATCTTTTATGTTTCCATCTGCATAGGGACCATTACTTTTCCATTATGTCTCTTCCTTGTGTTGTGATTCGTCCCTGACTCGGTTGGAATTACAAACTCTTTGTCTCTTTGCGAATATGTCCCGAAACGATTGCCGATTCCGATTTTGACATATTTGTGCCATATTGGTACCCAATTAGGGCCGAATTTATGTTTAATGATCGGTTCCGAATTCATTCGCTCATTTCTACTCACATTCACTCCAATAGTGTTCGGCGAACATTGCAAATACCATATTTGCCGGTGATCATAATCCGAACCGAATATTGAAAAATTTGCTCAACTCTAGTATGGATACCATGTGATTAAGTGAATCCATTTTCCATGTATAGTGCAGATCTTTTGACCTAGGTCAGTGTTGTATACCACTCACCGTATCATCTTTATTTATTACAGTGATCATGGCATTTCCTTTTCAATTTTCTTCAAACTGCAACAGCTTTATTTGGAGAGAGGAGTCTTTGCCTGGATTTCAGGAAGTTATTCTCAGCAGTAATGATCTGCCGCAGGATGGGAAAATCTACGTGATGTACCACGGCACCACATATTCTGCAGCCAAAGAAATAATCAAAACTGGATTTCGGCAATCTTGTGATGGGATGCTGGGACGAGGGGTCTACGTCAGTAGAGACAAGAACAAAGCTCTCCGATACCCCTTATTCAACCAAACAGAACAGGTTGTCCTAAAACTTAGAGTTAATGTGGGCAAAGTGAAGAAGATTGATTATCAAGGTCACCCCTTGCAGAAGACTTGGCATGACAATGGATACGATACCGCCTGGGTGCCAGCATTCTGTGGAGCGGTTAAGAGTGGGCTAGAAGAGGATTGTATTTGGGACCCCGAAAGAATAAAGGTGGTGGAAATTGTTAAAGCGCCACTTCAATATTATCATAAACTGGAATATTTGTTACAGCAGTATAGAAAATAGGAGCAATCCTAAAACGTTTAATCTGCCAGGAAACAATTGATCTTTGTTTATTTTCCTCCGAATCAAATGTTTTTCTAATTTTCTATGTCAAAAATTATGAGCCATTAATTCAACAAAGTGATATTATTATTAAGCTTTTTGTATGTTATAATCACTGCCACTTTAATAGATTCTGGGCATCTCCATCCTGCCTCTTTTGGAAGTATCACTGAACAAAGTTGTGTATGTAATGTTATTCCTGAAATTGTGCAATAAAAAGATGCATTCATCAAAAAAAGTCATCAATTATTGTATTTATTGACTTTAAAGTGACCTTAACTCCAAAGTGAATGGAAAAAGGTGCTAATGGACAGGAGATTACATGTGGGGAGGTATCAGGAGATTAGGGCAGAGATGTATGGAGAGGACAGGTTATGGACTGGAGATTACATGTGGGGAGGTATCAGGAGATTAGGGCAGAAATGTATGGAGAGGACAGGTTATGGACTGGAGATTACATGTGGTGAGGTATCAGGAGATTAGGACAGAGATGTATGGAGAGGACAGGTTATGGACTGGAGATTACATGCGGGGAAGTATCAGGAGATTAGGGCAGAGATGTATGGAGAGGACAGGTTATGGACTGGAGATTACATGTGGGGAGGTATCAGGAGATTAGGACAGAGGTGTATGGAGAGGACAGGTTATGGACTGGAGATTACATGTGGGGAGGTATCAGGAGATTAGGACAGAGATGTATGGAGAGGACAGGTTATGGACTAGAGATTACATGTGGGGAGGTATCAGGAGATTAGGGCAGAGATGTATGGAGAGGACAGGTTATGGACTGGAGATTACATGTGGGAGAGGTATCAGGAGATTAGGACAGAGATGTATGGAGAGGACAGGTTATGGACTGGAGATTACATGCGGGGAAGTATCAGGAGATTAGGGCAGAGATGTATGGAGAGGACAGGTTATGGACTGGAGATTACATGTGGGGAGGTATCAGGAGATTAGGGCAGAGATGTATGGAGAGGACAGGTTATGGACTGGAGATTACATGTGGGGAGGTATCAGGAGATTAGGACAGAGATGTATGGAGAGGACAGGTTATGGACTGGAGATTACATGTGGGGAGGTATCAGGAGATTAGGACAGAGATGTATGGAGAGGACAGGTTATGGACTGGAGATTACATGCGGGGAAGTATCAGGAGATTAGGGCAGAGATATATGGAGAGGACAGGTTATGGACTGGAGATTACATGTGGGGAGGTATCAGGAGATTAGGACAGAGGTGTATGGAGAGGACAGGTTATGGACTGGAGATTACATGTGGGGAGGTATCAGGAGATTAGGACAGAGATGTATGGAGAGGACAGGTTATGAACTGGAGATTACATGTGGGGAGGTATCAGGGGATTAGGACAGAGATGTATGGAGAGGGCAGGTTATGGACTGGAGATTACATGTGGAGAGGTATCAGGAGATTAGGACAGAGATGTATGGAGAGGACAGGTTATGGACTGGAGACAGGGGCGCCAGGGAGTCCGTGGGATTTACTTTCTACCATGGGTAAGCACTTATAATCACACCGGTGCATCTTGTGGCTGGCTGTATTCTGACCTATATGATGTGGTTATGGATTTGATGACATGCTGTGCCTCTTGTAGTGTGTACATTGGTATATGGACTGGGCTTTTACCATGGTATAATATACCTTTTGTGTTCCTTTTGTGTTATACGCCAGAAAATACAGTATGTAACTTCTACCATTTTATCTCCTGAGAAACCAAAAAATGTTTGCAGACACAAAACTTTAGAAAAGAAACTGAAATTGTTTGACAAGATTATAAAAAGGAATGTGTGGAATGGATGTGTGCATTCCTGAATTTTCTGATATCCGGTGAGTACATTCCAAGGACTCTACAAAGTCTATTACATTATATGAAGCCTGTGGAGAAACAGGGTCAGTGGGTGCTCTCGTCCGCTCGCCCGGCTGTCATTAGCAAGACTGCATGGACCTGGGCTCATACCACTGAACGCTCGCTCTATCTCCCGGTGAGCAATACACTACACAGACAACACAGGGTTAAGGTAAACCAGTGTGGCAATATTTTATTGAACCACAACACACAATAGCAAACAGAACAATCACAGCAATTATCCCAAGATGGTGCACATTGCAGGGCTTGACCCTTCTGCTGACTCGCCGAGATAATGGTGGATGTTACGTCAGAGGTCCCAGAGTCACTACTCCATCTGTGGTATGCACGCAGAGAGGGGGTAATGACAAGCGTAGGGAGATATCCGAAAGAAGTCCTGTGTTCTTCAGCCGGGTCCAATGTACCCTCGGCTGAGATCCTGAAGAGTCTCTTACCAGAAAAAAAAGAAGTCTCTTTTATACCTGAGGCCTGTAGGCTATTTTTAGATTTACCCAGTGTCCTTCAGTCCAACATAAAGATAAGGTAAACAATGGTGATGAGATCAAGTAGCACTACTTGACCATTCAATCTATATGCACAGTCTTTCCCTCTCTGCTTTCGAAGTCACCAAGCTGGTTCCAGAATATAATGCACTATTAGCATATCAGCACACATCAATAAACAAAGCTAAACACACTATGTACAAGTCACTATTACAGACTTACACAGTATGTTAATAGTATATGAGTTTGCAAGTCTGTCTTCTTGACCGACCAGACATAAATACTTAAATCCACCAGCTAGTATACAGATAAAAAGTCAGTTCTTTTGGCTTGCAAAAACATGGTTGTCAGGGAAATTAAGATACAGTTTGGTTTCTTCACAAGGCCCTATACGAAGCAACATATATATTTATTAAAGGGTCTTCTGGGACATTGGTGACCTAACTTTGGAGTTATTGGGGACCTGATTGCCACTGATCGGCACAATGAGCTATGAAATTATTCAAATAACGAGAAGGACCACTGAGAACATCAATCACTGTGATCTTGGATGTGTTTTCTTCCTGCTTACTTGCCACCGTTCCACCTCTTGGAGGAACCAAAGCACAATCATATCCATGATGATGCCAAGTGAGACGCAATGGATGTTCTTGTCAATCTTCCTAACCTTTCCCACCCCTACAGAAAGCTTCAAAACCACGTTTAGTTCTTTTATATTTATTGGATATCTTGATGCCTTCTCTTTATCTTTACTGGCACAGACTCCTCTTCCCAACATCCCCTGATTAGAAACCTGAAATCCATGTTTGATGATACTATAAGCTGCATCTACAGTTGTCCCATGGTACATAGTATAGCACTTTCTTCAAACAATTTTATATTACTTTAAAAGGAGGAGCATTGATGAGCAGCAAGATGGAAGGATCATTAACCCCTTAATGACCGCCAATACGTCTTTTAACTGACCTGAGATATAAGAGAATAGCCTCCCCATACAGATGACAATCCAGCATCTGTTGGTTGTACACTATAGCTGACAACTTGCTGTATCAGCCACGATCAGTATTTGCACCTTCTAAATCTGTTTAACCCCTTACATGCTGCTGTCAATAGTGACTACATCATTATAAATGGTTAACAGAGTGTGGGGGCTTCTTCTTTATCCCAATTGGTGCCCTCAGATCATGATTTTGTTGTCCTGATGTTTGCGATGGCAATTCATGACCAAATAGCGGCCTTAGAGTCTGACGGCTATAGTAATCTGTTTAGAAGTTAGCAACATTTAGGTGGTAAAAATACACATTTTCATTTCTGTCATACCACTTTGCATTAATTCCTGTAAAGCACCTGAAGGGTTAATAAACTACCTGACAGCAGTTTTCAATATGTTTAGGGGTGCTGTTTCTAAAATGGTATCACGTTTGGGGGTTTCCCAATATATGGGACCCCTAAAGTCACTTCAAACATGGATAAGTCCCTAAAAAAATAAATGTGGTAAATTTCTTTGAAAAAATGAAAAATTGCTGCTACATTTTTAAACCTCCTAAAATGCTAACAAAATAAAATAACATTTTACAAATGGTGCTGATGTAAAGCCGACATGTGGGAAATGTTATTTATTAATAGTTTGCTGTTGTATGACTATCTGGATTAAAGGGATAATCATTCAAATTTAGAAAATTGCTAATTTTTTAACATTTTTCTCAAATTTTTAATATTTTTTATAAATAAACACAAAAAATGTTGAACTAAATTTACCATTATCATAAAGTATAATGTGTCACGAAAAAACAATCTCAAAATCACTGGGATTTGTTGAAGCGTTGCAGAGTTATTACCACATAAAGTGACACTGGTCAGATTTAAAAAATTTGGCTCGGTCACTAAGGGGTTAAATCAAAACCTAGTGTTGTCCTTATCACAAATTTCCAGCATTTTTACTGTTTACATTGTGAAATCCAAAGTAATAATCAACACCAAGATTGTACACGCTGTCGATAGACATGAGGCAATAATTTCGCAAAAAAAAAACATTTGTCAGAATCTGACATTTTTGTTATTTATTTTTAATTCAAATGACATTTTGCATGATTCAAAAGGGGTTAATGGATTTAAATGGGTTAAATAGAAAAAAATTATAATACTTGTAAAGGGGCGGGTTTTCCTCCTAATAATACTGAAACTTATAGTATCAAAAGAGGAAAACCTCCTTACACCTCTAATGAGGTCTGATATTAACTATTAACGCCAAACTTGACTATTAATAATAACATCCACTAAATACGCCTCAACGTTATCTTTTCCTTATACTATATACTAACTGAGACAAAACAGTGTAACAATAAAGGATATTTATTACACACACACACAAGTCTGCAGTCTATAACATACATATACATTTATACCCAAGCTGGTGACTATAAATATATATATATATATATACAAATATACGGATATACAACTCTAATACTGTAATATCACTACAGTATACAGTGATATCCCAACAATAACACACAGTAATAACCCACAATAGCCAGTAATATTACAACAATATCACACAATATAAAAAAAAACATAATTAACTGCACGATTACCCAAACCACACATACAATATCAGCCCTCCCACCTATGGCTAGCTAACCCTAATAAATAGTACTGGGCCTATTAAGAAAAGGGGATACAGAGTATACTTAAGTCATGTAGGTCCATTATCATTCCAGGCAATGCAGGCACAGCAAAAGAGAGAGAGCACATGTGTCTTGTGCCTTTTATGTCCAGCTAGAAGAGGTGTGTCCAGCCCCAGGTGTGTGGGGATGAGGTCACAAGTCTATTGTCCACTGGCCTAAGTCCTAAATGAAACCTGATATACCAGCTTGAGGAGGGGGCTACTGAGCACATGTGGGGGAATTATATATCACTAAACACATCTCTACGTAAAGATATACATTTTGGAGCACTTCCCTTCTACAATATTCACCGAGCATAAGCCTGCTATGTTCTATCTGTTTACCAGATGGATCTTAACTGGTAATCTTTGTGATCTTTAAGCACCCGGTATCCTTGGTGTTTCCTGCGTTGAGAATGGTACAGGAAAATGCTGATATGACCCAGTGAAGACCACAGTGGTGACCAAACCAAAGAAGGCAACTGGAGCAATAGAAGGTAAAGCTTTGCGGTGGCCAAGGTGAGAACTGAGTTAGTATTTTTTCTTCTTTTTTTATGTATTTTTATTATTCACTGAGGTCTGAAAAGGACTCGTAACATATAATATATATTTAATTTAAATCAAATAAATTTGGTGCAAATTGAATTTCCTGGCAAAATTTCAATTTCGGCATATTTGCTCATCATTCTCCACTGCTTCCATCAATTTAGACTGCTGATTTTTATGCAACATCTGTAACTTCATCTTTATTATTGGTACTGTTGCAAACCATGGATTTTCCATGGTGAAAATACTTGTAGCAGATGTGAGTGCTAATTTGCTTAAAACTATGAGTTAGAGCTATCGAATGAGAAGATTTTCACTCACCTGATTTAGTTATTTAGTGAAATAGGCACAGTACAGTGCCGTTCTGGATATTGCTGCTGTTGTTCTCTAAGATTTCATATCTAAAGAGCAGACAACAGATAAAAGTCAAGCATCAGTGTCAGGGAGAACATTAATAATAAAATAATAATAATCTTTATTTTTATATAGCGCTAACATATTCCGCAGCGCTTTACAGTTTTGCACACATTATCATCGCTGTCCCTAATGGGGCTCACAATCTAGAATCCCTGTCAGTATGTCTTTGGAATGTGGGAGGAAACCGGAGTACCCGGAGGAAACCCACGCAAACACGGAGAGAACATACAAACTCTTTGCAGATGTTGTCCTGGGTGGGATTAGAACCCAGGACCCCAGCGCTGCAAGGCTGCTGTGCTAACCACTGCGCCACCGTGCTGCCCCTAAACATTGGAGAGTTCACGTAGATCCCATCGCTACCACCAATTTGTGAGGGTATGCAAAAAAAGGAACTACTAGCTGCCACCACCAATTGTTTACACAAGCCGATCGGACACCCGTTACAGGTAGTGTATGGCTTCAGGGTTGCGGTTTAGAGAGCAAGAGGAACGGAGCTTCTAAATGTTATATATGTAATCTGGAAAGGTGGGCAGTGTTTACAGAAAATATACAAAGATTATTATTATTATTATTATTATTTATTGTTATAGCGCCATTTATTCCATGGCGCTTTACATGTGAGGAGGGGTATACATAATGAAAACAAGTACAATAATCTTAAACAATACAAGTCATAACTGGTACAGGAGGAATGAGGACCCTGCCCGCGAGGGCTCACAATCTACAAGGATGATACTAAATGGGAACAAAATAATATGGTATTTACAATCACATTTCATAACAGGGATAACGAGAAAAAGTACTAAATATATGTCACGGAAATGGCTCAGAGCTTAGTGGAGAGACGCACTCTTTAGAACAACTCCCTAGAGCAACGGAAAGAAACACAAATTATTGTGTCTTTCAGAACTGACAAATGACAAAAACACAAACTCTTCTTTTTATTAGATCAAGGTTACACCCATATACCTACCCTTTTTGAGCTCATTGTGGGATGTGCTAGATTATTTAGAAGTTTAGGAAATCCTCAACTTTCAGGATATCTTCAACCTTGGAGGTCTCAGATGGGATATATTGTTGTCATGTTTCCTATCACAATTTTACCTTTCTTAAGAGATTAAACATGGCATGGATAGCATCATCCATCTGACTTATATTAAGTTGCAGGTGTTTGACCGCCTTTACAGGGATGTGAATGAATGTGTTATACTCGTGCCTTCGCTGCAAAGCCGAAAATACTGTATATCTCCCATAAATTTCGGATCAATGCAAACTCCAATATTCATCACTGACCACTGAGAGTTTGAGATAATTCCTTTGAACAGAGGAAGCTCCTGTACTTCTCCACCTCTGAGTATACAAATCCTAGACTTGTTTGCTTGCTGCTAGCAGATCGCTTGTGGTTATTACCTGTTCTTGGCAGAAGGTCCTACTTCAATGGAGGTTCTTTCTCACTTCCTCAGAAATAATTAATCCCACATCACAAACACTAAATGGGCAGACATAGACACGTACAACAAAAACATCTGCTGACAGAATATCAAGAAATTAAAAAATGATGTTTTTTTTATCTACCGCAAAATTTGTTGAGCTAAGTCACTGGGAAGGAAAGACCCATGAAGGATTAGCGGCACAGTGGTCGGCCAAATGAAATCAGAGGAATCAGAGACAGTTACAAAAGTTCATTTCAGACAGGAGTTCTGCTGACATTTATGGCTGGTGCACGAAGCCTCTACATCCAGGCACAAAGCATAAATTAACCCCTGCTTGTCTGACCACTAGATAGACATGAGCTTACCTGGCTATAGAGGTGACCTTCTAACAACTCCCAAAAAAAGGAACACAAAGGTGGTGTGTTACTTCACATCATCAACGCCAACATTTGGGGACCAGCAGTCTTCCATCACTAGTTCTCATGAGCATACACCTTCTGTCCTTCACCTTCAGACAGTTTTCCTCCTAATAAAGTACACTTTTATAAGTAACGAACTAGCCCAACACCTGGACTGACTGAGGACTACATGCCAGGAAATGAAGGACAGGCCTTCCACTAAAGATGCCTATCATTCCATAAAAATTCAGACCCAGAAGTAGGACTTACCAAAGCTCTCAGCAAATACATAGTAACATAGTAACATAGTTAGTAAGGCCGAAAAAAGACATTTGTCCATCCAGTTCAGCCTATATTCCATCATAACAAATCCCCAGATCTACGTCCTTCCACAGAACCTAATTGTATGATACAATATTATTCTGCTCCAGGAAGACATCCAGGCCTCTCTTGAACCCCTCGACTGAGTTCGCCATCACCACCTCCTCAGGCAAGCAATTCCAGATTCTCACTGCCCTAACAGTAAAGAATCCTCTTCTATGTTGGTGGAAAAACCTTCTCTCCTCCAGACGCAAAGAATGCCCCTTTGTGCCCGTCACCTTCCTTGGTATAAACAGATCCTCAGCGAGATATTTGTATTGTCCCCTTATATACTTATACATGGTTATTAGATCGCCCCTCAGTCGTCTTTTTTCTAGACTAAATAATCCTAATTTCGCTAATCTATCTGGGTATTGTAGTTCTCCCATCCCCTTTATTAATATTGTTGCCCTCCTTTGTACTCTCTCTAGTTCCATTATATCCTTCCTGAGCACCGGTGACCAAAACTGGACACAGTACTCCATGTGCGGTCTAACTAGGGATTTGTACAGAGGCAGTATAATGCTCTCATCATGTGTATCCAAACCTCTTTTAATGCACCCCATGATCCTGTTTGCCTTGGCAGCTGCTGCCTGGCACTGGCTGCTCCAGGTAAGTTTATCATTAACTAGGATCCCCAAGTCCTTCTCCCTGTCAGATTTACCCAGTGGTTTCCCATTCAGTGTGTAATGGTGATATTGATTCCTTCTTCCCATGTGTATAACCTTACACTTATCATTGTTAAACCTCATCTGCCACCTTTCAGCCCAAGTTTCCAACTTATCCAGATCCATCTGTAGCAGAATACTATCTTCTCTTGTATTAACTGCTTTACATAGTTTTGTATCATCTGCAAATATCGATATTTTACTGTGTAAACCTTCTACCAGATCATTAATGAATATGTTGAAGAGAACAGGTCCCAATACCGACCCCTGCGGTACCCCACTGGTCACAGCGACCCAGTTAGAGACTATACCATTTATAACCACCCTCTGCTTTCTATCACTAAGCCAGTTACTAACCCATTTACACACATTTTCCCCCAGACCAAGCATTCTCATTTTGTGTACCAACCTCTTGTGCGGCACGGTATCAAACGCTTTGGAAAAATCGAGATATACCACGTCCAATGACTCACCGTGGTCCAGCCTATAGCTTACCTCTTCATAAAAACTGATTAGATTGGTTTGACAGGAGCGATTTCTCATAAACCCATGCTGATATGGAGTTAAACAGTTATTCTCATTGAGATAATCCAGAATAACATCATACTTTGTAAGGGATATCTAGCTTTCTTGGATCCTCTATACTTCCTGGAGCTTAGAGTGCAAGTGAATGAAATCTTGGGGTAATATAACAATCTCGCTGGTCCTGACCATATCTCACAGTATACATTATGAGTTTCAGGTTACGCCCCTGAGCGGCCCCCAGTGCAGCCAAACAACATTGAGCCTCCTACATATAGGACAAATTATTGTGGAATCTTAGTGCATTTTTGGTGCAAAGGTTAGAGGAAGCGCAGTGGTTATTGATGGTTGGAAAATCCCTTCCCCTATAACTTGCATGTAAATCCACATTATGGGGATAATTTCTTTTATTGGTGATTATTGATTAACTAAGTTATTTATTTCCAAATCATCTAAAAACGTTAAAGGGTAAGGGGACACTTAGACTGGCTGATCAGACTGGCTCACAATTGGGAACAAGTGTTCCTTGGCAGGGACATAACTTATAACAGGTACAGGGGCCCTGGATCCCTGAGCACGCCAAAAGCTCTTGGTTGGCACCCGTGCATGCTCGAATAATGCCTTATCGGAGCACGCTCACTCATCACTGATAAGCAGTCCATTAGATGATCGCAAAATTGCTCAAAGAATTTACTGATATCATAACTTCAAACATATCAATAGGGCACCCCGATTGTGGGGATGATGGTCAGGCTTAAAGGATTCTACATACCGGAACCAAATATGTTGATTTGCAGCTTGTCTCTGTCTGGCCTATCAAATACACACATGCACGCTTGGCTGATGTCTATTTTAGGGTCGATGGAGATAGCTATTGGTCAAGTGACTGAAAGCTATGCTATGTGAATGACTGACCTGGGACACAGCACTATCCATAGTTGTCAACTGTCCTCAATTTCTCCTGAGTGGAAAGGGCCATTGTTTGTAAACCTCGCCCCAAAGTGGCCATTTCAGGGCAGACTGGGGGTATTATCAGCAGATATATAAGTGATGGGATGATAGGGACAGAGCTTAAGCTTGCTCAAAAATGTTGGCAATTATGAAGTATATATTTTTAATCTAAATGAAGAAGAAAGCAGCAACACTTTTGTTATGTGACGAAGAAACCTTAGTCCTTTATTTCCAATATAGATTCATGGACAAGGTAATCAGAGCAGGGACAGTGCAAGTAAAAGGACGACGGCCGTTTCGCGTTAAACACGCTTCTACGGGTCCAGATAACTTATATATTTTTAATCTGCCAACAGAACAGTAATAAACATAATTTCCTAAGATTGGCATATTGTGTCTCACCTGTCTTGGCTCCAGGGCCAAGCCCTGCTCCTACGCCTGCGGCTGCTGACTTTTTGCGATGGACCACGCCAAATTTATCAAGTTGCCCAGTGATCTCTGTTAAAAATGATTATTGAGCAAAAATATCTAATCAAGACTTAACCAGGTGCGTTATTCTTAAAAGAAAAATGTCATGATTTTCTGAAGAAAGTATAGTGGTTTATTGACTAGTCCACAGAAAAACCAAATTACAGAAAACATAAAAATAGATTGTCCATGTGTAGATATCAGCGCTTTTCTTGTTACTCATCTTTCCAAGGTCCTGAATGGTAGAAGTCATCTGTCTGTGTGGAGTTTGAAGGTCATCATGGCATGGAGTAGCTAACAGCTGTTGTTCCTCGTGTCTTGTCCCATGTCCATGGAGAATGATGGTGAAGGAAGGGAGGTGACCGTCCCACGTGACAAAAAGCCCCCCACCCCCTCCTAAGAGACGTTTATATATGGTTTCTACAGATCACATGTTCTCTGTATATGGAGTTAACTTATACTCTGAGCTACATACACAGAAATAGCTTTTGATAGTGTCAGCAAGAAGCAATGTGCTCAGTACAGAATAAAAATAAGAATAATTAATATTTAACAATTCCCCCTTTTGAGGGTGACAGACATTGATTGGAACCCTCAAATTAAAATATTAATAAAATCTACTTTCTTCTTTGACAAAATGATGCAATAAATAATATCAATAATAATATTGCTATATGTTCTCAATAATATAATGATATATAAATTCATGTTATGGTAGGCCGTGACCAATATTCATATAAAATATATATATATTATACTTCCCTATATCTACTTGAAGCATCTCAGGTGTGATGTCATCTGATCTTCATATTGATGTCTTCTTGGTTCTTTTAAACAATCTTTATTATAAGTCTTTTGAAATAGATGATAGCATGTAGATATGTAGAGACTGTGTGTCATGTGTCAATCAAAGTCCATAAAATCAAATGTTGATAAGAAAACAAAGTCCATAGATTAAATGTAGCTTTAATATCTGTGCAGTGTCACCTTTAGAGACCTGGACTTACATTGGCTCGCCTTGGAAATCATCTGGAATCCTCAAATCATCCGCACTGGTCTTGGGACAGGTGTGACGTCTTTGGTCAGCACAGCAAGGGTTACATTGACTCTTCCTTGCCAAACATAGCACCATAACCAGTCCTTAGTACACAGGACACATGTCAGGGTTATTACCTGAGTGTTCACCAGCTTTCGTGGAAGTCTTATAGGTGATAGGAAACCACTGGATCGTGATAAGAACGTAATAACACAGTTCATCTTTGATACTGTACTCATATTTGTCAGTGATGGATGCTGTAGTTGTAAATGGTGACATGAATTGTATTTGACACAGTCTATTATTACTCAGAAATCAGAGCATTGTTACCTTGTGGAACTTCTGGATAACGGCTTTTCTTCTTGCAACTTTTTAGAATCAATTGAATTTAGAAAAATGTAAAGTCTTTATTAACATAACGTCAGTATCTTGATTGAAGTCTTCATTCCCTATTCTATACCAAATCTGGTAATTTCCCTAACTTATAATATCACAGCGTACTATAGCAATCAATAATATCCATATAATTATTAAATGATATTAAAATGGAGTTTATATTTGGAAAAATAAAATAATAATAATTGATAGTATATTATTAACCATATTCTTCATGTGATTGGACATTTTTATGTCATAGGTGTAATTTCTTTTTGAACCCATAGATGTCAGTGTGTCTTTTATGTAACAAGTGCTGATATTTAGTATTAAAACTTTATTAATTTATGTTCAGTAGACCAATAATATGTAAGTATGTATAGCCATGAACCAAAATAAGTATATATATATGAATGAATGAGTGAAAGAATTGTTGTATTTAACTCAGAATTGAAATTTTCTTATATAATGAAACCATATGATCACTTTATTTGATAAAGCAATATGCTTGTAGACATTACTCTATTAAATATTGATTTTTCCTTGATGAAAAATAAGAATGAAAAATAAAAATTGAAAGAAAAGTGGAAAAAAATGAAAAATAAAAATGAGAATAAAAAATAAAAATAAGGCCTTTATATGTTGATGACAAATGCTGAGATTATGTCTCAGTAACACATTCCCTTAATATTTCCTCATGTAGATGTTGTCATAACCTTGGATCACCAAAATATTGAAATTATGCAACTTTGCATATAATACCCTTCATAAGAGAAAAAAAAAATCACTTTTATAATATTTAATGTTATTGTACCCAATAATACCTTATTAATATTTCTTCTTTATTAAAATGTGTGAAGAAGAGGTATTGATGAAATGTGATGATGTGATCAGGATCAAAAACACATTTCCCCCTTAATATCAAAAAATATTATTTTGTGAAAAAATTAATTTGTAAAAACCCAAGTGAAAAATCATTATTTTTATAACTGTCATATCAGCTTGTGCCATATATTTGTTTGAAGATGTGTACTCCTCTATGTAACCAAAAAAAAAACACTGAATATCATAAAATTATAATTTGGAAAAATTATTCTAAATGTAGATTTTCTAGATAAACCATATCGATGTGTTATTGTACTTATTAAATAATAATCACTAAAGGAATATATGTTGAATAATAATATTTAAATATATCTTAATATTCTAATAATTTAACTGAATCTTATTTTCTCATTAACACAAGGTGTTTTTTGTTTTTTGTTTTTTTTCAAACATACCATAAATCATGACTGAGGCCTCTGTCAAACTGTGCATCCACATTCCACATTCCACATACCACGCTCTGGTCACTCTTGCATTACACACTTAGCATTAGGTTCTTTCACTCTCATATGTCAAGTTCACTCAGCAGCTGCCACCTGTCACTCAAACTGTGACTCACATAGACGTTCACAATACATTTCACATACAAAGAATAAAAAACATGTATATTAACCCAAAATATTGTATCCTAATTATTAATCAATGCGCATTGTAATCTATTAAATTTAGTATTCTAATATTCCTTTGAATATTCCCCAAATATTATCTAACAGTATCAGTATGTTTTAAACTATAGAAAGGACTCCTCCATTTACAAGAAACTTGAGTTGAATGTTCTAACGCTATTTCGGTACAAGCCTGTAACTGAAACCATTTGAATGTAAAGCTGAGGAAAATTCCTAAAATTAAAACAAGGCTATATGATGTCTTTTAACTCACAGCTGTCACGTCATGCACCATGCAGTGAAAAAAACATAATGTTACAGAAAAACTTGTAGTACACACATTTTTAGGTTATTAGATATATTATTTATTTTTAAGTGTTAAATATATATATATCATGCAGTTAATATAACTTCCTGTGTGAATAAGACATAAATTCATGAAACAGGTATTTTTTGTTCAATCCTCGCTTTGAAAGTAATATTCTAAGGGAAAATGAAAGATAAAGGTTAATTTCATATTTATTTAAAAACAAAATAATTTAAATATCTTATACATATGTATATATTTAATAAATGTATTTATTGTAATTCTCAATATTTTTACTGGAGTAAATTTTAATTATTTCACTATATATATAAAAATGCAGTTAATATAATCTCTACTTATACAAATATGCTACAGTATTTACTGTATATTATATTAATATATGTAACTGCAGAATTATATTGAAATAGAATAATTACATTAATAAATAATACATTGTATAACTCATCATATAATATAATTACATTTTTAGCCATTCCCTATCCCAAAATTTACCTCTTTGTTGATAATTTGTTGAAAACCTAAAACTGCCATCTTTAGTCTTATGAGCTGTGAAAACGGAGTGTTCAGCTTGCTCCCTATGCTGTTGCACACCTGCTTCCATCTGTCAATTTCCGACAGATCTGAGAGATCTGAGCCTTCAGATTTTAACCCTTTCAAAGGAATTTCTTTAATAGATTCCTGAATCGTTTCATAGGGTTTGTAGCAAATATGTAATTTTCTTCGTACTTCATAGATTTGATTTTGGATCAGATTTGAAGATTTTGATTTTGGCTTTTGATAAGATTGAATTCTGCCTGGTTTCAAAAACTTAGTAAAATTTGTTTTCCTTTCAAGATTCTCGTGTTTTCTAGAAAAATCTAGGGATTTTGCGCATTCGTATAAGGAATTTTTCTGTGAAGCAATTATACGAGATACAGGATTTAAGAATTTAAACTTGTTTACAAAACAATTTATCATGGATTGTTGATTCAAATTTGTACAGACCAATTTATAAGTCCTTTCAAAAATGGACATGAATGTAAAAGTACATTCTTTCTGGCCAATCTTCAATTTTAGAAGAATATCAAGATCTGGATAATTTTCTTTTAATCCACAGAAAATCAAAATTCTTAATCTTTCTACATCAGTCATATTTTCATACTCCTCCTTCTGCATTTCTAATGAAAATCTTCTCATAAAATGTCCCGGAATCCAAATTTTAAACAAATTATTTTTCTCCTGATTAGTCAAATCAAACTTATCAGCAAAACTTTCAAATATCTCTGAATTTCTGCACACATGGATTTTGTCATCATATGCAGGAATGGTTTTGCATAATTTTAACAGGATTTTCCTAGATTTAAGTTGGAGTTGGGCCTCTGAGTCGTCTATTTTTAAGGGCAATGGTACATCTGTCCCTCGTAGATCATCTTTGTCAGTTGTCATATCTCCTACGCTTCCTCCATCTTGTTTTTCATCATGTGACACGTCAATGTCACCTTGGGCGGCCACACACACGTGTGTCACATCTTCCTCACTCTTCTCATTACAGTCAATCTTGGGAACATCATTAGTTTCCTTAGAAATTCTTTCTACACTGTCTTTTTTGGACTTCTCTGTAACAAACTCGTTAAATACATAAACCATATGTAAAATATTTTTAAGTTGCTCTTTTTCTTTTTTCCTAGACATTAGCTTAGAATCCAATTTCAAATTTGCTATTCTGCATTCTGCAAATAAACAATGCCAAAATATTTCTAAGCTAGATCCGTACAAACTTACAAATTTTATCTGACTTGATTTAGCATATGAATTAATCAAATCCATTTGTCTTACCTTGAAATCTCAGCTTGTAGTCCCTTTGCTTTTACAACGCTGGGCTCCGGACTTCAGCACGGCTATTTTTAGCACATCTATCTTCAGCACTACCAGTGCTTGCTGTCAATCTGTCTGATACCTGTTAAAGTCTTCGTAATTCGTAGGTTCTTGTATGAGTTCTTTGTGACTTGAAGTTTTGAAGTGTAATTCCTGAATACTTGCACAATCTAGCGGAACTCTTCTGTCTTCCCCCGTGTGCAAGAAGAAGGAAATTCACGCAAAAATAGCACAAAAAAATCAAAACTGGCTGGCTAGGCCAAATGTTAAAAATGATTATTGAGCAAAAATATCTAATCAAGACTTAACCAGGTGCGTTATTCTTAAAAGAAAAATGTCATGATTTTCTGAAGAAAGTATAGTGGTTTATTGACTAGTCCACAGAAAAACCAAATTACAGAAAACATAAAAATAGATTGTCCATGTGTAGATATCAGCGCTTTTCTTGTTACTCATCTTTCCAAGGTCCTGAATGGTAGAAGTCATCTGTCTGTGTGGAGTTTGAAGGTCATCATGGCATGGAGTAGCTAACAGCTGTTGTTCCTCGTGTCTTGTCCCATGTCCATGGAGAATGATGGTGAAGGAAGGGAGGTGACCGTCCCACGTGACAAAAAGCCCCCCACCCCCTCCTAAGAGACGTTTATATATGGTTTCTACAGATCACATGTTCTCTGTATATGGAGTTAACTTATACTCTGAGCTACATACACAGAAATAGCTTTTGATAGTGTCAGCAAGAAGCAATGTGCTCAGTACAGAATAAAAATAAGAATAATTAATATTTAACAATCTCTGAGGCCTTTTAAGGCTGATTCAGACAGCTGAGTATGTCGAGTATACAGTAAACTTTATATTCAGCTACCATCTGCTTTGGAGTTTGTGTCACCATCCAGTTCTCTCAGCTGGTAGTCATCCTTTCAGCACATTCCTGATTGTTTCTCCACTGTGTACATTTACTTCCTGGCTCATACATGCTTGTTAACTCTTCATCTGCTGTAAGCACAAAAAACTATTTTCTGATGTTGTTCACACTACAAACCCTGCTGAATCAGTGTGCATTTCTCTACAGCAAGTATTCAGTTTGCCTGTTCATCATTGTGGCCTATGTCCCTGCCAAGGACCATCTGTCCACTAATAGCATTCAACTCTATCTATCGATCATTTGTCTGCAGAAAGTCATGGAAATATAATACATCTACAAAGGAATTCGATTTCCATTGTTGTTTTTCAATGTGATTTAAACAATTCTTATTATGATTAGCGTTCATCTGTCTCATGGCCGCTGCCGCCCACCGTATGATCCTCTGCTCTGTCTAGCCTCTTCTTTCTTCTGCCCCACAACGTGTCCTCCAGGCTCCTTCAATATGCACCTGGGCATCAAGCGCCAAGTAGGCCCTTGATATCATGGTGTACGATGCAACTTCACCGAAGGTCTAGTCAGTCATGACATTAGAGGCCTTCTTGGCACTGAAGATGCCCAAAGAAGATCTTGGGCTTCGGGAAAGAAAAGGCAAAGGATCAGACGGCGGACTACATTGGCAGTCAGACAGACGGATTGCCGCGTGAGTATTTTCTTTTTTTACCCATTTTTCCGCCCTCTTCAATTCAGTAACATGGAGTTCGGCTGGCTGCCGTTTGGCTGAATTTACACAAGGCGAATTGCAAAATATTTGGTTTGAGGAGAATCTATGATTTTCTAGAATTTAATTACAGTATTATAACTTTAAAGGACAGTGAAAAGAGGGAGACACAAAAGCGCAAATAGGGTCTTATCAAACGTTACACAAAGTTGCCCACCAAGAAAACTACTCACCTGGTGAGATTAAAGGAAGGACATATATTAATGGCGGCTGCTGCAGATCCACAGGTCAGTGCAGGACCTGATTGAAGCACACACTTAGATAGGAGAAAAAAGGATCATCCCCGCGCTGCCGCAAGAAGAATTTCAAAAATTGTAGAGGTTTTCAACGTGGTTTATTCTACGCGTTTCAGGGTTCAGGTGACCCCTTCATCAGGACATACCACAAATATTGTACAAGAGTCCATATGTGGTATGTGGTATGTCCTGATGAAGGGGTCACCTGAACCCTGAAATGCGTAGAATAAACCACGTTGAAAACCTCTACAATTTTTGAAATTCTTCTTGCGGCAGCGCAGGGATGATCCTTTTTTCTCCTATCTAAGTGTGAACTTTAAAGGACAGTATTTAGCTCGCATCCAAATATTCAAGGAAAAAAAACACATTAAGCATAAATGACCATTTAACTTCATTTGAAGAAGATCATCAATAATTATAAAATAACAGAATTAGATGTAGTTTTGTAATTTTGGGGCTTAGGTTAGTAATATATTTTGATTATTACTATGCAGTTATTGTCCTCTATTTTATTAGGCTAATGGGCTTCAACCTTTCAGGTAATTAATGATGGACAACTTTGTAAAAAATAATAAGATCACCAAGCTTAATGTTAATTTCCAGTTTGAGACTAAACATTTTATTATGTATAACTGAAAAAATTGAACTGGAGTATAAGCTCATATACATGCAAAGTGTAGGAGGATGTTCACATTGGTCATTAAACAGACACAACTTAAGATCTAAGATAAAAACAAAATGATCATATACCCTGCTCTAAATACGTAAAAAGTAATGGTAAATGTAAATAACATATGGTACTTAGTAAACACTGCTATTGATCAAAAAAAATCTTAAAGCCATCCCACCATGACAAGGTGTACCCAAATTGGGACAGTCCTTTACTGTCTTTAGTGTTAAAGTTTTACCATGGGTCAAAAAAACTCACATTGAGGTCATTTTTGTCACATGGTAAGGTTAATACTTGAGACAGTATAGGACGTTCCTGATTTGGGTACACCTTGTTGCGGTAGGATGGCTTTTATGCTTTTTTTTCTCAGTAACAGTGTTTACTAAGCACCTTATGTTATTTACAGTGGGGCAAATAAGTATTTGATCCCTTACTGATTTTGTAAGTTTGCCTTCTGACAAAGACATGAACAGTTCTCTGTGTCTGGAGGATAGAAGGTTTTTCGACCAACACAGAAGAGGATTCTTTACTGTTAGGGCAGTGAAAATCTGGAATTGCTTGCCTGAGGAGGTGGTGATGGCGAACTCAGTCGAGGGGTTCAAGAAAGGCCTGGATGTCTTCCTGGAACAGAACAATATTGTATCTTACAGTTATTAGGTTCTTTAGATAGACGCAGATCTGGGAATTTATTCTGACGGAATATAGGCTGAAGTGGAAGGACAAATGCCTTTTTTTTCGGCCTTGCTAACTACGTTACCATGTCTATAATTGTAAGGGTAGGTTAATTTTAACATTGGGAGATGGAATATCAAAAATAAAATCCAGAAAATCCCCTTACAATTAAAGACTTTTCATGTCTTTGTCAGTGGGCAAATAAGTAAACAACAGCCGCACTCGATATTTGTTTTTTTCATATGCAATGAAGTAATTTATTATGTTCACCACAGTGGTATTGCGAAGCTGGGGTCACCACAATCATATACCAAGGTACTGAGGTAACGTTTCGGCCCTGTTGTGGGCCTTTGTCAAACCTCACTTGTTGTAGAAAGAAAAAAGTGGAGAGTACCCCGAAGTTGCGGGACAGATAATAATATGAGGCAGGACGCAGAGGAAAACGTTTAGCGAAAATGCGGAGAGAAGGTAAGTCAGGGAAGGGGAAACAAATTCCCAGTCTGCGCTGCGGATCCGTGTGCCAGCACACCGGATCCGCAGCGCAGACTGGGAATTTGTTTCCCCTTCCCTGACTTACCTTCTCTCCGCATTTTCGCTAAACGTTTTCCTCTGGGTCCTGCCTCATATTATTATCTGTCCCGCAACTTCGGGGTACTCTCCACTTTTTTCTTTCTACAACAAGTGAGGTTTGACAAAGGCCCACAACAGGGCCGAAACGTTACCTCAGTACCTTGGTATATGATTGTGGTGACCCCAGCTTCGCAATACCACTGTGGTGAACATAATAAATTACTTTATTGCATATGAAAAAAACAAATATCGAGTGCGGCTGTTGTTTACTTATTTGTGAAGTTACCTTGGTTCAGCCTGCACCTATCTACATTGACCAGAGTGCACGCCTTTGCTATCTCTATTTTGTCAGTGGGCAAACTTACAAAATCAGCAAAGAATCAAATACTTATTTCCCCCACTGTATATTTACTATTATTTTGTACTTATTTACAACAGGCTATATTCTCATTTTGTTTCTATATTACTAAGTATGAATTCCCCTTGGAATTATATCATCACACGATCAAGCTCCTCATTTTTTGGCAATTAACTGTCGTAGAGTATTTATGTGTTGAAGAAGGCCACTCACGACATCGGTCACTCTGATCCTGTGAGGGTCATAAACACAGCCCTGTTCTAGGTTACTCTGCACCATGCCACATCCTGGAGGAAGCCACGCACTGTCGTATCCGTGATCGTGCCAAGTGAGCCGGAGTGGGTGATCTGCGCGGTCAATCTTCTTAACCTTTCCCACTCTTACAGAAAGCTTCAAAACTACTTTCTGATCCGCCTGTGGTACGATTACAGGATATCTTGAAGCCTTTTGTACATCTCTACTAACGTAGACTCCTCTACCCAACAACCCATTGGCAGAAGCTTGAAATCCATTGCTGATGATGTTATGAGCTGCATTTACACTTGTCCCATGGTACATAGTATAGTATCTTCTTCCAGGATATTTCTTTGCCATTTCTTCAAAATAAATTCCAAATGTGAAAACCTGCAACCTAGAAGACAAGTTTTATTGTGTTACTGTGCAGCGAGATGGAATTATCAGATTCAAAGCTTACATCGTCCTAATTACGAAGAATATGATATAGATCATATTGTCATTCAAAATATTTGGTGCTTGCAGAGGTAACATCTGACTACAGAGACCCTGTTAGGAATCTAGCAATTCAAATAGCTGCCATGGAAATCTTTGGCCTTAATTGCTCATCTTAGTCAGCCCGAGAGGATCTCTGGTTTTCTAGTTTTCACGCTTGTGTTGGGATCTGTCCTGCTCTGCAGGTGATCGTGGCTTGTGTGTATAAAGTTGATGCTTGCTGATGAAGAGAGTTGAGGAAAGAATTGGTACATGTCAGGTCACAACAAGAAAGTCAAGGGCATTGATAAAATGAGAAGAAATAATGTAGTCTCAGAATAACCAAACTCAAGTACAAGAAATCAGGAAGAGATAAAAAGCAGAGAGAGTAGTGAAACAGTCAATGGGTCGAGTCCAAGTCCAGTAGAAATATTGTGGAGCAAAGAAGAGTCAAGTACAAAGCTCACTTCAATAATACGTATGGCAGGCTAAAAAAGCAATAGAATAACTGGCACTGGCCGGGGATCACATAGAGCAGTGTTTCTGAACTCCAGTCCTCAAGACCAACCAAGAGGTCATGTTTTCAGGATTTTCAGGATTTCCTTTGTATTGCATAGATGATGGAATTAATGCTTGAGCAGGTAATGAAATTATCACCTTTGCAAAACTAAGGGTACCGTCACACAGTGCAATTTTGATCGCTACGACGGCACGATTCGTGACGTTCGAGCGATATAGTTACGATATCGCAGTGTCTGACACGCTCCTGCGATCAGGGACCCCGCTGAGAATCGTACGTCGTAGCAGATCGTTTGAAACTTTCTTTCATCGTCTAGTGTCCCGCTGTGGCGGCATGATCGCATGGTGTAACATATATCGTATACGATGTGCGCATAGTAACCAACGGCTTCTACATCGCACATACATCATGAAATTATCGCTCCAGCGTCGTACATTGCAAAGTGTGACAGCAGTCTACGACGCTGGAGCGATATTGTTACGATGCTGGAGCGTCACGGATCGTACCGTCGTAGCGATCAAAATGCCACTGTGTGACGGTACCCTAAGGATATCCTGAAAACTTGACCTGTTGGTGGGTCTTGGAAGTGGAGTTGAGAAACACTGACATAGAGGCTTATCAAGGGTACTATGGACCACCCCCATTAGTCTCCAAACTTGTTCCATTGTGTGTTCACTGACTGTCCCCAGTGATTAGCCAGCATGACCTCCACTTAAACCTTTAAGGCTATTAATGAACTCTGCTCTCAGCTTTTTTTTGTGTGCTTTGCCTTGTTCTTCATCTAGCTTCTCCATTCACCCCTCAACCATAGAATTGTATAAGCAACACCGGTCATTTGATTTGTCACTACAGATAAAACTGAAGACAGATTTGTAGACAGATTTAGAGTTTTTGAATATAAATGGTGAGTGTACAGTGAAATGTTCTCCAATAATAATCTCCCTCGATCTCGGGCTCCATGCAAGATCTCACCCTGTGGGGTCAAAACGATCACAAGAACAGTGAGCAATAATCCCAGAAGCACATGGGGAACCTAGTGAATGGCATACATTGAAGGAGAACTCACCACCTTTTGTGGCAGCCTGTTCCACTTATTGATCACCCGCACTGTCAAAAAGTTTTTTCTAATATCTAATCTATATCTTCTCCCTTTCAGTTTTATTCCATTGTTTTTTATATTTCCATGTGCAAATAAGAATAACTATGATACCTCTACACGGTGACAGCCCTTCAGATATTTGTAGCCATCTATTAAGTCTCCTCTTAGCCTTCTTTCTTGCAAGCTTAACATTCTCAGATCCTTTAACCGTTCCTCGTAGGACATACTTTGCAGTCCGCTCACCATCCTGGTCGCTCTTCTCTGAACAGTTTTTCAATGTCTTTTTAAAAATGTGGTGCCCAGAACTGGACACAGTATTCCAGATGAGGCCTGACCAAGGAGGAGTAGAGGGGGATAATTACTTCAGTACTGAACACTGCGTGTGCTCACAGAGCATCAAGAAATTAAAGGGCTGATGGCCGTCAAAATACAAATTTCAAAAAACTGACCGTCACATCCAAACATAGAATAAGTGTGAACAGGTGCTGAACCCAGAGTCACCAACTCTAGGTTCAAAATACAGCTGCTGACCCAAGCACTGTGATCCCTGTGAATCTGACCAGAGGCAGGATAAAAGGTCATCAAGGGCCATAAACAGCTCGTTGACCTAAGGTTCCCCACCCCTATTCTACTATATTCTCCTTTTTTAAAGTAAATTTTTCAACAATCAATTATGAAATGAAAAATGATCTAGAAATACTTTTACAATTGATGGCTTTCTGTTACTAATATAATTTTTCATGATTAATATTTTTAGGTTGATGACTTAGGTCGGTGGTTTTCCAACTGCTACAAAACTTTAACTCTCAGCTTGACCTGACAGCCTGAGGCTGGAGATCCTTACAATCTGATATATTGATGATGTACCCTTAGGACAGCTTGTCAATAGGACAGCTTGTCAATATGAAGTTAGTAGGAGTCAGATGCCTGGCACCTTTAGGAATAAGCAATGAAATAGGGCGCACTACCAAAATATAAACCTAATGTAAAAAATATATCCATAAATACGGGGTGCAAGCGAGTGAGAAAATGACTAAATAACCAGCAGAAAGAAAAGTATCACTCCAGTTATGCACACCACGTATAAGAAATGAAAACATAATGTAGGAAAAAACACAAGATTTTATTGACACACAACATAATAAAACATACTTAAAAACAGAAAGGCAAGGCCCTGTCCATAACACTCAGTAAATACAGAGTACAATGATATATATAACCCATAATAAGCATACTGATAACCAATGCTATAAGCCTGCCTGTACCCTAGGACTAGATGCAGACCATACGTGGCCAGCTCACAGAACAAACTAACCAACCAAGGCGGATGTATACAAAATCCTAGGTGGGCAGTAATAATAATAATAATAATAATAATTTTTATTTATATAGCGCCAACAAATTCCGCAGCACTTTACAATTAAGCGGGGACATGCACAAACGACGAAGCCCTCTTTTGAAGGGCGATACGCGTGGGGCTGCTCTGGTCCCTGTCCTGCTTGCTTGCCTGGCTGCCCACGGACTCCGTTCTGGTCACCACTTGGGTAACCCCTTCTTCTAGTGCTCTGAGTTGTTGTTGTTTTTTTTTTTTTTTCCCCACTGTTATTTTGGGATCCTGTTGCCTTACTGGCTTAAGGTAGATATTTTTGTCCCATGAGCCGTCTGGGCTAAATGCACTATTTGGGTGTTTACTGCCCACCTAGGATTTTGTATACATCCACCTTGGTTGGTTAGTTTGTTCTGTGAGCTGGCCACGTATGGTCTGCATCTAGTCCTAGGGTACAGGCAGGCTTATAGCATTGGTTATCAGTATGCTTATTATGGGTTATATATATCATTGTACTCTGTATTTACTGAGTGTTATGGACAGGGCCTTGCCTTTCTGTTTTTAAGTATGTTTTATTATGTTGTGTGTCAATAAAATCTTGTGTTTTTTCCTACATTATGTTTTCATTTCTTATACGTGGTGTGCATAACTGGAGTGATACTTTTCTTTCTGCTGGTTAGATGCCTGGCACCCCCACCATGGAGCCACAGCCATCAGAAGTACACGATTTACCGAGCTGGAGCAACAGTACTGTATGTAGGGCAGCTCAGCCGAATGTGATCTGACATCCAATGCCCAAGAAAAGCCACCACACAGAACCATTGCTGGGGTGCTCCGGCTATGTACAATGTTTATTTCCAATAGCAATATCACCAGATTAACCCAGGAGGAAGTAAGGCGTCGCATGAAAAACACTAGCGTACACAAACCACCGTGGCCAGGTGGTATACACCGCTGAGTACTGCAGGAATTAAGGACCTTGATAGACAGACCATTATTTCTAATATTCAAGGATTTAAAAAAACAGAGTCCATATTACAAGACTGGCACAGAGAAAATGAAATTATAAAAAACTTGGCAGAAGATTGTTCCAAACACCTTGGAGAACTGAACCCAGATCTTCTGTGTATGATACTTGTGCAGATCCTTCTTGTGACCCCAGACAGACCGGATGATGTGGGATCAGGGTTTGGTGGTGCCAGATGATCACCCCCAGGACTCCTCGTTCTTAATGACATTGGCTGGATGTTGGCTGCAGAATGAATTTGGAGGCGATCAGATGCCTCCTGATGATATTACATGATGGATAATTGCAGGGATTTCTCAGCATTGAGGACATCAAATTCCCCACTCGGTGTTTATCAGAACTGTCTCCCGCAGCAAATTATGCCTAGAGTTAGTGACACAGGTGCTGAGCGGACCCATCACTGCCATGATCTGTACTCCAAATGAATACGATCTGATATCAATGCAGGGAAAGACAGACAAATAGACCGGGGACAAGCAAGGGTTTAGAAGCCAATATCATGCACTTTTACAAATACCCTAATAAAGTGATCCACAGAGTTTCATAAGTTGCCATACTGGACACAATTCTTTAAAAAAAATGACTGGTACATAGTCATAAAGATTTTTAAGTTGATTCAGAATTTCCAAACTTTTGTGCCTTTTCCTAATACAAGGTTGTCACATGGAAAATAAATTATTCACAACACTTTTCACACATATTTTATTAATCTCATCATCGTAGTCACTATTATAATCAATATACATTGTTATTAAAACAGTATCTTAATCTATACTCCTTTAACAGCTAGTAAATTAAATGAGAATCAATAAAATTAAAACAATTTTAAAATTCTGGATTATGCGTGTCCGTGACGGAGATATACAGTAGATGACCTACTATAACCCAACTAATCAATAGATGATACCTGATCCTGTGGACGGTGGAAGTATACATTGTATGGAGCCGAGATCCTCAATTACCGACACTGTTTATTGTTAGCTCCTGGGTACTGCAGTTCTGATTAAGGTACCTTCACACATAACGATATTGTTAACGATATCGTTGCTTTTTGTGACGTAGCAACAATATCGTTAATGAAATCGTTCTGTGTGACAGCGACCAACGATCAGGCCCCTGCTGGGAGATCGTTGGTCACTGAAGAAAGTCCAGAACTTTATTTCGTCGCTGGATCTCCCGCGGACATCGCTGGATCGGCGTGTGTGACACCGATCCAGCGATGTCTTCACTGGTAACCAGGGTAAACATCGGGTAACTAAGCGCAGGGCCGCGCTTAGTAACCCGATGTTTACCCTGGTTACCATCCTAAAAGTAAAAAAAAAAACACTACATACTTACCTTCCACTGTCTGTCCTCGGCGCTGTGCTTTCCTGCACTGACTGGGAGCGCCAGCCAGCCGGAAAGCAGAGCACAGCGGTGACGTCACCGCTCTGCTTTCCGGCCGCTGTGCTCACAGTCAGTGCAGAGGAGTACAGAGAAGCACAGCGCTGGAGGACAGACAGCGGTAGGTAAGTATGTAGTGTTTGTTTTTTTTACTTTTAGGATGGTAACCAGGGTAAACATCGGGTTACTAAGCGCGGCCCTGCGCTTAGTTACCTGATGTTTACCCTGGTTACCGGCATCGTTGGTCGCTGGAGAGCGGTCTGTGTGACAGCTCTCCAGCGACCAAACAGCGACGCTGCAGCGATCCGGATCGTTGTCGGTATCGCTGCAGCGTCGCTTAATGTGAAGGGGCCTTTAGAACAAAACACATGTCTGCAAAAGGAGTGTCTGATTTGTCTTCTTATCCTACGTCATGTGGAAAGGCTCGTTAAAGGGCCAATATTGAATTTTAGGAATGCTACTTCCAATATATGGAACTAGGGATCAAGTCTTCTTATTTTTTGAAGAGGCAATTTTCATATTGTACTTTTAGAAGTTTTAAGGATGAGATAAGTCATTTTTAAATTAAACCAACTGTGTAATCCTGAGGGTAGAAGAAGTAACTGAGAGCAGCTTGTGATTTTAAAAATGGTCAACTTTTGGTAAATGATGATAGCTTTAAATGGCTTGGTATAGCTCTGTAGCTCCAAAAGATACATTTTCTTATTATATCACCACTGGTGAGCCGGCGTTCCTGAAAACAGTAGAAATTTGCACTGCAGCCTGTCTGATACCCACAAAAGTGAGGAAAGGGGGCTAACTGATCTTCACTTTCTTAACCAAGGATCCCAACAAGGAAATTTGGACTTAAACATTACCTGGCAGCTACTTCATTCTGCTCAAACCACGGACAACATCAATTGATTGCAGCCTGGTATATTATCACAATATAGTTTGAAGACCCAGCCGCAGACAGGACTAGTCTCGTATCTGACTATAGTCACCGGCTGCATCTTTAAAGTATATTTTATTTGAAACCCTGGAACATTTCAGAGCATAGTGTACCTGCCCGCCATTGTGCAGTCAATCTCTTGTTCATGCCGCCCATGGTTTGGGCAGCATAAATTCACTGGACCCGTTGGGTCTCAAGAAATAAATAACTGATTGGCAGTAAGATATCAGAGATGAATCACAGAGAGATAGTCAGGCAGCAACCAAGGGTCAATTGACTACCTAGTCTTCTACCATGTGAGAGGTCAATCTGAACAGACAAAATTATGGTAAAAAATTGAAGAAGCGAGATCAGAGGTGCAATAAAGACACAAAGCTCAAGTGAAAAACAGTCAGGCCAAAGAATATAACTACAGGCTAGAGACAGCATTCAGGGATGGCTTTTGGTACTCAGGTAATCGTCAACAGTCCCTCTTCCTATTAGAAAGGCCGCCAGATTTGAGTCATCTGCGACATCATTGCCACTCGATTTAGTTGCAATGTTGCCATAGTGGACCCAATAATAGAATTTTGGAAGTGGATAATTGGAGCTAGGTAACCTGATCACCTTAAATTGTTTTTGGGCAATTAGTCTCCTTAAAGAAATTACATATTCATTAGGACCACTCACAACATTGGTCACTCTGATCCTGTGAGGGTCATAAATACAGCATTCTTCTAAGTTACTCGGCACCATGCCACATCCTGCAGGCACCCAAGCAGTGTCATATCCATGGTCATGCCAAGTGAGTCTCCATGGGTGGTCTTGGCGTTTAATCTTTTTAACCTTTCCTACTTTTACAGAAATCTCCAAAACCACTTTCTGACCTGTATAATTCACAGGATATGCTGAAGCCTTCCTAAAATTTCCACTTGCATAGACTCCTTGTCCCAGCATTCCACGACTAGAAGCTTAAAATCCATTATTGATAATATTATCAGCACTTTTTATATCTGTCCCATGATACATTGTGTAATACTTTTTTCGAAAAAACCTTCTATCCATTTCTTCAAAATGAATTTAAGTGTTACTTCCGATGCCGACCTACAACCAAGAAAAGGAGTTATATGTTGTTGATATGCAGCAAAATGTTAAGGATCATCACAACCAAGCACTGTTGTACGAGACTGGAATGCAACGCTCGGAGTGGCAGCGGCTCTCCCGAACATAGCGTGATAGCTGCATAGAAATATATGAAGCTATCAGGGTTGGCCAGTTCGAGGATTGCGGTCCAATTTTATACGGCCGTCTGACTGCACCCAAACTGTTTAAATATTGTTTGTTGTGGATTTCATAGCGGAACTGGTGCAAATCGGCTACAGCCTTTACTCTTTGCATCGCAAAGGATGAAATTTGCAGTGATTGACGAAAATATATGCAACAGTTGCTGTAAGATCTCACTCACAATACAAAGCTCAGGAATGAAAATAAAATGCTGGACCCCAAAGCAAATTGAAACATGAACATTTACCAGTTCTTTGAGAAACTTAAAAGTATAGTCTCAAAATTGTGGATACCATGCCTGGGACCTGAACCAATCTGGGTACTGCTTGTGCTTGGGTTTTACATCCGTTGTTATAAAAAATGTCACCATCTAATTTGAAGCCCGGCCACAGGGTGGATTTCAGCAAAGCACCGTGTATGACAAACACAGGAATTTTCAGCAGACCTCGAAGTGGTTAAAAGAAGTGACATGCTTATTCTTTGGGAGGCTTCAGTCATGAAACTGCCCACTCTCTATACTTATCAGTATAGAGTATAAGACACTAGTGGAGGAGCAAGAACATAGTAAAAACAGCCTGCAAAAAACTGCTTCAGGAAAAAGACCACAACTCTCGAATTTAGTGGACTCTTTAGAACGAGCCACTCTTTCAGAAATGTTGGTGAAGTTAGACAGTATGACGAGCGGATGGATGTCTCATACCAGGGACTGAATGAAAAACAGAATTCAATTATGAAGATGTGGATCCCAATAATTTTGTATTTTAAAGATCTTAAAAGGGTTTGAAACTAGTTCTAGGACACCTCTGAGCATCATCCTTGTCTTTACAGGGCAATCAGAGGCTTTTGGAGCACTTCCAATTCTTGCAGAACCTATTTGGTCTTAATCAAAGTTTTTGGTAAAGTAGCTCATCCCTACTTTCAACTGTACTCAATCTCCTATTTGACCCATTACCCATTGTTTTCCAGGAGGCACAAATGTGGGCATTTTACCGTGTGGTTGGACAGAAAGATGTATGCTGCATGCACATTATTACTGTCTAGGGGCGCAAAGGGAACATTACCAGTTTGTAGGAGGCACAATGTTGGACATTATTGTTGCGTGAAGCACACACTCAGAAGACGGAAGAGTTAAAAACATCCCCCCTTTAGAACAAGCCGACTGACGGATTTACAATTAACTCATTCCACGGCTAGCCATAGGGAGTGCAACACAGAGGCCATAGAAGACAAATAATGGGAACTTTTTAATGTAAACCAATACCAAAAAATATTTATTTGGTATTGGATTATGAAAATAAAAAAAAAAATAAAATGTTTCCTGAAGGTGTCTCTATGTATTAATATTGGACAGATATGATGCATTATCTGAATCATTGGTAGTACATCATGTCTGCAACCACAGGCAGCATTGTAACAAGTCTAGTAATAAAATCCGCAGATAACTTCTATGTATATAATCAATATGAGCGATTAATGCATGTAAGGTCAAGCTGGCAAAACTGCCTATAACAGTACTCGAGCTTGAGGAAGGGACAATTGATCCTTCTAGAGAGCCGAAGGTGGATTTTCTGAAAATGTTATGTATTTTGATCCAGAGCCAATAAAAAAACAGATATTGCCCAACATTTCAACCAGTTTGTGGTGATAGAGTCCCGGGGAATCTAGCACAAGCGGCAGGGGATCAGAATATGCCTGATCTGCTCATCTATAGTCACTACAAAAGGCAATAGGTCTATATAGAGTGGTGTAAAGTTCGGCATGGTGGTCGGTGCTCACCTGGATCGTTGTCCTGTGTGCAAAAATTGCTGGCTGCTCGTAAGCTTCGAGTTGGCTAGGATGTTGCTGCAATGGGTAGATACCAGTGACTCCCAGTGTCTGTCAATTCATGCAGTGCAGGAAAATATTACCTGTAAAGTCCTTCTTCTGAGGAGCTTTCTGAGAAACAAGCTACTTACCTGCCTTTTTAAACTATTAGGACTATTTCCTCCTTTACAGAATAACCAGAATACGTTTTATTGGTGTTGAGGTTTTTGCCCTTTGCACTATGAAAAACTGTTCAACAAAGATAATTTACAGAAATATATACAGGGAAGTTGTAAAATCTTACAATTTACATGCAATGTTCTAGCTGACCCCTGATGAAGTCGTGTAAATGGTGATGCACGGGGATTTCTGAACATTCTAGTCCCAAGAATTACCCTCCAACTGTTTCTTTTATCCCTGACTGCTAAGTATTTTTGATGATTGTATTAATATTTTTTCTAACATGTGCTTTCATTTAAAGTTTTTTTTTTTTTTTTTATAATTTTGTCATTTTGTCAGCACTGAAAGTTATAAATCACTATATTGGAGGGATTAGTCTTCATTTCTGCTACCAAAATGCATGTAAATGGCTTTAAAACACTGTCTTTTGTGTATTTGCCTGACTTTTTCTGCATTAATTATGTCACGGGGCTACCGCGACAGAGAGGTTCCAGAGAACCACAGTGCTCTGGGCCTCGTTCACACACAGTGAACAGAAGCTCTTCACCTGTATTCTGACCTAGCTGCTTTGTGCCAGCAGTGCTGGAGTTAACCTTATTGCTAAGTTGCTGAGAGCTGGGTCTCTCAGCTGAAGTGGATTTTTTAATCTGATCCTCTATATAGACCCAGTCCTGACTTCAGCTAGTGTCAGTGATCAGTTCTATTGCCTGGCTTGGAGGTTGAAGGAGGTGTTGGAGGTTTATTTACAGAGATTGGTGTCTGCCATTTTGGTTGCATGTTAAACCTGTTTTCCTTCCTAAGTTTATTCCTTCTCTTCCCTTCTCTGTGTTTCCTCTGTGGTTGTGTGAGCATTTCGTGAGTTTGAGACTTTTAGTTACCTTGTCTGTATACCCTGTTATTTGTTGTATTTTTACACTGGTGCAGTCCACCTCCCGTGGGGGGAGAGGGGGCCCCTGATAGGGCCTGCACAGGAGACAGGGATACGCTGGCGGCTCAGGCCTCCTAACCATCGTAGGTACCCCCGAGATAAGGGAAAGCCAGGGACCCATTTAAGTGGTAGGGACAGGTGCTGGTTCCAGTACGCCGTCCTGCACCTTTATCGCCGTTTACAGTGTGACAGTTTAATGCTAGAACATATTCAATTGGAGTACTGATGATGGCAGTGATAGTTCAGCACCTGTATCATCCTCTGAGTCTTTTGTTTATCGGAACAATATCCTACAGCAGCTTCTCCCCAGATTTAGTGAGACATAGCTACTGATCTGAACCTGTCACTGCCATCATCTGTACTCCAAACGAGTACATTTTGATATGAACGCAGCTGAATTCAGCAAATAGACAGGGGGAAAGCAAGTATTTGGAAGCCTCTATATTTTTTTTTTACCTTAATGAAGAAAAATTTCTTAGTAAACTAATTTACAAAGGTCTCATAATTTCCATGGGTTTTACATAGAAATGAGTGGATTGATTCGCGAGACTCTAGTCCAGCGTCCAGATTAGAGGTACCTGGCAGTTAGTTGGGAGTACCTTCTAGTGTCCCCAGCATGGCATTTGATTTCTCAGGGCTGGCGCAATTTCATCTCTGCAATGTGATGCAGATGTCGTTGCTCAGCCAATCAAATGCTGGGGTCACCAAAGTTTAATACTTAGCCGAACTTTTTCAATCTTTCTTTAATTTCTTTTAAGCATATATTAAAATTATTTTCCACTACATTTTCACATCTAAAAAACTTTGAAGTTCAGATTAGAGAGTGAGATTATTTTCAAGCCTTTCTTATAAGTTGGTGGATAATGTGGGCATGTACAACAGCCTAACAATCCATAGAATCCATAGAAGCATAAATAGAGGTCAAAACCAGGTTGAAGGAAAGCAATATATTTGAAATTGAGAAAGAGAAAAGCAAACAAAGCTCAGGTATCATGAGCTTTGCAAGATACACTTCTGAATATCATTCAACAGCATCAAGAATGTATCACATGTTGTATAATGTTATTTACAGTAGGAAAATACTAAGCCGTGGGCTTGATGTCACCAGACAATACAAAGGTGACATCAACCCCACAAATATGAACCCCACTTGCCACCGCTACAGGGCAAGTGGGAAGAGCTTGGCAAAGTGTAAGAATTGGCGCATCTAATATATGCACCTTTTATGAGCGGCTGTGGGCTGCTATTTTTAGGCTGGGGGGGCAATATTCATGGCCCTTTACCAGCCTGAGAATGCCAGCCCACAGCTATCTGCTTTAGCAAAGCTGGTTGTCATTTTTTTAAATTTTTTATTTAAATAATTACAAAAATGACATGAGGACCCCTCTGGTATTGATAACCAGCCTTGCTAATGCTGACAGCTGAGGATTGTAGCCCCGAGCTCTCAGTTTTGCCTGGCTGGTTATCAAAAATACAATGGAACCCATGCAGGTTTTTTAAATTATTTATTAGTGATGAGCGAGTGTACTCGTTGCTCGGGTTTTCCAGAGCACACTTGGGTGATCTCCGAGTATTTATGACTGCTCGGAGATTTAGTTTTCATCGCCCCAGCTGAATGATTTACAGCTACTAGCCAGGCTGAGTACATGTGGGGGTTGCCTGGTTGCTAGGGAATCCACACATGTAGTCAAGCTGGATAGTAGCTGTAAATCATTCTGCTGCGGTGACGAAAACTAAATCTACGAGCAGTCATAAATACTCGGAGATCACCCGAGCGTGATCGGGAAAACACGAGCAACGAGTACACTCGCTCATCACTATTATTTATTTAAAGCACAGGAGGCGGATGATGAATATTCCCATCAACCACCATCTCCTCTCACTGTTATTAGCGGCAGCAGGTGTAGGGGACCAGTAGTCCCATCAGCCGAAGCCAGTGACCTGAGGTAAACTTTTATCTCTGATCACATCTGCGAGCTCACGCTGACATTTAACAGCATGGGAACTGCAGCTGTCTGGCGGTAATGATTTTACCGCTGATCAGAAGCAGTGTTTGCCACTTTGTCATGCCGATGACAAACACCCGTTGATCGGGGAGAGCGGACCTGAACAGTAACATGGATTTCTGGACTTCCTGGTAAAGTCCGTGTTCGGAACCCGTGTGTTGTGAATTCTGCTTTTGGGCTCCCTCCGGTGGTTGTAGGTGGTAATGCAGTTGTCTCTGGGCTGCAGTCCTGGACAGGTGTATCTACTGATTGCAGTTCTGACTGGAGTATTTAGGTTTGCAGGACTCATTAGTCCTTGCCAGTTGTCAATGATTCTTGGGAACTATTTGATCTCTGTCTGTTTTCTACTGCTTAGCTGCCAATTCAGCAAAGATAAGTGTCTGTTTCTTTTTCAATGGCACACAAGCTGTGTGCTTGTTTTTGATTGTATTCCTGCTCTGAGTTTAGTAGTCTGTTGTGAATTCTGTGGTCACAAGTGGTATTGCAGTCTCTGGGCGTCCTCCCTCAGGTGTTTTGGTGAGCTCGTTGGCTGCCTTGCTATTTAGCTCCACCTGAGTCTGTCTTCCTTGCTCCTTGTCAATGTTCCAGTGTTGGATCTGAGCTACTGCATCTTTCCTTGGGCCTGCTGCTCTGCTAGATAAGTGCTTCTAGTTTGTTTTCTGTTTTTTCTGTCCAGCTTGTTATTATCTTTTGCTGGAAGCTCTGAGAAGCAAAGGGGTGCACCGCCGTGCTGTTAGTTCGGCACGGTGGGTCTTTTTGCCCCTTTGCGTGGTTTTCGTTTTAGGGTTTTTTGTAGACTGCATAGTTCTCTTTGCTATCCTCGCTCTGTCTAGAATATCGGGCCTCACTTTGCTGAATCTATTTCATTCCTACGTTTGTCTTTTCATCTTGCTAACAGTCATTATATGTGGGGGCTGCCTATTCCTTTGGGGTATTTCTCTGAGGTAAGTCAGGCTTGTATTTCTATCTTCAGGCTAGTCAGCTCCTCAGGCAGTGCCGAGTTGCATAGGTAGTGATAGGCGCAATCCACTGCTGCTTCCAGTTGTGTGAGGACAGTTCAGGTACTGCAGTCTACAGAGATTCCACGTCTCAGAGCTCGTCCTATTGTTTTGGGTTTTTGCCAGATCTCTGTATGTGCGCTGATTACTGCACGCTGTGTTGCCTGATTGCCAGCCATAACAGTACAAGGAGCCTATTCAATGATTTCCAATAGAGGGAAAAAAGAAATCCTGACATCATTTTTTTTTCTTCTTAGCTCTGTCTTCAGTCTTTTTTTTCCCCTAGACATTAGAGTGCTTCAGGACACAGCTGTGGACATGGATATTCAGGCTCTGTGCTCCTCAATGGATAATCTCGTTGTAAATGTACAAAAGATTCAAGATACTATTGATCAGAAATCGATGCTAGAACCAAGAATTCCGATTCCTGATTTGTTTTTTGGTGACAGAACTAAGTTCCTGAGCTTCAGAAATAATTGTAAGCTATTTTTGGCCTTGAAACCTCATTCTTCTGGTAATCCTATTCAACAGGTTTTGATTATTATTTCTTTTTTGCGCGGCGACCCACAGGACTGGGCGTTTTCTCTTGCACCAGGAGATTCTGCATTGAGTAATATTGATGCATTTTTCCAGGCGCTGGGATTGCTTTACGATGAGCCTAATTCAGTGGATCAAGCTGAGAAAAATCTGCTGGCTTTATGCCAGGGTCAGGATGATGTAGAACTATATTGTCAGAAATTTAGAAAATGGTCAGTACTCACTCTGTGGAATGAATCTGCACTAGCGGCTTTGTTCAGAAAGGGTCTCTCTGAAGCTCTTAAGGATGTAATGGTGGGATTTCCTATGCCTGCTGGTTTGAATGAGTCTATGTCCTTGGCCATTCAGATCGGTCGTCGCTTGCGCGAGCGTAAATCTGTGCACCATCTGGCGGTATTGTCTGAGAGTAAGCCTGAGCCTATGCAGTGCAACAGGACTATGACTAAAGTAGAACGGCAAGAACACAGACGTCTGAACAGACTGTGTTTCTATTGTGGTGATTCTACTCATGCTATTTCTAATTGTCCTAAACGCACTAGGCGGTTCGATAGCTCTGCCGTTATTGGTACTGTACAGTCCAAATTCCTTTTGTCCATTACCTTAATGTGCTCTTTGTCATCATATTCTGTCATGGCGTTTGTGGATTCAGGCGCTGCCCTGAATCTGATGGATTTGGATTATGCTAAACGTTGTGGATTTTTCTTGGAGCCTTTGCGGTGTCCTATTCCGTTGAGAGGAATTGATGCTACACCTCTGGCCAAGAATAAGCCTCAGTACTGGGCCCAGCTGACCATGTGCATGGCTCCTGCACATCAGGAAGTTATTCGCTTTTTGGTACTGCATAATTTGCATGATGTGGTCGTGTTGGGGTTGCCATGGCTACAAACCCATAATCCAGTATTGGATTGGAACTCTATGTCGGTAACCAGCTGGGGTTGTCAGGGAGTACATGGTGATGTTCCATTTTTGTCTATTTCGTCATCCATTCCTTCTGACATCCCAGAGTTCTTGTCGGACTTTCAGGATGTATTTGAAGAGCCCAAGTCTGATGCCCTTCCTCCGCATAGGAATTGTGATTGTGCTATCGATTTGATTCCTGGTAGTAAATTCCCTAAGGGTCGTTTATTTAATTTGTCCGTACCTGAACACACCGCTATGCGCAGTTATGTGAAGGAGTCCCTGGAGAAGGGACATATTCGCCCATCGTCGTCACCATTGGGAGCAGGGTTCTTTTTTGTAGCCAAGAAGGATGGTTCGCTAAGACCGTGTATTGATTACCGCCTTCTTAATAAGATCACTGTTAAGTTTCAGTATCCCTTGCCATTGATTTCTGACTTGTTTGCTCGGATTAAGGGGGCTAGTTGGTTTACTAAGATTGATCTTCGTGGTGCGTATAATCTGGTGAGAATCAGGCAGGGAGATGAATGGAAAACGGCATTTAATACGCCCGAGGGTCATTTTGAGTATCTGGTGATGCCGTTCGGACTTGCCAATGCTCCATCTGTTTTTCAGTCTTTTATGCATGACATTTTTCGTGAGTATCTGGATAAATTCTTGATTGTTTACTTGGATGACATTTTGATCTTCTCAGATGATTGGGAGTCTCATGTGAAGCAAGTCAGAATGGTTTTCCAGGTACTGCGTGCTAATTCCTTGTTTGTGAAGGGATCAAAGTGTCTCTTCGGTGTGCAGAAAGTTTCATTTTTGGGGTTCATCTTTTCCCCTTCTACTATCGAGATGGATCCGGTTAAGGTTCAGGCCATCCAGGATTGGACTCAGCCGACATCTCTAAAAAGTTTGCAGAAATTCCTGGGCTTTGCTAATTTTTATCGTCGCTTCATCTGTAATTTTTCTAGCATTGCCAGACCATTGACCGATTTGACCAAGAAGGGTGCTGATTTGGTTAATTGGTCTTCTGCTGCCGTGGAAGCTTTTCAGGAGTTGAAGCGTCGTTTTTGCTGTGCCCCTGTGTTGTGTCAACCTGATGTTTCTCTTCCGTTCCAGGTCGAGGTTGATGCTTCTGAGATTGGTGCAGGGGCGGTTTTGTCACAGAGAGGTTCTGGTTGCTCAGTGTTCAAACCATGTGCTTTCTTTTCCAGGAAATTTTCTGCTGCTGAGCGTAATTATGATGTGGGCAACCGAGAGTTGCTGGCCATGAAGTGGGCATTCGAGGAGTGGCGTCATTGGCTTGAGGGTGCTAAGCATCGCGTGGTGGTTTTGACTGATCATAAGAACCTTACTTATCTTGAGTCTGCCAAGCGCTTGAATCCTAGACAGGCCCGTTGGTCGTTATTTTTTGCTCGTTTTGATTTTGTGATTTCATACCTTCCGGGCTCTAAAAATGTGAAGGCGGATGCTCTGTCTAGGAGTTTTGTGCCCGACTCTCCGGGGTTATCTGAGCCGGCGAGTATCCTCAAGGAAGGAGTCATTGTGTCTGCCATCTCCCCTGATTTGCGGAGAGTGTTGCAGAAATTTCAGGCTAATAAACCTGATCGTTGTCCGGCCGAGAAACTGTTCGTCCCTGATAGGTGGACTAGTAAAGTTATCTCTGAACTTCATTGTTCGGTGCTGGCCGGTCATCCAGGAATCTTTGGTACCAGGGAGTTGGTTGCTAGATCCTTTTGGTGGCCGTCTCTGTCGCGGGATGTGCGTGCTTTTGTGCAGTCCTGTGGAATTTGTGCTAGGGCTAAGCCCTGCTGTTCACGTGCCAGTGGGTTGCTTTTGCCCTTGCCGGTCCCGAAGAGGCCTTGGACACATATTTCGATGGATTTCATTTCTGACCTTCCCGTTTCTCAAAAGATGTCTGTCATTTGGGTGGTCTGTGATCGCTTTTCTAAAATGGTCCATCTGGTGCCCTTGGTTAAATTGCCTTCCTCCTCTGATTTGGTGCCTTTGTTCTTCCAGCATGTGGTTCGTTTACATGGCATTCCTGAGAATATTGTTTCTGACAGAGGTTCCCAGTTTGTCTCAAGGTTCTGGCGAGCCTTTTGTGGTAGGATGGGCATTGACCTATCTTTTTCCTCGGCCTTCCATCCTCAGACTAATGGCCAGACCGAACGAACCAATCAGACCTTGGAAACATATCTGAGATGTTTTGTTTCCGCTGACCAGGATGATTGGGTGTCATTTTTGCCGTTGGCTGAGTTCGCCCTTAATAATCGGGCCAGCTCGGCTACCTTGGTCTCTCCATTTTTCTGCAATTCTGGGTTCCATCCTCGTTTCTCTTCAGGACAGGTTGAGTCTTCGGACTGTCCTGGTGTGGATTATGTGGTGGACAGGTTGCAGCAGATCTGGACTCAGGTAGTGGACAATTTGACCTTGTCCCAGGAGAAGGCTCAGCTTTTCGCTAATCGCAGACGCCGTGTGGGACCCCGACTTCGTGTTGGGGATCTGGTTTGGTTATCTTCTCGTCATATACCTATGAAGGTTTCCTCTCCTAAATTTAAACCTCGTTTTATTGGTCCGTATAGGATTTCTGAGATTCTCAATCCGGTGTCTTTTCGTCTGACCCTCCCAGACTCCTTTTCCATACATAATGTATTCCATAGGTCGTTGTTGAGGAGATACGTGGCACCTATGGTTCCATCTGTGGAGCCTCCTGCCCCTGTTTTGGTGGAGGGGGAATTGGAGTATATTGTGGAGAAGATTTTGGATTCTCGTGTCTCTAGACGGAAACTCCAGTATCTGGTCAAATGGAAGGGTTATGCTCAGGAAGATAATTCCTGGGTTTTTGCCTCTGATGTCCATGCCCCAGATCTTGTTCGTGCCTTTCATGTGGCTCATCCTGGTCGGCCTGGGGGTTCTGGTGAGGGTTCGGTGACCCCTCCTCAAGGGGGGGGTACTGTTGTGAATTCTGTGGTCACAAGTGGTATTGCAGTCTCTGGGCGTCCTCCCTCAGGTGTTTTGGTGAGCTCGTTGGCTGCCTTGCTATTTAGCTCCACCTGAGTCTGTCTTCCTTGCTCCTTGTCAATGTTCCAGTGTTGGATCTGAGCTACTGCATCTTTCCTTGGGCCTGCTGCTCTGCTAGATAAGTGCTTCTAGTTTGTTTTCTGTTTTTTCTGTCCAGCTTGTTATTATCTTTTGCTGGAAGCTCTGAGAAGCAAAGGGGTGCACCGCCGTGCTGTTAGTTCGGCACGGTGGGTCTTTTTGCCCCTTTGCGTGGTTTTCGTTTTAGGGTTTTTTGTAGACTGCATAGTTCTCTTTGCTATCCTCGCTCTGTCTAGAATATCGGGCCTCACTTTGCTGAATCTATTTCATTCCTACGTTTGTCTTTTCATCTTGCTAACAGTCATTATATGTGGGGGCTGCCTATTCCTTTGGGGTATTTCTCTGAGGTAAGTCAGGCTTGTATTTCTATCTTCAGGCTAGTCAGCTCCTCAGGCAGTGCCGAGTTGCATAGGTAGTGATAGGCGCAATCCACTGCTGCTTCCAGTTGTGTGAGGACAGTTCAGGTACTGCAGTCTACAGAGATTCCACGTCTCAGAGCTCGTCCTATTGTTTTGGGTTTTTGCCAGATCTCTGTATGTGCGCTGATTACTGCACGCTGTGTTGCCTGATTGCCAGCCATAACAGTAGTCCCTGGAGTTGCAGATATACGTTCCACGTCTTTAGTTAGATGGAGGAATTTTTGTATAATCTGCTGTGCATATTTTTGGAAGGGTTTTAATACTGACCACACAGAACTCTGTCCTATCCTTTCCTATTTTAGCTAGAGCGGCCTCTTGTGCTAAATCCTGTTTTCTGACTGTGTGTCTTTCCTCTCCTACTCACAGCCAATATTTGTGGGGGGCTGCCTATCCTTTGGGGTTCTGCTCTGAGGCAAGATAGTATTCCTATTTCCATCTTTAGGGGTATTTAGTCCTCCTGCTGTGATGAGGTGTCTAGGTTTTGTTAGGTACACCCCACGGCTACTTCTAGTTGCGGTGTTAAGATCAGGATTTGCGGTCAGTATAGTTACCACCTACTCCAGTGAAAGTTTTCATGCTGCTCCAAGGTCACCGGATCATAACACCCGTGCCCGAACAGTAGGTATTTGGTACAGATGCCAAACTTTACTCTTTGGGTTCTCCCATCTCTACTTCCAACACCAAGTGAAGATCATGAAGTAGCCAAAGGGGACACATGGAAGAATGGTCAGTGGGCTTCTGTGCTAGGACAGGAGAGCAGGTAAGGTTTTTCTTTTACCCCTTGTCTATTCCACTCTGGAGTTTAGAGAGACCCCAAAGAATAATAAGGAACTTTCAATTCATAGTGAAAAAATTAAATACAAATTTCTTGGTCAAATTTAAGCATACTGCCGAATTTGAATTTTAACATATTCGCTCATCGCTGGTGATACACTTAAAATCTGTGGTTATCCGAAGGAAGCTTTTTAATTTGCCATCTTATATTAGAAATATTATTTTCATCGTTATTAGGTTGTTGTTATTGTCTTGCTGTGTTGTCTTAGGTCAATGATTATGAGTCTGCAATTTTCCAACTGTTGCGAAGCTACAACTTTTGGCTATTCCTGACAGCTGGTGAGTGGAGACCCTCATTTTGGAAGCTACTACCATAAAGGGATTGACCAAGACTGAAATAGTGATCACTTACATTTAGGATAGGTCATCAATATCAGATTGCAGGGTGACCGACACTCGGCACACCTACCACTCAATTGACACCTAGTGCCTTGGCTGTTGGAAATAGTGTGTGGAGACTGAACACTCTGTATGGCTCTGTAAATTGTGTTATAGTACATTTAGATATTAGACCTAGATAATTCATTTTTTGAAAGAAAAACAAGAGTGTACTCCTGAGAAGAATATAGGTTACTGAAGAACAGTTTGAAAATATTAAAGATGGATGTTCCAAGTTAATAACCTCACATAGATTAAAGTGTAGCTTCCTTTGACGCTAAATATTTCACCAAATATGAGGGAGTTATTTTTCCTCATATTTTCCCTAGCAATCTCCTATTAGACTGATTTATTTTTTGAAGCACTGTTAGGTTTGGTGTATCTAAGAAAAGCAGGAGACCCTAGCATTGGTGCTGTCTCTAGCTACATAAGGGTGTCCAATGGTCCTACTGTTCTTTACCACAGATACAAGAGGTTTGGACTGGTAAGATCCCAGATAGTGGTCTTCAGGATTGTCACCAGTTGACAATGAGATTAGTCAATGAAGAAGTCTCCATACACAGGAGCGCTCATTTGGGCAAGTGCTCTTAAGTTCTCTATGAGAACACCACTGACTGGCACATCGGCTGACGGTTTATTCCCGGGAGAACAATGTGATTGCCAGTCCGAAATTGGACATGTGTGATTGACATCTCCTCTAACTATTATTTGGCCGGAACCCCCATACACATTAGACCATTGATATCGGTGGGATCAGCCAACATTAGTCCAATGTCTATGTTGTATAATACCGAAGAAATGGAGCTTTACACACAGTCATATAGCAATTAAAATAGTAATTTTTATTTAAAAAAAAAATCATAAAATAATTATTTTAAAAAGTAAGACAAATACCACAGGTACAGAAAAATTTGGTTGGGTACACCCGGGAATATGAATGATTTTCATAGAACGGTGTTGTACAAACAAATTAGTACATAAATTATCTGTTGCATATATTCCATTATGCACACATATTATAATTGCTGTCACACAATAGGAAGGAAAAAAATCCTCTATATCAAAAGGTAAAATAGTAAAAAGGAAGCCACAATACCATACACCATAGTACAAGTAAAGCCCTATTATAAAGATCAAACCCCTATTATAAAAATCAAGGTTGCAATAAGAAAGCAATGTATGTATAGATGTGTAGCAAGAGGGGCACAGAAAAGGAGCCTCCTAAATGAACCAATATTAATGATAGCAAGGTAAAGTATGCACACATTTCCAATATGGTGGCATAATAAAGGTGCATATATGGTAAAATAAGGACAAAGGAAGGTATAATTAACTGAGGAAGAAACCCGGGGGACTGATCACACCCGACGCACGTTTCATGTGGAAATGCTTATTAGTCAAGGGATAGATAAATGTTTATAATGGCCTCAAGCCAGAAGATAAACTAGAGAGATAAAGAAGTAATGACAAATCCAAGGGGCAAGACAAGAGGTAGAATCCAGGCACAAATCAGAGATCAAACACAACCAGGTTGAAGAATATAGAATATAGTTAGGCTACTTTCACACATCAGTTTTTTGCTGTCAGGCTCAATCTGGCAAACTTTGAAAAAACGGATCCGTCGCAAATTGTGAAAAACTGATGCGACAGATCCGTTTTTTTGCAGAATCGGACTAGCTTATCCGGGGAGAGAGAGAGAGACCCCAGAATGGAAAACGCTAAGCATGCTCAGTTTAAAAAAAAAAGCCGACCCCGGATTCCATCATTTTACAGCTCTGGCGCCATAGGCTTCCATTATAACAAACGCCGGACGCCGGAGGATTCATTGCTGTCCGTTTTTTTCGCTGGAAGCAAAAAACATTAGTATGTTTGTTTTCTCCAGCCGCAGGAAAACATATTTTCAACGGAACTGGCAAAAAAACAGATGAAACATGAGGCCATCCGTCGGAATCCTGTGCTAATACAAGTCTATGAGAAAAAAACGGAATCGGCGGCATAATTCGCCAGATTGAGCCTGACGGCAAAAAACTGAAGTGTGAAAGCAGCCTTACTGTTTAGAGAGAGCATCAAATGATGGCTGCTGATTCTCAGGCAGGGGTTCAGAGACTCTCATTTAAAAACGCCTCGGGATTTGAGTAATTGTGGTCTTCACCATCAATGTCGAGTACACCATTTGCAACGAAGTAGCAGTGGACCCCCTAACATAACCCAGAAGGAAGGTGCTGGGATTAGTGGTGGTATGTACTGGGAACATATTCAACCTCCTGACAAGTGCACCATCAGACTGTTTTTTATCAATTAATTCTTTTAAAGAAAAGATGTATTGAGGTGGACCACGGACAACATCGATCACTGTGATCCTTTGAGGGTCATAAATGCAGCATTCTTCCAGGTCACTTTGCAGCATGCCACATTTGGAAGGCACCCAAGCAGTGTCGTATCCATTCTCATGCCAAGTTAGTCGCTGTGGGTGATTTTGACGCTTAATCTTCTTAACCTTTCCCACTCTTACAGAAAGCTTCAATACCACTTTCGGATTCGTCGTGTGTATTGGATATCTCGAAGCCTCTTCTTTAACTCTACTGACGTAGACTCCTGTCCCCAATATCCCAACTTCAGAAACTTGAAATCCATTGATGATGATGTGGTAAGCTGCATCTACAGTTGTTCCATGAAACATGGTGTATAATTTTTTTTTAAAAAACTTCCTATCCATTACTTCAAAAGGAATTTAAGGTGAAATACGAGAACCTGCAACAAAGAAAATATGTTTTATTGTGACGAAGTGTAGCAACAAGACATAATCATCAAATGCAAAACTGGCGTTGTCTTTTTCACAACTAATTTAAAGAAATCTCATGGCAATATAGAAATGCAACCTTGTTAATCATTACCTGCCGACTTACAGGAAACCACACAATTTATCTTCACAAACCATTAAATATTTTGTTTATTTTTCCCTTTTACTAAAAGCTTAAATGGAGACTGAAATAGGACCAGTGGAAGATCAATGTTTAGTAGGGAGGAAAATGTTACAAAATTTTGCAGAGGTCCTGAAATTGAAGGTTTAATCGGAATGCAAAAATTATGTAGTGCAACCCCGTAAAATTCACCTAAGGGTATGACCACATAGGAAATCTGCGGTGGCATGAGCAGGTGAGTGGTAAATATAATTTTTGGTTTTGGTAAATATAATTTTTTGCTTTATTAACATACTACATTTATTATGCTCGCTTCTAATAACTTTGATACAAATTGAATATGCGTAATAAATTTGCATGATTTGCCGAAGTGGAATCGCTGCAAGTTTGATCATCTCTTGTAACTAACTATACTGGCTCATAATTTTTATGAACAAAAATTTAAATGTTCCAAAGTAGCACCATATATGAAAAACATACGGCAGATATCTTGTCTTGGAATAAACACAAAAATATCATTAAGTTAAAAAAAGTACTTATAGTTATAAAGCACCATAAGTAGAATTATTAATATTATTATAGCGCCATTTATTCCATGGTGCTTTACATGTGAGGAGGGGTATACATAATAAAAACAAGTACAATAATCTTAAACAATACAAGTCCTGGCTGGTCTAGGAGGAGAGAGGACCCTGCCCGCGAGGACTCACAATCTACAAGGGATGGGTGAGGATACAGTAGGTGAGGATAGAGCTGGTCGTGCAGCGGTTTGGTCAATCGGTGGTTACTGCAGGTTGTAGGCTTGTCTGAAGAGGTAGGACATCAGGTTCCTTTTGAAGGTTTCGATGGTAGGCGAGAGTCTGATGTGTTGTGGTAGAGGGTTCCAGAGTAGAGGTGATACGCGAGAGAAATCTTGTATACGATTGTGGGAAGAGGAGATAAGAGGGGAGTAGAAAAGGAGATCTTGTGAGGATCGGAGGTTGCGTGCAGGTAAGTACCGGGAGACGAGGTCACAGATGTGTGGAGGAGACAGGGTGTGGATGGCTTTGTATGATAAGATTAGGGTTTTGAACTGGAGTGTTTGGGTAATGGGGAGCCAGTAAAGGGATTGACAGATAGGAGAATAAAAGTAAAAAAAAAAATTTGTCGTTAAAAAAAGAAATGTGCATAACAGTAACAGCTATTGGATCACCTCTATAGACACAGATAGCTGCTACTGAGCAGGCGTGGCGGGTTCTATTTTAAAATATTTTTTTTCTACTTTCTGGATAGCATCAGGCAAATTTATTATTAACACACTAAACATGCGATTATGCTGCAGCGCAGGGGCCACGGCTGTCACCTGCCTGCAGAAGGTTTTTTTTCTTAAGTATGTACAGATATTCATTATGCAAACTAGGGGGCGGGTCAGTGAGGGATCAGCGAACTGTCAGCAGTCAATTATGAATACCTAATCAGAGCACCACATAATGCCCCGCCCACTGCTCCACCCACAGTCCCACCCACAGACCTACCCCGGAGCACCAGCCTATCATTAACTAAAAACTGAAAGTAAAGATTAAACAACAACCACAAGACGGATTTCATCTCCAGGTATCACTGCAATCAGTATAACGGCGCCGACCTGACAGTGTCTGTAGGTTACTGTGCACAATCCTGCTGACGGGGGCACTTTAAATTGAATTATTTGTATGTGTGGTGCATAATAATGGATGAAATTTATTGCCAAAACTTTTCTGTTATTCAGTGACATGATACAGCTGTTCACTAATGAATGTGAACATCCAATCTGCTAGATGACACCCTGGGAGTGTATATAATGATCAGAAAGCATTGTGTTTGTATATTGTGCCTGAAGAAGGAGCTGGGGTGTCTCCAAAATGCGCAGCAAGTGAGTAAATGTATAAATAGTTATCACCCCGATGGTATTTCACATCTCAATTCTTCAGCAGTGCTATTTCAACCAACCTTATCCTCCATTCCTTGTATTTCATGAAACGTGCATACGACAGAAGAAGAACAGGCAGAATAATTGTGTGTGCGCGTGCACAGAACCTATTTATGATATTGTGTCAATGCATATGGAAGCGTCATATAGATTTACAGCTCTGGCAAAAATTAAGAGACCACTGCAAAATGCTGAGTTTGTCTGATTTTTGTCTTTATAGGTATATTTATGAGTAAAATGTAAATTGTTCTTTTAATCTATAAACTTCTTCATGTCTCCGAATTTCCAAGCAATATTTTTTTTTTCTTAAAACTAGAAATGGTCCAAATAAAAAATAAAAAAAAACAGTGCTTTCAGACCTCAAATAATGCAAAGAAAGCACGTTCATAATTATTTAGAAACAACAATACTAATGTTTTAACTCAGGAAGAGTTCAGAAATCAATATTTTGTGGAATAACCATGATTTTTAATCACAGCTTTCATGCGTCTTGGCATGCTTTCCACCAGTCTCTCTGCTTCTGGCGCAAAAATGTAAGCCGTTCTTCTTTGTTTGATGGCTTGTGACTATCCATCATCCTCTTGATTACATTCCAGAGGTTTTTTATGGGGTTCAGTTCAGGTCTGGAGACAGGGCTGCCCATGACAGGGATTTGATGTGGTGGTCTTTTCATTTTTGCCAGAGCTGTATAACTGACATAATTAGACCAATCAGTGATAAACAGGAAAACCAAAATGGGGAATCCGATGTGGGTTCAATAAATTGCACACACAATTGGTGATAATAAAAAAATGTTTATTGAAAGCACAAGTCGGTGTGCAGTTGGAATGCAGAAGAATAGGTGTGCACCCTTAATGAAGAAATATCATAAAAACACCATGTAAAATATACAAAGGGAACCTACGTGTATATATAGAGTATACTGGCCATGTAGTCACATGCTGAAGTGAAATCATGTTGTATATACTACTTGTATAGGCAAAAATTTTGGCTAAATTGCCAAAAGTACAAAAAATGCATGACATAAATTGTGGGTGAATAGCAGTGACTGAATAGGCTAAAGAAAATCAGATGGTAAAGAAAGTACCCAGAAAGGACCTCAAGCACAAGTGTTGTGCCCACCCCTGTGCTTGAGGTCCTTTTTTGGGTAAACTACCATCTAATTTTCTTTAGCCTAATCCACTCACTGCACACCAACTTGTGTTTTCAAAAATTATTATTTTGTACTATCTCCAAGTGCCTACACACTTTATTGACCTCACATCGGATCCCCCGGTTTTCCCTTTTATCACCAATTGGTCTACTCCATTTACTACTGTTGCTTACCATCCCGTTCCCCTTAGCCAGACAGGTTAAAGTCACTTGGACAGGTATAAGGCTGTGTTTCCATTAAAGAGGCCAAAGTGGGTCCAGTACACTCCTAAGAGAACTCAGAACATAATACAAGTATTTTCTGATTCAAGTATTGTAAATTCATAGCAAATCTAATCTTTAGGAAAAATTTGGTGAATATAGTGGATTAGAATTTCTAACGATCCGCCCAACTCTTTTTGAATCCAACCAAAAGCCACATGAGCATGGAGCTTGTATGTTCTCTCCAGGTTGTAAAAGATTTCCTCTGATACTCCAAGAACATAGGTTATTTGATTCTTATGAAATTGGCCATCATACAGGAGTTTTCGATAAAGGTGAAATTCAAAAGTGGACTAAAAGAATGCAGACAATTGGTAGGCGGTGCTGTGATTTGTTGATAATATGTTAAAAAAAAATTAAAAATCAAAAAGTGAGAAATGCCTTTATATATGGCTAAAAAATTCAACAAATGGTATCAATATAAACATAATACTGACTCAGGTCAACCGTATCAGTCACACACTCTATCTGATTGTATGCAAGCGTGCTGTGTATATAGGGTGGTGTCAGGTTGGGCAAAGTGGCCGATGCTTACCTGGTTCTGTTGTCCTGGGTGCCCAACAATGTAGAGGGTTCACAAGGTTGGAGTTGGATAAGAGTCTGATGCCGTGGACAGATCAAGGTGATTCACGGCATCGGTCAATTGAAAATGTGCAGGAAGATGGACCCTTCAGATGCTTTCCTCTTCACTTAGGAGAAGCGTCTAATTTGTCGGTAAATACTTCTACCAGAGCTCTTCTGTCCCCGGCAGGAGAACCAGTGGGTGTTGTTTCATAGTTGAGCTTATTGTACTTTGTAAAATTAGAAAGCCAGCAAAAAATGGATCAAGGTCCAATGGAATATCTCTGACAATATAGTGCGTCAGCAATAGAGAAAGTATTAAAAAATAACTTTTATTACGATCATTAAAATAAAGTAAAAAAAGAAATACCCAATCACCCACACCCTAGGCGATTGGAGGCATGAGATCCATAGGGCAAGATGATTATGCTGTCCTTTTACTGATTTTTGTACATTTTTTTTGCACCTTCTTCTGTCTAATTAATTTTTTGCAAAAAAATTCTGGAAGCTGAATCAACCATTCTGTTCGTCCACAATAAAATAAAATACAGCTACCCAAAGAGGGGAGGGGAGGGTAACAAGTGCAATAGGATTAATGATGGAAACTCACTCCTCTCAATATAAGTTGAAAGCTGAATGTATGGATATGTAAATGTGGTGAGGTATAGAGGTGCAGATATCATCGTATACAAAATATCAGACAACGGGTTCCAGTTCTGTGAATATAGAGTGACTGGAGCATAAGCACAAAGTTCCACCCAGATATATCATAAATAGCAAAATGGAGTTGATCACTTCCAATATCGGCCCGAGGTATGCGACTGCTTCCGGTCCTTGAAACGCACCCGGAAGTGATCCCCAGAGGAACGCAGCGTCCATCTATTCAGACTCGTAGTGGGGTTTATATCACTTCCAGGTCGGCCGACCAAAAATGCTTCCATCCTTGGAGCATGGTGTGTTCCACAGGCGGGCCGAACAGTTGGCGTGCGCTTCCGCTATGCACAAGTAAGTGCATCATTGCTCTGACTGGTTAGTTCAATTAATTTCCTTTGTCAACTGCCTACTCTATAAGCCCAGGTATCGCTTGCCTCCCACAGTTACAGGAAGAGCCCAGGAGTGTCCTATTTGTCTGTACTACTAGTTTGCCCATGTGTGCTGTAGGTCCCCTGAAGAATCATACCTTGATGAAGCGCATCATGATGCATAGGGAGAGTGCAGGGCCTCCATTTTAAGGGTCAGATGTGGGCTGCCCTTGTCAGGGTGGGAGTTTTGGAGACTAGGTTGTGCCAACCGCATTAGGGTAGGGCCAGATTGTCTTCCCCGCTTCTCCTGGAGGAATCCCGGATTACCACAATGACCTCCTTGACTACTACTGAATGGGTGAGACCACTCCATTTTGCAATGCAATTATGTGACACATGGTGGTCCTACTAGGGTTTTATTTGTCCTATTTCTCTGTCAAGTGATTTTCATCTAACATTTTTATCTAACATACCCTGTACGAACTGTCACTTTGTACCTCTTGTGCATGTTGTGAGTTTGTAGGGATTGATACAGTGACTCTATATTCGCAGAACTTGAATATGTTGCCTGATATTTTGTATGCCCTGCTATCTGTACCGGTATGCCTCCCCACATTTAAATATCCACATATTTGGCTTTCAACTCATATATTGAGAGGAGTGAGGTCTCCTTTATTATTCCTATTCTACTTGTTACTCTCCCCTCCTTGTGTAGCTGTATTTTATTTTAATGGTTGTATTAATCGTTATTTCTTATATACTTTCTCTATTGCTGATATATTTTGTAAAATTGTTTATCAACATAGATATGCGGAAATACTTCTATTCAGTCATAAGATTCTTACTGCCAGATTCTTGCTGCAAGGTTCGTTTCTATACTAGAAGGCAATGAGTCCAAAGCAGGTGAAGTTTATTATCTCCCTAAACTTCCAAGAACTTCAGGCAAAACAAAAACAGCTTTTCCGACATAAAGGTATAACAGATGAAAACAGTGTCCTCAGCAAGTACAGGGTCATCCATTTACAATTATTCCATTCAAGTCTGCAAAGGATCACAGTTCCTTTCACCTTTACAGAGTCAAGTCCCAGAGGTGTTTCTACCTCTATCTCCAGACAACTCTTGACAAGCTCAGCTGCCCTCTTACACCAGCTGAAACCTTCTGTATTGGAGGATGAGACAAACCACTCCCGCCCAGCTCTTCCAGTCGTTCCTAAAACCCGCACCCAAAATCTGGGCCCATTAAAACACCTCTTAGCACTATACGTGCTGGATCCTGCTTCTCTGGGTTTCACATCACCAAGTTTTGGCACTTCAACAACGTGTATCCTCCATGCAGAACCTTTCCAGCTGCTTTCTTAAACTACAGATGAAAGAAGGAGCATTGTTCTCCATGGCAAGCTTTAGTTAAACTTTTACACTGATTCAGACCCCAAATTTGCAAAAAGGAAAACAGTTATAATTGAGATAACATAAGCATTTTGAATTTGTTCTTTTCTAAAGTATTGGAACAAGCATGAATAAAACTCATGACTTAAAAGAGTTGTCTGGTCTAAGAAAAAAAAGTCTGCAGTCACTCTATGTAATGGCAGACTGCTAAATCCTGAATTAATACACTGACACGATCGATTTTATGTCCCATGCAGGTTAGTGGTAATGTACCTGACACCAATAACATCACCTGCAGAACAGAAATCTTGAATAAGAGACTCTTGAACAGATCCATTCTATCTATTTGAACAGTTTTGTTCCCTACAAAGTTTATACTTTTCTAAACCCAGTAAAGAATCAGCACAATACCGGAACTGACTGAAGGCTACAAAGAAAACCTTGCTAGCAGGAGAGGGACCGGCCAAAAAACTTCAGGCCAGAAAACAGGAACCCGTAACAAATCATACTTTGTAAGGGATGTCGAGCTTTCTGGGTCTCTGTATACTTCCTTAATGTGCATGGGAAATAAATCTTGGGGAAAGATAGCAATCTCAGGGATCCTGACCATATCTCACAATATAGTTTATGAGTTTCAAGTTACGCCCCTTAACGGCCCCCAGTACGCCCCCCAGTACAGCCAAACAGCATTGAGCCTCCTACATATGGTGCAGATTATAGTGGAATCTTAGTGTATTTTTGGTGCAAAGGTTATAGGAAGCACAGGGGTTATTGATAGTTGGCAAACCCCTTCCCCTATAATTTGCATGCTAATCCACATTTTGTGGAAAATTTATTTTCCAAGTTTATACTAGTGATTAAATTAACTAAGTGATATCTATTTCTGAGTCATCTAAAAACAATAAAAATAAGGCCCGATAATCAGGAACAAGCCTGCCAAAGAACACAACTGATCATCAAGTCGGCAATCTCCCATCTAAAGAGCAAAATGCTTGTTCATCAGGAGAGATTATTTTTCAGTTCGCTTCAATATCATTATTTTTGGCAGTACATTGTGTCACATAAACAGATGTGCTGCCGAGAACATGAGGTTGTATGCGTACAGAACGACAGTGTCTATGTGCTCATGATCGTTATGGTCAGCTTGTCTAACTGTCAGCTTGTCTAAACAGATCATCAAAAGACCACCGATTGTCTTGCGTGTAGCCAATCAGCAGTCATTTATCAACTGAAGTTGGCTAGTTGAATTTGGCCTCCAGTTCCTCCTAAAATGAAAAATAATCACCTAGTGTCTACATAAGTGTCTATTCTGCAGAGTTGTTAGAATTATGTTCAACTATTTTCATTTTTATCCGATTTGTGTGTTTTTCTGATTTTCTAGTCACTTTACATAGTCAGTAATAGTAGCCATGTCCGTGCTCATAAAATTAGGGGCTTCACTTTGGAGCTGCAAGAAAATAACTGGATGCCCTTACCATCAATACCAAATTGCAGTCAGAGCAAAATTTTTACAATTCTTCCTTGCAACTTTTTTTTAGGTGGAGACATTGCGTTCAAGGTAATCCCACCATTTGACCTTGCCTCACAGCAATCAACCTTGCACAAATTAAGATAGCCAAACGTGTTTCCAGTGTTTCCAATACCTGCACAGGACTACTGAATGGCATTGAGGCGCCAAGTAGATCTCTTACGTCATGGCCCATGAGTGCATTACCTGAAGCCTAATCAGCCATGACATCTGAGGCATGCATGGCACTGGAACCCCCGATGCAGAGTAAAGATGCTCAAAGAGGACCTCAACCAAAAGGTGGGCTGCAGTGGGGTGAGTATTTTTTGTTTAACCCCTTTCCCTTCCCTATACAGTTTAGCCAAATGGCAGCCCGCAACTTGCAAAGAGTTTGAATCAGAAAAATACACATTTTTTATAAAATTTGAGGCAAATTCCCTCATCTTTACTCTTTACTACTGCCTTCACTCTATGCAAAGACATTTGTGATTTTCCAGTTTACTTCACAATATTGTGAAGGTAAATTACATTGTTGTTTGCCCCTCCAAACTTTCAATGAAATAGACACAATATAAATCAATGGTTTAATTTATTTTAAATCGAGGGACAATCGTTAATATGATTAACGATTATAAAGTAACAGGATATCTAGAGGTAGTGTAAGGTTTTAGGTTTGTAATATCTTTTGGTTCTTACTATGAGGTTGTTTTTGTATTCTAATGTCTTAGGCCGAGTGTCTGCAATCTTCAGGTTATTAAAGATCAACTCTAAGTAAGATGGTAACATCATACATTTTGAAGTGTACCTTCAGTTTAAGGCTAAAGATTTTACCAAGCATGAGAACATTTTGAAGATGAGCCAATAAATTTGCAGGAACCAGGTCGAGCAGCCAGGTCATTATTCAAAGGCCACTGGAGGGGAGCGTTGTGAACCGCCCCCTACCAAATCGATATGGTCATCTCTAGAGAATTCCCTTAGATTGATTGTAACAGCACAGGTACAAGCTCATCATCTTCTGTTAATTAATTGCCTTAAAGTATTAATGTGTTGAGGAAGGTCACTCTGATCCTCCAAGGCTCATAAATACAGTCCTCTTCTAGGTTATTCTGCACCACATCACATCCTGGAGGCAGTCAAGCGCTGTCGTATCCGTGATTGTACCAGGTGAACCGAAGAGGATGATCTAAGCGGTCAATCTTCTTAAACTTTCCCACTCTTACGGAACGTTTCAAAACCACTTTATGATCTGCCAGTGTTACATATATATTGGCTATCTTGAAGCCTTCTGTATATGTCTACTAATGTAGACTCCCCTCCCCAACAACCCACTGGCATAAACTTGAAATCCATGGTTGATGATACTTTCAGCTGCATTTACACTTGTCCCATGGTACATAGTATAGAATCTTCTTCCAGGATACATGTTTGCCATTTCTTCAAAAGGAATTCAAGTGTGAAAACCTGCAATCTGGAAGAGGAATATTTCAATCTTAATGTTCACCAAGATGGAAGGATCATCGAATCCAAACCTTGTCGTTAATACGAGTAATATTGAGCAAAATACAAATATATAGTTTTATTATTCAATGCTTATAGAGGTAACATCTGATCACAAAGGTCCTGTTGGGAATCAATTAACTCAAATAGGCTTTATGGACAGACTTAACTAAAGCCCCTCTTCTTAGTAGGTCCCCCAAGCTCCCTGGTATTCACCCTTTTTCAGCTGACCTTTGCTGCAGGGGATCCTGGATTGTGTCCATGGAGTAGCTGCTGGCTTGTGAAGCCAGTTGATAGAAGGATGGATAAATGACAGGTCAGAATCAGAAGAAATAATGTAATCAGAGGGTAGAAAAGCTCAAGTCCAAGAGGTCAGACAGAGATGAAGAGCAGGGAGAGTTGTCAAAGAACCAAGTACAGAAGGGCATCCAAGGGATAAACAGTTGAAAACATGTTTAATGCGGAACAATTCTGAAACAAAATGTGTTTTAAAGGCAACATTATCAGTCGTTTCTATCTAACTAAACCAGGGGCTACACTGTATGCTCATACAAGGCTTCGCCACAGATTATAGCTGATTTCTAGAGATGTCAGTAGTGGGCCCGTTCCAACCAGAAGTGACTGTTGAGGGCACTCTTGCTCTATGGTTAGAACGGTGGCCCTACAGCTCTGAAGTCCTGGGTTTTGAAACCAACCAGCAGCAAGATGTTTGTGACTTTCGTATGTTGCCCTTTCCTTTCATACTCCAAAAACATACCGTAGATTACTTCCGATAAAATTGGCTCAAATGTATGTATATTTGATATAAGAATTCCTAAACAGTTTGCTCCACTAATAGCATAGACTGATATGAATGGTGAACCATAAATAAAGTGGGTAACCCCCTTAGAAATTTCTGACTCGAGACAGTCCTGAGAAAATCAATTCTGACATAAAACTCTGTTCACATATGTAGTCTCAGACCAGGCTCTTTGGTAAAATGACTGTCATCGATGATGGAAATCTGAAGGACCTCTTTAAAGTCAATTGGATCAATTATGCACCAATATCTCCCAGCATGTAGGAAGTATGGAGCCATCGGTATTTTAGCATTTCTGTTCCTAACATACAATATGGAGATCGGTGCTTACCGATCTTTGTTGTCCTTCTTGCCCACTGTATAGATGCTCGGTAAGGTTGGAGTTGGCTATGAAGCAGCTGCCGTCTATAGATCCAGGTGTCTCAAGTTGGTCAATTCAAAATGTGCAGTGAAAGGTTATCAGTCACAGCTTCTTCAGGTGCTTTCCTCAAGAGGCAGCACCAAAACCTTCTATTTTACGGCAGTTTTTATAGATAATATTTTTGCACTTGTAAAGTCGTAAGAATTGTGTGTTATGCTCCAAAGTTCAAAGATGAATTGCTGTAAAACAAATTTCCTTAGAGAAATGAAAGTTAGTCATTGTGTCTTCATATCTGCCCGCGCTCATCCCTTAGGCTTTATTGTGACACCTTTGCCTACATATGTCCACTGTCCCAAATTTGCTGGGACTGACCAGGTTTTTTGGAAATAATCCTCAGTGTCCCGTGCTATGAAGGCAGGTTCGGCGGGGAATCTGTAAAACCCCTGGTGGGCCCTTGCTGAGAGAGAGAGACATCTTCCTTCCCTGACGGCTCCCGTATCCAGCACAAGGTTCTTCTCCTGCACGTGGCGCCGGCAGCAGGGCGCCCTGTGAGGACAGAGCTATGGCTGCTTCACTCTCTGGCTCCTTTTGTCAGCTGTGTGCAGCCTGATTGATCTAGGAGATTCTGCAGACTGCTCTGTGTCGGTGAGCAGTGAGGAGTCTTCTGCTCAGAGCATCTGCACAGTGACCCATGTGAGGAATAACGTTTTAAGAAGAAGGTTGTTATAACTTCTTTAACCCCTTAACGACCGCTGATACGCCTTTTAGCGGCGGTAGTTAAGGGTACCTAAACCCTAAACCGGCCCTGTGGAAAAAGTGTATAGCGCCCCCCAGAGTCGGATTTCCTCCAGGGTCTCTGTTGCAGGGGATAGCCGAGACCCCAGAGAACATGATTCGGGTCGGTTTTTACCAACCCCGGTTTTGCGATCGCCGTTACTAACCGTGTAACGGCGGCCGCAAAAAAAAAAGTCTGATGTGCCATTTAATTTCTCCCTCCTCTGATGTGATCGCACATCAGGGGAGAGAGAAATAGGGTCCCTGATCCCCCCCGGTACCTCCCCATGGGCGCCGTCATCTTTTTCCGGGAAGAAAATGGCGGGCGCATGCGCAGTGCACCTGCCGAGATCTGCTGGCCGGCACCCGGCAACAGTAGAAAGATTTTTGCTATTGGGTCATTTTGGTCACCGTGATAAACCCTATCACAGTGATCAAAATAAAAAAAAGTAAATAGCCCCCCTTTAGCACCCCCTTAGTTAGGAAAAAATAATAAAATAAAGAAAATGTATTTATTTCCATTTTCCAATTAGGGTTTGAGTTGAGCTAAAGTTAGGGTTAGGATTGGGGCTAAAGTTACTGTTAGAGTTGGGGCTAAAGTTAGGGTTAGAGTTGGGAATAGGGTTAGGGTTGGGATTAGGGTGTGGATTAGGGTTTGGGTTGAGATTAGGGTTGGGGTTGGGATTAGGATTAGGTTTGGGATTAGAGTTAGGTTTGGGATTAGGGTTACGGTTAGGGTTGGGATTAGGGTTAGGGGTGCATTGGGATTAGAGTTGGGATTAGGTTTGTGGTTAGAGTTATGGATAGGGTTTGGATTAAGTTAGGGGTGTGTTCGGGTTATGATTATTATTAGGGTTATGGTTAGGGTTGGGATTAGAGTTAGGGGTGTGTTGGGGTTAGGGTTGTGATTAGGATTATGGATAGGGTTGAGATTAGGGTTAGGGGTGTGTTGGGGTTAGGCTTGGAGTTAGAATTGGGGGGTTTCCACTGTTTAGGTACAACAGGGGGTCTCCAAACGCGACATGGCTCCACCATTGATTCCAGACAATTTTGCGTTCAAATAATCAAATGTTGCTCCCTCCCTTCTGAGCCCTGCCGTGCGCCCAAACAGTGGTTTACCCCCACATATGGGGCATCAATGTTCTCAGGACAAATTGGACAACAACTTTTGGAGTCCAATTTCTCCTGTTACCCTTGGGAAAATAAAAAATTTAGGGCTAAAAAATAATTTTTGAGGAAAATTTTTATTTTTTATTTTCACGGCTCTGCGTTATAAACTTCTGTGAAACACTTGGGGGTTCAAAATGCTCACCACACATCTAGAAAAGTTCCGCAAGGGGTCTAGTTTCCAAAATGGTGTCACTTGTGGGGGTTTCCACTGTTTAGGCACATCAGGGGCTCTCCAAACGCGACATGGCGTCCGATCTCAATTCCAGCCAATTCTGTATTGAAAAAGTAAAACGGCACTCCTTCTCTTCCAAGCTCTGCGGTGCACCCAAACAGTTGTTTACCCCCACATATGGGGTATCATCGTACTCAGGAGAAATCGCACAACAACTTTTGAGGTTAGTTTTCTCTTTTTACACTTGTGAAAATAAAATAAATTGGTTCTGAAGTAAAATGTTTGTAAAAAAAAAAAGTTAAATGTTCATTTTTTTCCTTCCACATTGTTTCAGTTCCTGTGAAGCACGTAAAGGGTTAATAAACTTTTTGAATGTGGTTTCAAGCACCTTGAGGTGTGTAGTTTTTAGAATGGTGTCAGTTTTGTGTGTTTTCTGTCATATACACCCCTCAAAGTGACTTCAAATGTGAGGTGGTCCCTAAAAAAAAATGGTTTTGTAAATTTTGTTGTAAAAATGAGAAATCGCTGGTCAACTTTTAACCTTTATAACTTCCTAACGAAAAAAAAATTGTTTCCAATATTGTGCTGATGTAAAGTAGACATGTGGGAAATGTTATTTTTTAGCTATTTTGTGTGACATATCTCTCTGATTTAAGGGCATAAAAACTCAAAGTTTGAAAATTGCTAAATTTAATTTTTTTTTGCCATATTTCAGTTTTTTTCATAAATAAACGGAAGTAATATTGAAGAAATGTTACCACTAACATGAAGCCCAATATGTCACGAAAAAACATTCTTTGAATCAGTGGAATCCATTAAAGTGTTCCAGAGTTATAACTTCACTAGATGGTGGCCCGATTCTAACGCATCGGGTATTCTAGAATATGCATGTCCACATAGTATATTGCCCAACCACGTACAATATTGCCCAGTCACGTACTATATTGCCCAGCCCACGTAGTATATTGCCCAGCCACGTAGTATATTGGCCAGCCACGTAGTATATTGGCCAGCCACGTAGTATATTGCCCAGTCACGTAGTATATTGCCCAGCCACGTAGTATATTGTCCAGCCACGTAGTATATTGCCCAGCCACGTAGTATATTGCCCAGTCACGTAGTATATTGCCCAGTCACGTAGTATATTGCCCAGCCACGTAGTATATTGTCCAGCCACGTAGTATATTGCCCAGTCACGTAGTATATTGCCCAGCCACATAGTATATAGCAGAGCCACGTAGTATGGTATATTGCCCAGCCACGTAGTATATTGCCCAGCCACGTAGTATATTGCCCAGTCACGTAGTATATTGCCCAGCCACGTAGTATATTGCCCAGCCACGTAGTATATTGCCCAGCCCTCCTAGTATATTGCCCAGCCACGTAGTATATTGGCCAGCCACGTAGTATATTGCCCAGCCATGTAGTATATTGCCCAGCCCTCCTAGTATATTGCCCAGCCACATAGTATATTGCCCAGCCACGTAGTATATTGCCCAGCCACGTAGTATATTGCCCAGCCCTCCTAGTATATTGCCCAGCCACGTAGTATATTGGCCAGCCACGTAGTATATTGCCCAACCACGTAGTATATTGCCCAACCACGTAGTATATTGCCCAACCACGTAGTATATTGCCCAGCCACGTAGTATATTGCACAGCCACGTAGTATATTGCCCAGTCACGTAGTATATTGCACAGCCACGTAATATACAGCACAGAGCCACGTAGTATACAGCACAGACACATAGTATATTGCCCAGCCACGTAGTATATTGCACAGCGACGTAGTATATTGCCCAGTCACGTATGTAACAGGTTAAAAAATAAAAAAGAAACATACTCACCATCCGAAGAGCCCGTTGTAGTTCCGGCGCTTGTGTGTGGAGTCCGGTCCCAGGATTGGTATGAGCGCAGGACCTTCCATGACGTCGAGGTCACATGACCGTGACGTCATGGAAGGTCCTTCTCCCATAGCATCTTTGGAAGCGGAACCTGCCGCTTGCAGTGCCGAGGAGAGGATGCGACGGCGGAAGGTGAGAATAAGTTTTTTTTTAATTATTATTATTTTTAACATTAGATCGTTTTACTATTGATGCTGCATACGCATCATCAATAGTAAAAAGTTGGGGACACACAGGGTTATTAGCGGCGGTAACGGAGTGCGGTACCTGCGACATAACGCGGTCCGTTACCGCCGGCATTAACCCTGTGTTAGCGGTGACTGGAGGGGAGTATGCGGGCGACAGGCACTGACTGTGGGGAGTAGGGGCGGCCATTTTCTTCCGGACTGTGCCCGTCGCTGATTGGTCGCGGCAGCCATGACAGGCAGCTGCTGAGACCAATCAGCAAATGAATAACCGTGACAGACAGAAGGACAGACAGACGGAAGTGACCCTTAGACAATTATATAGTAGATATAGTGACAATGGTCAGAATTGTAAAAATTGGCCTAGTCATTAACCTGAAAATTGGCTTAGTTAATAAGGGGTTAAATTTACCGGGGGCGGGGCTTAGCGGCGTTGGGGAGGGGCTTACCATTTAGGGCCCACTACTCTTCTAAGTGCAGGCTGCATCTTGGTGGAAGGGAGACAGCACTGGATGAGGTGAGTAATAATGTGGCTTTACTGTCATGTTTACAATGTGTTTGTGCTGTGTATCTTCTGTACTGAATGTTTGTGTGCACTGCACTTGACTTGTTTCATGTGAGCTGCTGTGTTTGTGTCCACGGTGCTTGTGTAACGTGTGTGCACGGTGCCTGTGTGCCCAGTGTGTGCACGGTGCCTGTGTGACCAGTGTGTGCACGGTGCCTGTGTGACCAGTGTGTGCACGGTGCCTGTGTGCCCAGTGTGTGCAAGGTGCCTGTGTGACCAGTGTGTGCACGGTGCCTGTGTGCCCGGTGCCTGTGTGCCCAGTGTGTGCAAGGTGCTTGTGTGTGTGCACGGTGCCTGTGTGCCCAGTGTGTGCACGGTGCCTGTGTGCCCAGTGTGTGCACGGTGCCTGTGTGCCCAGTGTGTGCACGGTGCCTGTGTGCCCAGTGTGTGCACGGTGCCTGTGTGCCCAGTGTGTGCAAGGTGCCTGTGTGACCAGTGTGTGCACGGTGCCTGTGTGCCCGGTGCCTGTGTGCCCAGTGTGTGCAAGGTGCTTGTGTGTGTGCACGGTGCCTGTGTGACCAGTGTGTGCACGGTGCCTGTGTGCCCGGTGCCTGTGTGCCCAGTGTGTGCAAGGTGCTTGTGTGTGTGCACGGTGCCTGTGTGACCAGTGTGTGCACGGTGCCTGTGTGACCAGTGTGTGCACGGTGCCTGTGTGACCAGTGTGTGCAAGGTGCTTGTGTGTGTGCACGGTGGTGCCTGTGTGACCAGTGTATGCACGGTGCCTGTGTGACCAGTGTGTGCACGGTGCCTGTGTGACCAGTGTGTGCAAGGTGCTTGTGTGTGTGCACGGTGCCTGTGTGACCAGTGTGTGCAAGGTGCTTGTGTGTGTGCACGGTGCCTGTGTGCACGGTGCCTGTGTGCCCAGTGTGTGCACGGTGCCTGTGTGCCCAGTGTGTGCACGGTGCCTGTGTGCACGGTGCCTGTGTGCCCAGTGTGTGCACGGTGCCTGTGTGCCCAGTGTGTGCACGGTGCCTGTGTGCACGGTGCCTGTGTGCCCAGTGTGTGCACGGTGCCTGTGTGCCCAGTGTGTGCACGGTGCCTGTGTGCACGGTGCCTGTGTGCCCAGTGTGTGCACGGTGCCTGTGTGTCCACGGTGCTTGTGTGTGCACGGTGCACGGTGCCTGTGTGCATGGTGCCTGTGTGACCAGTGTGTGCACGGTGCTTGTGTGTGCACGGTGCTTGTGTGTGCACGGTGCTTGTTTGTGCACGGTGCTTGTGTGACCAGTGTGTGCACGGTGCTTGTGTGTGCACGGTGCTTGTGTGTGCACGGTGCTTGTGTGTGCACGGTGCTTGTGTGTGCACGGTGCTTGTGTGTGCACGGTGCTTGTGTGCCCAGTGTGTGCACGGTGCTTTTGTGCCCAGTGTGTGCACGGTGCTTTTGTGCCCAGTGTGTGCACGGTGCTTGTGTGCCCAGTGTGTGCACGGTGCCTGTGTGTGCATGGTGCCTGTGTGACCAGTGTGTGCACGGTGCTTGTGTGACCAGTGTGTGCACGGTGCTTGTGTGCCCAGTGTGTGCACGGTGCCTGTGTGTGCACGGTGCCTGTGTGTGCACGGTGCCTGTGTGTGCACGGTGCCTGTGTGTGCACGGTGCCTGTGTGTGCACGGTGCCTGTGTGACCAGTGTGTGCAAGGTGCTTGTGTGTGCACGGTGCTTGTGTGCCCAGTGTGTGCACGGTGCTTGTGTGCCCAGTGTGTGCACGGTGCTTGTGTGCCCAGTGTGTGCACGGTGCTTGTGTGCCCAGTGTGTGCATGGTGCTTGTGTGCACGGTGCTTGTGTGTGCACGGTGCCTGTGTGCCCAGTGTGTGCACGGTGCCTGTGTGCCCAGTGTGTGCACGGTACTTGTGTGCTTGTGTGTGCACGGTGCTTGTGTGTGCACGGTGCTTGTGTGTGCACGGTGCTTGTGTGTGCACGGTGCTTGTGTGTGCACGGTGCTTGTGTGTGCACGGTGCTTCTGTGTGCCCAGTGTGTGCACGGTGCTTGTGTGCACAGTGCTTGTGTGCCCAGTGTGTGCACGGTGCTTGTGTGTGCACGGTGCCTGTGTGCCCAGTGTGTGCACGGTGCCTGTGTGCCCAGTGTGTGCACGGTACTTGTGTGCACGGTACTTGTGTGCCCAGTGTGTGCACGGTGCTTCTGTGTGCACGGTGCTTCTGTGTGCACGGTGCTTCTGTGTGCACGGTGCTTCTGTGTGCACGGTGCTTCTGTGTGCACGGTGCTTGTGTGTGCCCGGTGCTTCTGTGTGCCCAGTGTGTGCCCGGTGCTTGTGTGTGCCCGGTGCTTGTGTGTGCCCGGTGCTTGTGTGTGCCCGGTGCTTGTGTGTGCCCGGTGCTTGTGTGTGCCCGGTGCTTGTGTGTGCTTGTGTGTGCACGGTGCTTGTGTGTGCACGGTGCTTGTGTGTGCACGGTGCTTGTGTGTGCACGGTGCTTGTGTGTGCACGGTGCTTGTGTGTGCACGGTGCTTGTGTGTGCCCAGTGTGTGCACGGTGCTTCTGTGTGCCCAGTGTGTGCACGGTGCGTGTGTGCACGGTGCTTGTGTGCCCTGTGTGCGCACGGTGCTTGTGTGTGCGCACGGTGCTTGTGTGTGCGCACGGTGCTTGTGTGTGTGCGCACGGTGCTTGTGTGTGTGCGCACGGTGCTTGTGTGTGTGCGCACGGTGCTTGTGTGTGTGCGCACGGTGCTTGTGTGTGTGCGCACGGTGCTTGTGTGTGTGCGCACGGTGCTTGTGTGTGTGCGCACGGTGCTTGTGTGTGTGCGCACGGTGCTTGTGTGTGTGCGCACGGTGCTTGTGTGTGTGCGCACGGTGCTTGTGTGTGCGCGCACGGTGCTTGTGTGCCCAGTGTGTGCACGGTGCTTGTGTGCACGGTGCTTGTGTGTGCACGGTGCTTGTGTGTGCACGGTGCTTGTGTGTGCACGGTGCTTGTGTGCCCAGTGTGTGCACGGTGCTTCTGTGTGCCCAGTGTGTGCACGGTGCTTCTGTGTGCACGGTGCTTCTGTGTGCACGGTGTGTGCACGGTGCTTGTGTGTGCCCGATGCCTGTGTGAGTCATGTGTGAGTCATGTGTGTATGGTGCTTATGTGTATACACCTTGTTCTTATGGCATGACGTGTTATTTAGAGGTGGGGACCCTTCCACAATTCTTGCACAAGGACCTTTTGCTCTGTTTCTGTTCCTGACCTCTGTATAATACGCCTGTTTAGAATTACTAGCATTACTGTTCTGTCATATACTGCAGCGTCTAAGGGTAGGTGCACACGGTCAGGAGGTCATATTTTGCTGGGGCTACTTTGGCCATAATTCAGCGTGTGGCCAATAATCCCGTTATGCTGCAGCTACAATGCACTATAATGTGAGGGAATGTGGCTGCACTGCATCTGGCAAGTTTTCTGGACCGCGGCACACAAGTGGGGGAAAAAAAAAAATCATTTTGATTTTTTTGCACCAGTAACCAGCGATCACATTTACTTATGCTCTGGTGCATTGAAGTCGGTTGTAATGTGATCTTTGGACGCAACGTGAGTCGTGGGCAAATTATTTGTTTATAATTTTCTATATTCCTAAGTGCAAATAAAAATAATCCCCTCTTCTCTGGATAGGGGATGCCCCTCCAATGGCTGGGGTCTTACCGCTGAGACCACCACAATCCTGAGAACCAGCCCTCTGTAGAGCACGATGTAATAGACCTGTGGTCGAACATGCGCAGTATGGCGACGTGCACATGTGATTCTTCAAATAATGCCTTTAAGAGAGTGGTGAGGGGCACAACCGAGTAACGCAACATTCACTGATCGGGGTGGGGAGTGTTGTAATACGTGGGCTGCTGAGGTTGTGTGGCAGGGAAGCTTTTTTTTTTTTGTCCCCAGCCCTGTACGTGGGCCTGCTGGACATCCTGTGCCCGTGACTCTGGCCCCGGCCTCCTGACATGTACTTTCTCCGCTCCCTTCTTCTCGCTCATGTGGCTCGAGGCAGACAGTGAGGACCCCCATGGCCCACCCCCAGTGTGCAGAGCGCAGCAGCAGGCTCTCACTGCGTATGATCCCTGCTGAGAGAGGGACGTGCTTCAGGCCAGCCAGACTGCCGCCATACTGAGAGATTATATTGCTAACCGTCACCCCTGAAAATTACAACTCCCAGCATGTCCTGTCACATTCAAACCTTCAGAGCCTGCTGGGAGTTGTAGTTTTGTTACTGCAGGGACAGATGTTGCATCTGAACCCGCAGCATCTAAAATCATTCGCACTGTAAGGCTGCACTCACACTGTAAGGCTGCACTCACACTGTAAGGCTGCACTCGCACTGTAAGGCTGCACTCGCACTGTAAGGCTGCACTCACACTGTAAGGCTGCACTCGCACTGTAAGGCTGCACTCGCACTGTAAGGCTGCACTCGCACTGTAAGGCTACACTGACACTGTAAGGCTACATTCACACTGTAAGGCTCCACTCGCACTGTAAGGCTACATTCACACTGTAAGGCTCCACTCGCACTGTAAGGCTGCACTCGCACTGTAAGGCTGCACTCGCACTGTAAGGCTACACTCGCACTGTAAGGCTACACTCGCACTGTAAGGCTACACTCGCACTGTAAGGCTACACTCGCACTGTAAGACTCCACTGGCACTGTAAGGCTTCACTCGCACTGTAAGGCTACACTGACACTGTAAGGCTAGTTACACACTTGCGTTGTGAAATCCGGCAGGCTCTTCGGTCTAGGAAAAGCCGGATGGAATTCACAGGATCCAGCACTTTCCTGATACAGCCAGATGCTCCTATTGACTATAATGGGAGGCCGTCATGAGCCAGCAAAACAGGTGGCTGGACATCACACCATGCTGAGGTTTGGCCGTTTTGCTGGATCCGGGTGGTCTCGCCTTATAGTCAATGGGAGCATCTGGCTGCATCAAGCAGATCCCGTGAAACCTGTCCGGCTCTTCCCAGACAGCGGTGCCTGCTGGATTTCACAATCACTATGATAACAAAGGCAGAAAAAACAGATAAATGTCAGACTAAAATGACGCAAATGTTCACCAGAGTCTTCATATGGAAGAAACACAGATTAGGAAGGCACTAGGGCGGCTAAAGGTACCGTCACACTTAGCGACGCTGCAGCGATACCGACAACGATCCGGATCGCTGCAGCGTCGCTGTTTGGTCGCTGGAGAGCTGTCACACAGACAGCTCTCCAGCGACCAACGATCCCGAGGTCCCCGGTAACCAGGGTAAACATCGGGTAACTAAGCGCAGGGCCGCTATAGAAAAATAAATAATAACGACATAGTGTTTAATGAACAAATAACTAAATTAAAAACTACGGTAATCTCCTGGATAGAAATTACCCTCCCAAAATTTTGACAAAAGCGGAAAATAGAGTAAAAAAGCTCACGCAACAAAGTCTCTTAAATAATCGCAGAAAAACTGCGCAGTATCCAAAGGAGAAAACGGAGAAATTTGTCTTTACGTTAGTACATAGTCCAATGGACAAAGCAATATATGCAGCTATTAATAAAAACTGGCATGTATTAAAAAATGACAGAGGACTAGCTCCATCTTTAGCGTCCCATCCTACCTTTGCGTATAAACGTACGAAAAATCTAGGAGACTTGATAGTCAAAAACCGTCTTTCGACTACAGACAATAGTACTTGGCTAAAAACATCGCAACTTAGTGGGAATTACAAATGCGGCAACTGTAAATTTTGTCATTTAAGACTCTTGGATAAAGTAATCCGCATAGGTCCTATTTACCATACGGGCCGACAATTAATTACCTGCAAATCACAGTATGTAGTGTATATTATTACTTGCCCTTGCCAACTTTATTATATTGGCAAGACTATACGTCCCATGTTCCACAGATTCAGAGAACATTATAATTCCATAGCATCTGGAAAAGGCTGCCGTCGCTTTATTCAACATATAAAAGACGCACATAATGCTGATCCGAATGTCCTGCGATTTTCAGGACTAGAAATAGTTAATACTCCATCTAACGGAGGCGACCGTAATAAATGTCTTCTGCAACGTGAAGCCAGATGGATCATAGAAACAAATGCGCAGGGTTTAACCGGACTTAACGATAAATTGGACATGACCATATTCTTATAAGAGTTTAATCCATAGTGAAATGAATATTTGTGTATGTACTTTGTGCTTATTCGCGTTTGTGGAGTTTGTTTTAATTGTTTTTAACGCTCACCTGTGCACATTTAGTCGTCAAGTCTCCTATAAAGGATATGACGTCTTTGACTCCCACACCTGGACCCGTAGAAGCGCGCAAGCGCGAAACGGCCGTCGTCCCTTACCTCCTTCCCGCACCCGATCTGTTACCAGCCGACTCTCTGCCTTATGTTCGTTCATTCATTTTCTGAATAAAGGACATCACTATCTAGCAACATCTGGGTGAGTGCCACCTTCATTCTTTATTTATGTGGATCGACTTCATATGGAAGAGTTTATTGGAGTGAATCTTCTGCTTTACACCTCCACATACTGACTCTTATAGGGTATTTCACCAGTCAGTTGTGAAAGACCCTCTATGGGCAGATAGATGGCGGCAGAGGTGGATTCATTGTAGTAAACGTTTCTATTTAAAGGGAATCTGTCACCTACTTTCTCGAATGTAAGCTTCGGCCACCGCCATCAGGGGATTATCTACAGCATTCCTTAATGTTGTAGATAAGCCCCCGATGTATCCTAAAAGATGAGAAAAACAAGTTATATTATATTCACCTGGGATGGGGGGCAGTCTGGTGTGGTCCGGTCTGATGGGCGTCGCGGTCCGGGTCGGCGCCTCCTATCGTCATGCGATGACATTGTAAAGTGGTGATGTCTTTTTTTTCTATCATAAACAGTGTTGATGCAGTAACTGTGTTCAGCCACCGGAGGTCACCCTTGAGTAATAGACAGGATAATTACAATGTTGTTGCAGTAATTTTGTTCAGCCACCGGAGGTCACCCATGAGTAAAAGACAAGAAGATTCTGGAAAAAGGACAGTTACCTCAGAGAGAGTTTCTGGGCGTTTTGAGGAGAAGCAGCGCGGTGATGGAGAGTGGAGAATCCAGATCTTGAGGCATTCCTGTTTTGGGACTGTGTGACTTCAAGAAAGCTATTCGTGTGAGTAAACAGAGAAGTGTGACCGGTCACCGACTGTGCAGTTAGCTAGGGATAGCTAGATAGGAATCACAGCCTAAATAAGGACAGTCTTGCATTAAGAATTGCCTGATAACTAATAGACACTGTGTGGATCCCTGCGCTTCACGATTCTGGCTGTGGGATATTCCTGGAATTATTTGTGAACTTTATCTGGATCTACATCAGAAGATTTGGTGGCTCAAATCCCTATTTAATCCGCCGCTGGACGTCTGTATAACAAGTTCAGTTGTTTACCGTTGAAGCATATTTTGTGATGGAGTACACTCTGAGCACTCAACAATAAGACGGTGCACTGCGTATACATGGAGTATATACTGTGATATATATGTGTTGGGAAAAACTGGGGACCCGTGATCTATTGTAAATTAGGCGGGTGTAAGATTGTATTCCTGAGAGGACCCCGTGTCACAGGCACAGTATAACCCCGTGTAGGCCTGTTACAGGTAATGGAGGGAGTGGTATAGTTTTGGGGTAGTCTGATTCCTGGCTGTGAAGCCGGCACTTGGGGTCTCTCAGGCTGTATAACTTGTATTCTGTGAGTTGTGGCCCATATTGTGTTGGGAGAGAAAATTCTGTCATTTTTTTTGCATAAGTTATAAAGAAAAGTTGCTTTAATATCATATTGTGCTCTGAGTCATTCATAGCAGCGCCGTATTCTGTTCTCGAGCAGCGACCGGCATAACGGTTGTTACAACATCCTCTTCCTTTCTTCCCGTCTCGGCTCCGGCGCAGGCGTACTGATTTGCCCTGTCGAGGGCAGAACAAAGTACTGCAGTGCTCAGGCGCTGGGCTTTTCGGACCTTTCCTGGCACGACAGGAAGCAAGGAAGGGGACGTCATTGCTTGAAGATGGGAGGCGCCGGACCCGAACCGCGACGCCCATCAGAGCGGACCACACTGAACCAGACCGCCCCTGGGTGAGTATAATCTAACCTCTTTTTCTCCTCTTTCTGGTTACATCGGGGGCTTATCTACAGCATTGCGGAATTACGGTGACCAAAGCTTACATACGAAAAAGTAGGTGACAGATTCCCTTTAAAGTTGCTGGCTAACATTTTGCTTCACCTTTTAGGCTACTTGCACACATTGCGGAAAGTCCTGCGGATTTTTCCGGACTGATTTTGGTAAATCCACAGGTAAACCGCACTGCAGATTACCTGGGGATTTACCGTGTTTTTTTTGGCTGTTTTTGTGCGGATTTCACATGCAGTTTTACATCTGCGGATTACTATTATGGAGCAGGTGTAAACCGCTGCGGAATCCGCACAAAGAATTGACATGCTGCGGAATAAACAATGATACGTTTCCACGCGTTTTTTTCCGCAGCATGTGCACTGCGGATTTTGTTTTCCATAGGTTTACATGGTACTGTAAACTCATGGAAAACGGCTGCAGATCCGCAGCGTCAAAACCGCTGCGGATCCGCAGCAAAATCCGCAGCGTGTCCACAAACCCTTAATATTGTTTAAATGGAACCTGACAGGTCCCCCGAGCCCCCAGAACCAGCAGTGTGTCCACAAATGTAAATCTGCCTAACAGTCTCTGTATTACTTTTTCTACAGATCTGCGTAATGTATTTGTAAAGTCCGTTTATGATATGTAAATGAGGGTTTTGACTAGTCGATGGGGCATTGGTGTCCTGAGACCAATCGGCCCGCTTAGATGTTGTGGCACCTCTTTGCGTGTGATAACATGACTTACAAGCCCCGGCGTCATCGCCAGCTCTATACTTATCCCGCACATGCGCGGCTTCTTTCCCTCGCTGCATTGATCCTCTGAAGTTGGGTGTACGCGTCCCGGCCTCAGAGAGGCGCACTGAGCAAGATCGGGAGTGCAGAAGACTGGTCAAAGGCCTCATTTACATACGGTAAACGGACTTTTGAAATACTTTTTATACGGATTTGTTTATGTGTGTAATGTAATAAAGGGGATGTTAGGCAGGGGGTTTATATATGCAGACACAACTGTGGTGTTTCTGGGGGCACGGGGACCTGACAGGCTCCCTGTAAATTGGCTGAGGGACTGGGCAGGTTACCTAGGACAAGGAATGTCCATGGGTGCAAAAAATACTGATTGTAAATAACAGATTCCGCTATCAAATACAATAAATAACAAGAAACGCTTTGGTATAGTGCAGTGCGCAATACAGTTCTCTTTTGCACAATTTTTGAGAAAGCCCAAAAAATGAACAAGTAACAAAACTGTTTATAGTAGCCATAGGGTGGGCCCCTAGAGTCAATTCCACTGGTGGGCTCTAGGCACCCCAGTCCAACCCTGCGTGAAGGGTTGGGTTTTACACTGCTCCCATCCACAAATGGGTGGTGCTAGGTGGGATTGGGTAGAGAGAGAGTGGGCTAAGCATCCCTATGTTACGAAGACAAATGTTGGCAATTATTATTTATTATTATAGCGCCATTTGTTCCATAGCGCTTTACATGTAAGGAGGGGTATACATAGTAAAAAAAACAAGTTCAGTAATCTTAATCAATACAAGTCACGACTGGTACAGGAGGAGAGAGGACCCTGCCCGCGAGGGCTCACAATCTACTGGAGCTGGTTGTTTTATTTGATCTTAAATGATGCTAATTTCCACACCCTTAAGGTACCGTCACACTTAGCGACGCTGCAGCGATACCGACAACGATCCGGATCGCTGCAGCGTCGCTGTTTGGTCGCTGGAGAGCTGTCACACACACAGCTCTCTCCAGCGACCAACGATCAGGGGAAAGACTTCGGCATCGTTGAAACTGTCTTCAACGATGCCGAAGTCCCCAGGTAACCAGGGTAAACATCGGGTTACTAAGCGCAGGGCCGCGCTTAGTAACCCGTTGTTTACCCTGGTTACCATCGTTAAAGTAAAAAAAACAAACGCTACATACTTACCTACCGCTGTCTGTCCCCGGCGCTGGGCTTCTCTGCTCTGGCTGTGAGCACAGCGGCCGGAAAGCAGAGCGGTGACGTCACCGCTCTGCTTTCCGGCTGCCCACCGCTCATAGCCAGAGCAGAGAAGCAGAGCGCCGAGGACAGACAGCGGTAGGTAAGTATGTAACGTTTGTTTTTTTTACTTTAACGATGGTAACCAGGGTAAACATCGGGTTACTAAGCGCAGCCCTGCGCTTAGTAACCAGATGTTTACCCTGGTTACCAGCGAAGACATCGCTGAATCGGCATCACACACGCCGATTCAGCGATGTCAGCGGGACCTCAACGATCAAAAAATGGCCCAGGCCATTCCGACACGACCAGCGATCTCACAGCAGGGGCCTGATCGCTGCTACGTGTCACACATAGCGAGATCGCTACTGAGATCGCTGTTGCGTCACAAAACTTGTGACTCAGCAGCGATCTTGCTAGCGATCTCGCTATGTGTGACGGGGCCTTAAGTGCTGTGGTTTCATCTGACTCAAATGAAGAGAAAACAGTTCTGTTCTTTCCGTGGCATCTAGACTGCATGGAATTCTCGAGCTATGATCGAGAGAGGTCGCACCCTAAAATTCTGAACTGTTACACTAGGGTCCACTAGTTTTTTGTCAGATAGATTTTTATTATCCGCAAAGAATAAACAATCAGAATATTTCTCATGGCAATGTTTCATTAAACATTTACAGATAACTTTTTCCCCCCCGACCCAGAGCCCCCCCACCCTGCCCAACCCGAGACCTCAGCCAGAGCCACCCCACTTCCCATCATCATACAACCATTTGAATAAACATCCGTTATATTTCCATTGAATACTAGGTTCCCTATATTCTCATTTATCATCCTAATTCAAGTCCATCCACGGTTGCCACAGCTTGTGGAAGATGTCCAGCTTATTCCTTTTGGTGTAGATACTTTTCTCCAAAGTAAGTATATGCTCCGCTTGCTTAAGAAAGTCTCTTCTTGTTGGAGGTTCCTCTCTAATCCAAAATTTGGCGATCAATTTCCTAGCAATGAATAACAATCGTGCAATAGCTATTTTAAACATGTTGTCCGTAACAATTTCCTCCACATATCCCAATATGCAAGTCAGTGGAACCCTAGGGACAGAACATCCATACACCAGTTCAATACGATTTAAAACAACTATCCAGAAGGAGGACAGTCTAGGGCACTGCCACATCATATGCAATATCCCCGCCTGGGATTGTGAGCACCGAGGGCAGTCCGAGTTCTGCCTAAGCCCAGCCTTGAACAACCTGTCAGGGGTTCTATAGGCCCTATGGATTACGAATAACTGTGATAGCCTGCCTGGTTCACTCATTGATATCTTGGGCACATATTCTAGGACCGACTCCCATCTATCATTGTCAATTATTCCCAATTCAGCTTCCCATTTCCCTTTGGCTCGGATGGGATATTTTTCCAGGAAAGAAAAAAGTAGAAACCCATATATTTCTGAAATCGCCCCCTTCGTGCAGCTATTCTTAAGGATATAGTCGATCATGAGATCAATCTGTACCACTATGGCTCCCCTTTTATTCTGTGCCTGATAAGCATGAGAGATACGATTATACTGGAACAATTCAGACCGTGGCAACTGAAATTCTTCCTGCAACTCCTCAAATGTTTTAAGTCTGCCCTGACTTATCAGCTGCCCCAGCCATTTAATACCTGCTGCAGACCAAAAGTGAAAACCCTCCCTCTGCCTAAATTCCGGTAGATAAATGTTGTCCCAAATAGGCGAGAATCTGGTGAACCCACTCACTTCCCTAATGAGTTTGACTTTTTCCCATACTCTGTGAATTAATTTGATAGTGCACCCATGTGAACCCATTTTTTTGAATTGTCCTCCCTCCAAACTGTCACTCAAAACGTCTGCCTGTAGTAAGAACCTCAAGCTATTAGGTATTTGCACACTCCCTGCCTCCTCCCCCCATCCTTTGAGATGTTGACACTGTGCTGCTAAGAAGTATAGCCATGGATTAGGAAGTGCAAGACCCCCCTCTGTTTTGGCCCTCTGAAGTATCTCCTGTTTAAACCTAGGACTCTTTCCTCCCCATATTAATTCCCCAAACAAAGACCTAATCTTACGGAATCTGCATTGTGTAATCCAAATGGGAGAGTTATGTAGCACGTACAACAACTGTGGCATTACAATCATCTTTAAGAGGTTCACCCTACCAACCACCGATAAATGTAATTTGTTCCATGCCGCAATCTTGGTACGAATTTTCTGCATTAATGGACTTAAATTCAGTTCCTCAAAGGTAGTTAGAGGAAGAGCAATCTGAATACCCAAATATTTGAATTTTTGAACAATCTTTAATTTTGTGGTTATCGCCCTCTCTCCACTGCCCATACTGTCCCCCTCAATCAACAACATACAAGACTTATCCCAGTTTATTGTGAGACCCGAAAACCGACCAAACTCCTCAATCAAAGCAACCGCATTGCACAGGGACCTTTCAGAATCCTCCAGGAACAACAAAATATCGTCAGCATATAATGCAATTTTGTCTTCCCTCCTACCATAGATGTAACCTCTAACCTCCTGAGCACCTCTTATTTTAGCCGCTAACGGCTCCACGGCCAGAGCGAAGAGCAACGGGGACAGCGGACACCCCTGTCTGGTACCCCTAAACAGCGGGAAACTCTCTGACAAATTATTATTAACTCTAATTTTTGCCATTGGGAACGAGTACAGCAACTTAACCCAGGAGATGAATTTTGGACCAAACCCCAGGCGATCCAGTACCGACCACAAGTAACTCCACTCCACACAATCAAAGGCCTTGTGGGCATCTAAAGACACCACAACTCTTTTTCCGGCATTGTCTGCAGGAATTTGCATATTTAAAAATAGCCTTCTCAAGTTAATTGCCGTGGATTTATTGGGCATAAAGCCAGACTGGTCTGGGTGAATCAATTTATCGATCACTTGGGTCAGCCTGTTCGCCAGGGCCTTCGCCAAAATCTTTATGTCAGCCGTTAGAAGTGAAATTGGTCTATACGACTCCGGCTGTTGAGGATCTTTATCAGCTTTAGGAATAACCACCACGATGGCCTCTCTCATTGATGGGGGCAGCACTCCCCTCTCCAACGACTCAGAGAACACTCGCTCCAATTTGGGCATTAACTCTGCATTAAGAATTTTATAAACCTCTACTGGGATACCGTCCGTCCCCGGAGCCTTGCCCCCCGCCATATTCGCCAAAGCCGCCTTCAATTCTTCCTCCCCAAGCGGTCTATCCATCCACTCCCTTTCCTCTCTACCTAGTCTGGGTAAGTCAACCTCTTTCAGATATCTATTCATTTCCTCAGGACTTTTATCCACCCTAGAGGAATATAATTTACTATAAAATCTCCGAAAAACGTCTAAAATTTCCCCCCCCTGAGTAACCGTTTTACCTTCCTCTGTTCTTATGGAGTATACATGTGAAGAATCCCGCTGCGCAGAAACCACCACCGAGAGCAAATGTCCTACCTTCTCTCCCTCAGAATAAAATGTTTCCTTTTGAAAGGCTCTCAACCTATCTGCCCTACGCATATGGAGTTCATCGACCGCTACCTGAGCCGCCCTCATACGAAGTTGTGCTTCTCTTGAATTCTGAGAGGCCAGTGTCTCTTCCGCCACCCTCAGTTCCTCCATCACTGCATTGTCTTGAATTTTAGACTTAGTTTTATGTCTCGAGATGTCCCGGAATAAAATTCCTCTCAGGTATGCCTTCATGGTGTCCCACACTACAAGATTCCCCGCACTCCCTTCATTTATCCTGAAAAACTCCCCGAGTTCAGTTCCCACCTGTTCCATATCCAAATACTGTAGCCAGGAGGGGTGAAATTTCCATCCCAACCCCGTCAGACCACTCTTCCCAGTCATTTGTACAGAGACCAGTACTGGGCTATGGTCCGATATTACTCTAGGCCTATACTCCACCTCATGTATTAGATTATTCACCCCCCCATTTCCCAAAGCCACATCAATGCGAGATAAAGATCCGTATGTTGCTGAATAACATGAGTAGGCATATGTCCTAGGATTACGCACCCGCCACAAATCTATCCATCCTATTTCTCTTAGATAATTTCCAAAAGGAGTAGAGTTCCCTTCACTTCTCAACTCTGCATGTCTACCCTTGTCCCAGTGATCATTAGATATATTGTTCACATCCCCCACTATAAGGAGGGGCACCCCATCCCACCTACCCGTAATTTCCAGAATCTCCTGTATCTTTTTCTTGGAATATGGTGGTGGAATATAAATTGACACAATACAAATTAACCTGTTAAATATCTTGCATACTAAAAACACAAATTGGCCGTCTTTATCGGTGGTTACCTCAATCTCTTCAAACGGAACACTAACGTGTATCAAAATTGACACACCTCTGGCATAATTTGAGAACGTTGAGTGATACGCCTTTCTCACCCATCTCTTCTGTAGAATAGCAACCTTTTCCTTCACTAGGTGAGTTTCCTGCAGACATATCACTGAAGGCCTCTGTTTCAGTACATATTGGAAAATAGCTGTTCTTTTAGTAGCATTTGCAAGGCCCCTAACATTCCAACTTAGGATTTTAACCTCCCCACCCATTGTAGCTTATAGAAACAATGAATGAGTTCAAGCTCCCTAAGGTCTCAACCCCAACTCCCACCCCCTCCCTCCTCCCCCCCCCATCCCCAATTCCCAACTGAAATAACTCTCTATCTCTCCCCTCTCTTTAAGCCCACCCAACTCCTCTCTACTCTTAGAATATCAAAATAAACTCTCCCTCTCAATTTGAGATCTGGGAACGCTGTTTCACAGCCTAACGATAAAAACTCTGCGTTCCTTCAGCTCCCCCGCCCACCATAGCCAAAATGCAAATTTCGTTGCGCCGCCGAACACAACCTGATGATATCAATATACCATAAAGTCACAGTATAAGTACCAGTTAACTATCAAACCAAACATAACAGTGAAGGGTTAACAATTGCCTCAGTAGCACTTAAATCAGTTTCAGCGGGTCTGCCCCGTTTTGACATGCTTAGTATTGAGATCCAGCCATTGTGACGCCTCCTCTGGATTTTGGAAAAAATGCACCCGATCCAGAGCCACCACCCTTAATTTTGCTGGGTAAATCATTGAATAACGGACATCTAAGTCTCGCAACCTCCTCTTGACCTCTCCAAACTTCATCCGAAGCTTTTGGACCGCCGCAGAGTAATCCGGATAAAGGGAGACCCGATTACCATCAATGGTCAGCTCATCACAATTCCTGGCTTTCCTCAACAAAATGTCTCGGTCCTGATAGTTCAGAATTTTAGCCAAGATAACTCTTGGGGCCGAGCCGGGGGGGAGGGGTCTGGTGGGCACACGGTGCGCTCTTTCAACGGCAAACATCTTAGTAAGGCCATCTCCACCCACAGCGTTTTTTAGCCATGCCTCAATATAAGCCGTGGGGTTGCTCCCTTCCGCCTTTTCTGGGACCCCCACAATCCTTAGGTTGTTCCTGCGGGATCGGTTTTCAAGGTCATCAGTCTTAAACTCCAGATCAGCAATACGTTGAATATACTTTTTTTCCCTGTTTAACAATTCACCAATCCGATCTTCTGCACTCCCAACCCTTTCTTCCACCTCTTCCACTCTCTTTTCAACTTTACGCATAGCAGAGTTTAAAGCGACCATCTCTCCCTTTAATTCATCCGCTCGTAGGTTTAGAGCCCCCAGGGCAGACTTACAGTACATCACCACTGAAAATATGTCCTTCAGAGTCGGCTCCTCCATTTCTGGCATGTCAGACTGTGCAGGCAGAACAGCTCCTGCGGCCCTTGTAGGAGATCCCTGGTCTGACCCACTGCACTGTAGCTGAGCCCCTCCTTCCTGCTGATCTCCGGGGGCACCAGCTGCTCCAGACTCCACACTTCCAGCCTCTGACTGTAGATTTACAGCCTCCTCTGACCTGGCAAATCGCTCCAACTTAGCAATCACATCCATCTTCCTCTGATAAGCAGCGCTTGCCCTCGCCGCCTCCTCTGCAGTCTCAGCGCCATCTTGGGCCTGTGAGCTTCCCGCAGCTGTCAGCTCCTTCTGTCTCCTGCGTGTCATCCTCAGATAAGATTCCGTTCCTTCGGGTCACACCTCGCTCCCCGAGACTATGTGCACTCCTGAGAGTATGATTTGCGCTCGGCGGCGCCTCTAAGGGGTTAATACAGAGATAATGAAGCGGGAGAGCTCTGTTGCACGTCTGTTCACATCGCCTGCTAGGCCACGCCCCCAGGGTCCACTAGTTTTTAGCGGTGCCCTGATCCAAACATGCAGGAGCGACCTCCACCTGCCCCTACTGCTAATATTTTGCCATTTCTAGCACTGTACTAAGTCTATATGGGGTGGCCAATACTTTCTGTACTCTGATACATAGTTCTTCCAAATCAGGATTCATCACTGTCACCATGAAGTAAGACCGACATTATGTACCGGAAAAGAAGACCAAGGTGGCAGCAGTGCTCCAGCCTGTGCCAAGCAGTAGGCAGAAATTGCGCAGCATGGCGGCTCAGTGTTTAGCACCATTGCTTTGCAGCTTTGGTTCAAATCTCACCAAGGACAACATCTGCAAGGAGTTTATGTATTCTCCTCATGTTTGCATGGGTTTCCTCCAGCGTCTCTGGTTTCCTCCTAAACTGCAAAAACATACTGATAGTGAATTTAGATTGTGAAGGAGAGAGCTTCCATTGTTGTTAAAAAGGCACCAGGGCGCCCAAGAAAGACCAGCAAGCGCCAGGACCGTATCTTAAAACTGTTTCAGCTGTTGGATCGGACTACCAGCAGTGCCGAGCTTGCTCAGGAATGGCAGCAGGCTGGTGTGAGTGCTTCTGCACGCACTGTGAGGCGGAGACTCTTTGAGCAAGGCCTGGTTTCAAGGAGGGCAGCAAAGAAGCCACTTCTCTCCAGAAAAAACATCAGGGGCCGACTAATATTCTGCAAAAGGTACAGGGAGTGGACTTCTGAGGACTGGGGCAAAGTCATTTTCTCTGATGAATCCCCTTTTCGATTGTTTGGGACATCTGGAAAACGGCTTATTCGGAGAAGAAGAGGTGAGCGCAACCACCAGTCTTGTCTCATGCCAACTGTAAAGCATCCTGAAACCATTCATGTGTGGGGTTGCTTCTCAGCCAAGGGAATCTGCTCACTCACAGTCTTGCCTAAAAACACAGCCATGAGTAAAGAATGGTACCAGAATGTCCTCCAAGAGCAACTTCTCCCAACCGTCCAAGAGCAGTTTGTCGCCCAACAATGCCTTTTCCAGCATGATGGAGCACCTTGCCATAAAGTAAAGGTGATAACTAAATGGCTCATGGAACAAAACATAGAGATTTGGGGTCCATGGCCTGGAAACTCCCCAGATTTTAATCCCATTGAGAACCTGTGGTCAATCATAAAGAGACAGGTGGACAAACAAAAACCAACAAATTCTGGCAAAATGCAAGCATTGATTATGCAAGAATGGACTGCTATCTGTCAGGATTTGGTCCAGAAGTTGATTGAGAGCATGCCAGGGAGAATTGCAGAGGTCTTGAAGAAGAAGGGTCAACACTGCAAATATTGTTCTTGCTGCATTAACTCATTCTAACTGTCAATATAACCTATTGGTACTCATAATATGATTGCAATTATATTTCTGTATGTGATATAAACATCAGACAAACACTAATAAAAACCAGAGGGCAGCAGATCATGTGAAAATATAATTTTGGTGTCATTCTCAAAAATTTTGGCCATGACTGTAGATGTTACTTTTCATGTGGTTAAACATGATCTGTCACCACATTTGCCCTATGTAAACTATTAATATGGCCATACAGGATGTATGCTTGCTTGTTTGCTTCCTATCAGGTGCCTTGGGGATAAATCATCTTATCGCTCCTCTTCCAGGCTCTGGGGAGGACGTAGCCCGGAAGATTACTCTGCCTCCAGAGCTTAGTTTACATGAATGGAAAGTTACCAGTGTGATGGCTGCTCTCCTGATCTCACTGCAGAGCTGTGTGTGATTGTAACTGACACATTGGCAGGTTCCTCTCAGCTTCCAGCTCACAGACAGACAGGGTTACAACATTGCTGCAATACAGCAGACCTCAGAGAGCAGCAAAAGATGTGTTTGAAAGAAGAAAAATTTCATTTCTTCTTGTTCTGTGTTAGTTACTTGTCTCACACTGATAACTCCCCCTTCAATTTAAAATAAGCTCTGGAGGCAGACTTATCTTACAGGTAACATCCTCTCCAGAGCCTGGAAGACATCATTTACAAATTAAGAAAAACACATATTTCTCTGGAATAAGACATTGGATCACAGATACCAAGGTATCATTTTATTCAGCTTCCTATAACCTACAGGATTATATAGATAGCTTAGGGGATGATCCTACTGACAGTTTCCCTTTAAGGAAAAGAAAGTATATACATCAAAACATTTTGTAACATATAAGCCATCTGATGAATATTTTGTAGCTTGTGCTGCGACAACAGCTCTGAACAAGACATGCAGTGTGAAGACCTCTGAAGGTGTCCAATGGATCTGGTATTAAGAAGTTAGCAGCAGTTCCTGTAAGTTGCTTGGAGTGGACTCCATTGATCAAACTTGGATATCCCATTATCAATCGGATTGAGATAATTTAAATTGGCGGCCAGTCATAACCTTGATCTTTAAGTAAATAAGGCAGCATAATGCAGCGCTAGAACATACAAACTTGAAAAACGAAATTTGAACTGCATTACTGCACTAGAAATATGAAAAATGAGAGCTTTTAGCGCATAAAAATGGCCAATTTTATGTGTATCTGGTAGCCCCGTTACGGCATCTCTCTTATACCAGGTCCTAAACTTGCCTTACCTCGCTGAGAATAAACGTCTCCATCTGAATGGGTACATGTGAAAACCTCTTACTAGACTAAAATTCTCTCTCTCTGTGGAGGGGTATTGGACCTGCTGTAATTAAAACACCTGAAGCTAGGAGGGGCTACCAGGTACACATAAAATTGGCCATTTTTATGCGCTAAAAGCTCTCATTTTTCATATTTCTAGTGCAGTAATGCAGTTCAAATTTCGTTTTTCAAGTTTGCATGTTCTAGCGCTGCAGTGTGCTGCCTTATTTACTTAACTATATACGAGTTGGCAACTCTAGGTTCAGCACCTGTTCACACTGAGTCTATGTTTGGATGTGCCGGTCAGGTTTTTGAAATATAACCTTGATCTTTGTCCTGTTCCTCAGGCAGTTCCTGACCAACCATTATATTGTTGAAAGGTGGCACCACCAGTAGGTAATCTCGCTGCCTTGAAAAGTAGTACCTGGTCTGTACAATGTTTAGCAAGATTTCCAGCAGAGCAAAGACCCATCACACCACCTCCAACGGCTTGTCTTCTTAATAGCGCATCCTGGTGCCATTTCTTCCCTAGGTAAGCAACCTTCACCCCCCCCCCCACCACCTGTCCACATGATGGAAAAGGAAATGTGATTCATCAGTCATCACTATTGCTCCATAGTCTAGAACTGGAGTTTACATTCCTATTTTGGATGGTTTCGCCAGTGGAGACGGTTCAGCATGGGCACTCTGACCGGTCTGCAGCTAAGTAGACCTGTACAATAAGATGTATGATAATCATAACATTGACACTCTGTTTTCTGACACTTATTGCTGATATAATTAACATTATATTGTCGTCATCATCACTATTGTCATCGTGGTTCATCATTATTATGACAGTAACTTTTATATGGAAAAGCCAAAGAGTTCATGGTTCAGTAATGCAAGAAAATGTATCATGTGTTCTTCACATATGAAAGTCAATGGAGCCTTTGGAGCATAGCAGATGACAAAATTGCAAATAGGAGATTTTCCCTAAGTTATGAACTCCTGTAAACCTACTACATCATCCTAATGCAGGATCCCAAAGCCTTTTGGACATAAAAAAACAAAACATGTCCACTGTATAGGTAGAATGTTTAAGCACCCAACATCTACAGCACCGTAATACAATTTTAGAAGCGTACAGTGTGCACATCCATATAAAATACACAATATAAACAAAGGATCATTTCAATACAAGTAAACAAGTGACAATCAATGGGGATGATCAATGATGATAGCATTTCAACATCTAACTTGACATAGGTCAATGGCTTGTGATGTTATCTTAATCCTCTTTTTAGATAACCTTTTTGTTAAAATTTGCTATTGTATTTGCGTTAAAGAAGTCTCATTAAAAGAAAAATCCCTAAATGTTCCTAATTTCGAAAGCGAAGTAGTGTAAGGGTATGTGCACACGTACAGGTTTTTTTCGCATTTTTTCGCGCTAAAAACGCTATAAAAACTCATTAAAAATGCATACATTATGCATTCTATCATTTAGAATGCATTCTGCATGTTTTGTGCACATGGATGCGTTTTTTTCCGCGAAAAAAAACGCATCGCGGTAAAAAAAAAATGAGCATGTTCATTATTTTTGCGGATTTTCTGCGTTTTTCCCGCAATTCTATACATTTGGGAAAAAACGCACCAAAAACGCGTCAAAATCGTGGTAAAAACGCATGCGGATTTCTGGCAGAAATGTCCGGTTTTTGTCAGGAAAATTTCTGCAAGAAATCCTGACGTGTGCACATACCCTCAGTGTATTAAAATACTTCCAATCAAAATCTTCCTTGGCTTCCAGCATCTCTCCAGTCCTCTTCTGGGTAACGTGAATGTTCCACTTTTTTGCTGGCTCACAAAGGGACCATTGAGTGAGGAGGTGGCTACTTACACCAATATATAAGCCTATGGAGCCTAAGAATGAGGATCCATAAACCTAAATTGTGAAAGTGAATTCTGGTCTTCACCTAAACCCCTGTTTGACCACGTTAGTCTGTTTTCAGGTCACGAGACTCAAAAGAGGAGAGGAGCCTCACAAAAGACAGAGAAAGAGGGAGATCGGTATTATTTTAATACATTTGCATCTAATACATGAGCAGAACAATATAGGGAAATAATGTTACCGAGACGTCTTTGTTAAGCCAACAATCTTCAACTTTTAGGTTATTAAAGATGAGCAACATCACACAGTTTCAGCTCTTTTCTAAGGCTAATGTTTTCTGTAAGTATGACAAAACTCTCAGATTGATTTTATCCTCACATATTCGAGCTTTTGACACTTCCAGCTTCTCATTTTTTTCTCTCAATTAACATACTTAAAGCATTGATGTGTTCAGGAGGACCACTCATGATGTCAGTCACTTTAATCCTCCAAGGGTCATAAATACAGTTTTCCTGGCGTTCACTATTCACCATGCCACAATTAGGAGGTACCCAAGCACAGTCATATCCGTGATCATGCCAGGTGAGCCGTAATGGGTGATCTTGACGGTCAATCTTCTTAACCTTTCCCACTCTTACAGAAAGCTTCAATACAACCTTTGGATCTGTTGTGATTATCGGATATCTTGACGCCTTCCTTATATCTGTACTAACGTAGACTCCTCTTCCCAACATCCCACCACTAGAAACTTGAAATCCATGGTTGATGATACTATAAGCTGCATTTAGAGTTGTCCCATGGTACATGGTGTAAAATCTTCTTCCAGGATGTCGTACTTCCATTTCTTTAAAAATAATTTTAGTGTGAGAACCTGTAATATAAAAAAAGGAGAATTATTGTTTCAATGTTCAACAAGATGGAAGAATCACCTGAATGTAAAATAGAGGGAAATCTGGCATTACAGGGAAACCTCCTGATGAGACACAAGACATACACTATATCCAATGGAAATTGTGGTGGTCAACTTGAAAAAGTAGTACCACTGAATCTAGAGATTGACTTCAGGGGTCACATCACTTGTGGTAGATGGCACAGGTAAAAAGTGTCAGGTGTCGAGCAGCTTTGTATAGCTTTGCTCTATCATTCCTCTTCTCAAATAGCTTCCTTCGAACAATCTTGTCACCAACTGATCATTGCCTGCGCCTGCGCACTGCAGTACTTTGCTCTGCCCTCAACAGGGCAGACAAAGTACGCCTGCACCAGAGCCGCAGCGTGAAAACAAGAAGAGGACGTCATCGTAAGAAGACGGGAGGCCCCGAACCTTCCTGCGACACCCCTCGGACCAGAACCGGACCGGGACCGCCCCTGGAAGAGTATAATCTAACCTCTTTTTCTCATCATTCAGGATACAATGCTGATGGGCTTAGCTCACCTTCGATTTTGGGGGTGACAGGTTCCCTTTAAGGGTGGGAGAAAAGAATACTAATTATTGGACTTGGCACTTTTACATCACGCTATGTAAAGGGCACAATGCTGGGAACCATGTTGTAGCATTATCGCTTATTAAAATGAGTCTTTTAATTTCAAATTAAATTCATGTGTCCAGTGTATCCAGTCAAACCAACTTTTTATGTCCTTTAGAAAGACATAAAGGACAATTCCCTGCATCTTTATGGCTCCTTGTTGTAAGTAGAGACGAGCTGATAAATATGAGTGGAATTGAATACGGATTTAATATTAGAATTCACATCCACATGGATTCAGCAAAATAGTTACCACTGGCCGCCAATTTTATGAACCATAAAAGGCCACCCTATGTCTCACATCTTCAGCCCCTCAACATCACCTGTCCAATCCTCGCTGCATCTTTAGATTGTCCCCCGAGGATTCTGCGCAAACTAGCTGTAGGCGTACACTCCTGAAAGTGATGCATGTCAAAGGGCACATTTGCTCTACCGACACCCTTACTGTCTATGGCCCCGCCGGCGCATACGTTCAAATCCCGTTTGGAGGGGAGTTCAGACGTATGCCCCAACAGGACCACCGAGCATGCCCCTAAATGCAGTGTGAAGGTAGGTCCTTTCAGTAGTTAGCAGCATTTCTGTACATAGCAGAACCCAGTTAACGATTTATATAGTGTTTGTCTACATAACACGTGACAAGATGACCCCCGTTGTGTGGGTCTTCTTAGAAAAAAATTAAGTAGAGCGCAATTGCGGGCAGGAACTGAAGTCAATGGTGACAATCTGTGTGCTGTGGTCTAAAATCTATAGTGCTGTGAAAAGAACGCAGAATTAAATGAAGTAGAAAATCTCCTTAAATATGGCTTAGAAATTGATGACCAAGAGCTTTCCCCCTACAAAATTACTAATTACCGGAATTACAAAATTGACGATATCCATCTTCAGCCCATAGAATGTAAGTCCGCAAGGACAGGGTTCTCTCCCCTCTGTACCAGTCTGTCACTGTAAACTTGTGTAAACGATATCTATAACTCTGTATGTAACCCCATTCTCATGTACAGCACCATGGAATTAATGGTGCTATATAAATGAATAATAATAATCAGCCATTAGAGTTCCATGTACAGGTGTCGCCTTTCTGAAGTCTACGGTGAGTCAAGACACTAGTCGCCCTTCATTCGTCTTCTGACTTCTGTGCATTCTTGTTGCTTACCTGACTGTGTAATACTGGGGGCTTGACAAAATCATCCAGTGTATACAGAAAGTGGTGTAAGATCCGGTATGCTATAGCCGATGCTCACCTGGGTTTTTTCTCCTGTGTGCACGACTCGGTAGAGGGCTCCTAATTTTTGTGGAGGCTGCAGCCGTGGATAGATCCCGTCATCCCGTCACTCACTATGTCAGTCAAAACCAAATTTAAGGTGAAAAGGGAAGTTCGCAATAAATCTGCTTCTTAGGGGACTTTCCTCTTCACTGACGAAACCAGTGATACAATTTCCTGTATTTTTACATATTTATAGTTATATTTCTGCATACCGAGATTGTTACCACCCATGTATGTGTCACTTTATTGTTACCTTTTGGACTTTTAGATTGCAAAGTTGACATAACCTGCTGTCATTTTGTTTTTCTAGGAAACCGAAAGTCAGATTTTGTGTAGTGATATCTGCCTCGGGCTCAAGAGAAAAATCGCTTAACTAAAACCAGAACTAGTTTGGAAGTTAATAGATAGTGGTGCAGTGACGAATACCGATGCACTTCTGCCTTCTCTTACATCTGGTGAGTAGATATTACAGGAGGCATATAGGGATATATAGTATTGGATCTAGTGCAGGAGCAGACAATGCACTTGAAGCCTTTTGAGCTGGTCAGGGGCCATGCACTGCTTGTAATTTTCCAGTTTCCTCCTCTTGAGAGCTGGAGAAGGAGCCCGATGTATCTGTCTGCACTCAGCAGATGCCTTCACAAATACTTAATCAATTATTTGGCTTTCTTGACGTTTGGTCTGTGACGCTAGTCACTACTCATGGCCAAGCCGTGAGGCTGGATAGTCAAGAGGTCCAGGGTCAGATACCAAGAGGGCTTGTGCTAAAGGGATAAAGCAAAGGCACAGTCAGATAACAGTCAGAGGTCAGAATTCCGAGGAAGGTAGCGGATCAAGACAAATGGGGCAAGGCAAATGGATAGGCAAGGTCCAAGGTCAGGCAGCAAAAATCAAAGACAGGAACACAGAGAACAGAGCAAGCACACACCATTTGATCAGCAACAACTGGCACTAATTGGAGTCAGAGAGCCAGCTAAATAACCAGGTAATCGATAGAATAGCAGACACATGGAGGGAGCCTCAGGAAGTCATGAACCTGATTAGACGACAGAACTGTCACTCAACATACTGGCAGCTCAGCACGCCTCTGCCTACAATTGGATGGCTGAGCTGTCTGTCACCATACTGAAAGCTCACCATGCCCCTGTCATTGATTTGATGGCTGAACTGTCACTCACTGCTTACAGACACACCTATAGGTGGAATCGTGACATGGTCTTCCCCCTGGATCCAAATTCGCAATTGGTAGAGCATTTTAGCGAGATTTTCTCTGCTTATAGATCTAGATAGTATTCCTCTTCTTTACATGCATATTGTACTAGTGCAAATACCTGTATATGAGACAGGAAACAAAAGTATTTATATTAAATTATAAGAAAATAATGAAGAACAATTACAATATTCACATCTTTTGACACACTTTTAAAAAGTAAACATTACAAACCAGTAAATAAAATGAACATATTTGGCATTTCTGTACACATAAAGACAATACAGAGAAAAGTGTATTTATGGTGATTGGCTAATGGTGGCTGATCTACTGACATCAATAAGATAGAACAATAGTCTAATGCAGTGTTCTCCAACTCCGGTCCTCAAGAGCCACCAACAGGTCATGTTTTCAGGATTTCCTTAGTACTGCACAGATGATGCAATTATCACCTGTGCAATACTAAAGAAATCCTGTAAACATGATCGGTTGGTGGCTCTTGAGGACCGGAGTTGGGGAACACTGGTCTAATGTGTATGGGAGCCGTCTGGCTCTCCTCTGACAAATGAGGAGGAGAGAAGGAGGACACGGCATAGACAGTTTTGGACGTCTGATCCCTTTGCGCCCCCTGAGATAAGCTACTGCTAGAGTAGTCTGACCACGGATCTCTTGGGTCCAAGGAGTGCTTGGCAGAACTAAACATTCCTATGTATGGCAGAGTTGAAAGAGATAGCTGTCCGAAAAATCAGTTGAACCAGCCATCTTTATTTTTATAGGAATCAGGTGATGAGACATCTGCCTAAAGAATGCCCTGAAAGCACATATTCGGGTTGGATACTTTGGTATAACATTTTTAAATTGCATTGCAAATGGTAGATGATTACACTTTGGGCCTCAATGGAGAAGGCATCTCACAAAATGTCTACGTATCCCTCTGTATGCCACTAATCATATCTTTCTTCTTTATTACAGTAATGGCTTATCATTCTAAAAAGTTTTCAAACTACAGTAAAGATATTTGGAGAAAGGAGCTTTCGCCTGGATTTAAGGAAGTCATTCTCCGCAGTAATGCTGTGCCACAAGGTGGAAGGATCTATGTGATGTACCATGGAACTACATTTTCTGCAGCTGAAGATATAATTGAAAATGGATTTGAGCAATCTGTAGATGGAATGCTGGGACCAGGGGTCTATGTCAGCAGAGACATAAGCAAAGCTCTGAGATACCCACTTTATGGCAAATCACGGCAGGTTGTGCTGAAGCTCAGAGTAAGTGTAGGCAAGGTCAAGAAAATTAATTATCGAGGTCACCCTCTGCAAAAGACATGGCATGAACATGGCTATGATACTGCCTGGCTGCCACCGAATTGTGGAATGGTTAACAGTGAGCTGGAAGAAGATTGTGTCTGGGATCCCAGGAGAATCAAGGTGGAGGGCATTGCTAAAGCCTCGAAACAACATATGGGAAAGCTGAAAAATTTGCTTATTATGCAGCAAAGCCTTAGCAGTGACGAAAGTTACAAAGGCGATAAAAGTGACAGAATTTACCAAAGTGACAAAAAAGGCATTTACAAGACATACAAAAGAGATGAAAGTGACGCAAGAGATGAAAGTGATGGAAGCGGTGCAAGTGATGAAAGTGACAGAAGCAACGAAAGCAATGAAAGTGACGGAAGCGATGAAAGTGACGGAAGCAATGAAAGTGACGGAAGCGATGAAAGTGATGCAATATATGAAAGTGACGGAAGCGATGAAAGTGACGGGAACGGTGAAAGTGACGGAAGCGGTGAAAGTGACGGAAACGGTGAAAGTGACGGAAGTGATGAATGTCATGAGAGTGACGGAAGAGATGAAAGCGGTGAAAGTGATGGAAGCGATGACAGTGATGCGATATATGAAAGTGACAGAAGAGACGAAAGTGATGGAAGCGGTGAAAGTGGCGGAAGTGATGAATGTCATGAAAGTGATGAATTTTATTAAGGTGATTAAAGTGATGAACGTTATGAAGATGATGAAAGTTGCAAAAGTGACAAACTTTATGAAACATACAAAAGTGATGAATGTTGCAAAAGTGACAGTTGTACCTGTATTCTTATTTAAATGTGACTGTCATCTGTCTTGCAATTGTCTACTTCTATTTCCATGTATCCAAGTCATTTTTTGACCAGACAGTTTAAATGAAAAGAATAAAAATAGTTTAAAAAAATATATTATGAGGGAGATGTTTATTTTATATAGTGTTGATCGAGGAGTGAAATGCTCTAGTGCTCGGTACTCTAATCCAGTGATTTTCAACCTTTTTTGAGCCGCGGCACACTTTTTATACTTAAAAAATCCCGAGGCACACCACCAACCAAAATGGCACAAAATGGTGCGTCCAGGTTTGAGATGAAAGTCTGCAGTCATTCTATGTGACTGCAGGCTTCTGAATTCTCACAGCGCAAGCACTGCACACTTTCAGGATTCTCCCTTGCCGGTGGCCAGAGTGGACGGTCATGACAGCACAAGTATGTGATTTGGATACTTCTGGCCACATTCTAACTAGACGTGTCCGGCCTCAGTCAATTCATTTTCATTGAATGAGGCCACACATGTCTAGTCAGCACGTGACTGCATGTATGTAAATCACCAACATCAGAGAATTATGATAGCAGTGTGCACTGTGAGAATTCAGAAGTCTGCAGTCACATAGTATGACTGCAGACTCATCACAACCTTGGACATCCCCTTTAATGTTCCTAACAAATAAAAATGAGAATTAGTATCACAAAAAAAACACATTTACATCCAGGTACCTGATAGATGACGTTGTTTGTGGAGTCGCCTCTTTCTTTTCATCTTCACCTTGTCCAGATGCCATGATGACTCTTCTCATCCACCGGCAGAGCTCGTTTCTGCAGACTTCCATCTTCTCCTGTCTTCTGCAGCACATCCCGACACAACACCCTTAAAGATTGCAGTGTTATTATAATGCTCCGGAATAACAATATCTGCCCTAGGCTGAGCCCCTGAGTAAATAATTGCCCCTCACTTTATTCCCAGCACATAATATGACCCTCACTGTCCCTCTTATGGTACATGCCATCCACACTGCCCTCTCTCTCTTTTCCATACTTCACACTGCCTTCTCATACTGTGTCCCTCATAGAGAGCCCAGTCTCTCTACTGTGCCCCTTCATTACACTCCTCCTACTTGGCATACTGTCTCCTCCTGGCTGTTACCCTCACACTACTCAGTATCTATTCTGTATCCACTCACACTTTCATCCCCCCATACTGTCTGCACACATTTCTAATAGCCTCCTCCTGTACATCCCCCCCCTGCTAACATACCCCTTTGCTCTCTCCATATTTCCTCCTCACACATTCCCCCGACTCCCCATACTGTCCTCACACATCCCATCACCGTTGCTCCCAGTACTGTCAGCACACATTTTTCCCCTCGCTACTGTGTCCACCCCCATCTCCCCACTCACCCCCACAGAATATATCCACTGCCCTTCCGATAGAATAAATCCATCCCCTTCCACAGAATAAATGCACCCTGCCCCACACATGCTAAATAAATTCCAGCCCCCCCCCCACGTACACGTGTCTTCAGCTCCAGAAGTACAGGAGCACTTACCACCAAGTGTCTTCTGTCTCCTGCGCGCCGGATAGTGACGTCAGCAGCGTGATCACATGACTTTATCACGCTGCTGGCGTCGCTCTGACCCGGCGGTCAGAGCCTCAATTGTACTCGCAGCTGGTAGATGTCTGCGAGTACAATTGATCTCCCGGAGCCGGCGCGCTGCAGCTTCTCTGTGCCGGCTGTCAGCTTGACAGTCGGCACAGAGAACAGCTGACTCCCGTTCCCCGCGGCACACCCGACCATGTGTCGCGGCACACTAGTGTGCCGCGGCACACTGGTTGAAAAACACTGCTCTAATCGAGTACGTCAGATTCTAGTAGCGAGCATAATGGAAGTGAATGGCAATCTCGAGCATTTTTCCGGAGGATGGAAAATCTCTCTACCCGGCTTAGATTATTCACTTACGGGGATCTGAGCACATGAGCACCATTCAATACTCGGCAGTGCTCGCTACTCGATCGAGGACCCCGATGCACGTTCGCCCATCCTAGTACTATATGTTTCTATATACTGGAACAACACGTCCACCTTGAACTCTATCTTCCTGCTCCCTTTTTGACCGCTTGCAATCAGGCTTCCGGTCACACCACTCCACTGAAACTACCCTAAGATCACCAATGACCTATAAACAGCCAAGAGCAAGCGACACTACTCTATCCTCCTCCTCATTGACCTGTCCTCTGCCTTTGACACAGTGGACCATTCCCTATTACTACAGACCCTCTCATCCCTTGGCATCACAAACTTGGCCCTATCCTGGATCTCGTCATACCTAACTGACCGGACATTCAGTGTCTCCCACTCACACACCACCTCCTCACCTCGCCCCCTATCTGTCGGAGACCCACAAGGTTCAGTTCTAGGGCCCCTGCTCTTCTCCATTTACACTTTTGGCCTGCTCATAGAATCTCACGGTTTTCAGTATCATCTCTATGCTGATGACACACAGATCTACATCTCTGGACCAGATATTACCACCCTACTAACCAGAATCCCTCAATTTCTGTCCGCTATTTCATCCTTCTTCTCCGCTAGATTTGGCTTTTATCCTAAGTCATATTGCACGACTCGTTAAAGGGTTGATTGTGACTTGTAGGATCGCTACTTCCAACAGGTGGCGCTATAGAGTTTAAGTCCTCTTTTTCTCAGAAGAGGCAATTTGCATAAAACTTAACATGGACAAAACAGAATTCATTGTCTTTCCCCCATCTCACGCGACCCCCCCCCAACGAACCTATCCATTACAGTAAACATCTGCCCACTCTCCCCAGTCCCACAAGCTCGCTGTCTCGGGGTAATCCTTGACACTGATCTCTCCTTCAAACCGCATATACAAGCCCTTTCCACTTCCTGCCGCCTTCAACTTAAAAATATTTCACGGATCCGTACATTCCTAAACCAAGAATCTGCAAAAACCCTAGTCCATGCCCTCATCATCTCCCGCCTCGACTACTGTAACCTGCTCTGTGGCCTCCCCTCGAACACTCTCGCACCCCTCCAATCTATTCTAAACTCAGCTGCCCGACTAATCCACCTGTCCCCCCGCTATTCCCCGGCTTCTCCCCTCTGTCAATCCCTTCACTGGCTCCCCATTATCCAAAGACTCCTGTACAAAACCCTAACCATGATGTACAAAGCCATCCACAACTTGTCTCCTCCATACATCTGTGACCTCGTCTCCCGGTACTTACCTACACACAACCTCCGATCCTCACAAGATCTCCTTCTCTACTCCCCTCTTATCTCCTCTTCCCACAATCGCATACAAGATTTCTCTCGCGTATCACCCCTTTTCTGGAACTCTTTACCACAACACATCAGACTCTCACCTACCATCGAAACCTTCAAAAAGAACCTGAAAACCTTCCTCTTCCGGCAAGCCTACAACCTGCAGTAATCACCGATCCACCAAACCACTGCACGACCAGCTCTACCCTCACCTACTGTATTCTCACCCATCCCTTGTAGATTGTGAGCCTTCGCGGGCAGGGTCCTCTCTCCTCCTGTACCAGTTGTGACTTGTATTGTTCAAGGTTATTGTACCTGTTTTTATGTATACCCCTCCTCATATGTATAGCGCCATGGAATAAATGGCGCTATAATAATAAATAGTAATATTAATAATATATGTGGCCACCCAGTAATTATGATGTAAGTTGTTACATGCCTAGGATTTTGCTAGCATTTTGCAGCATGGATACACCATACATGCCATATAGATCAATATAATGCCTTTAGCCAATGATGCACTCCATAAACCTTGATCAATAAATAAATCTATCCTCTAAGGAGGCTATGAAGAAATTGGCATGTGGGGGCCAGGTTGGACCCCATTATGGTCTCCCTACATAGCAGGAACAAAAAGGAACTACCGTAAATTCTTCAAATTGAGCTACTCTGAGGTACTGTAGGTGACGAGAGGTACGGCCAGGCAGGCTTACCCATAATGCCCTGAAATTATCCCATCACATGGTCTAGTGCAGCCAATCACATTTCACTATTTCAACCAGTAGAAATATTTGAGGCTGGCAAAGTAGCACCATTATATGCTTTTACTGAGGTCAGAGCTCACAACTTATTCCACATAAGGGACAGGAAAAGACAATATTGTTAATGAACATTGTCCATGATGGCAGCAGAAGGGCCAGTGGAATTGGTTAATGTATTCCAGGTATATACATTTCCCATCCTTCTTGAAGTACAATGTTTTTCTCTCTCACACACACAGATTGGATACACTATTCAGGGATGGTAAAATGTTCTACACACTATGCCATGGCAATTGGACTACTTGAGATTTGCCACCAAAAATTTGCAGCAAATTTAATTTTTGGTAAAATATCACCAAAACTGGTGAATTAAAAGTTCAAAAGGATTGATCTCTGCAATATATCTGTGGACCAAATATAAAAACATTGTTTTACCTCTTGGGGTTTCATTTTGGCTTGAAAACATTTTTAACAACAAAGACCCATCTTCATCTAAAGTTAGGTGTGAAATTACACTTTTATGCTCCGTAATATTTCGGTGCTGTGTTATGTGTTCTTTTAACCAAGGATACATCCGTATTTTGGCCTTTTAACTTTTATTATTTCTTCTACCATAACATTGAAGGCTTTGTTGGGCTAACAGAGGACTTAATTTTGTGACAAATATTGCATTTTTGAATGGCACCTTTTTGGCTTATTGATCGGCCTAAATACCTTCATTTTTTTTTTTGTGAGGGTTTTTTTTTGGTTTGTTTCTGTCTTATGTTTATTAAAAATGTGCGACATGTATGAAAAAAAACTGCATAATCTACTATATAATTGTCTAAGGGTCACTTCCGTCTTTCTGTCTGTCCTTCTGTCTGTCACGGATATTCATTGGTAGCGGCCTCTGTCATGGAAATCCAAGTCGCTGACTGGTCGGGGCAAAACAGCCACGACCAATCAGCGACGGGCACAGTCCGGCGGCAACATGGCCGCTCCTTGCTCCCCGCAGTCAGTGCCTGCTCCGTACTCCCCTCCAGTCAGCGCTCACACAGGGTTAATGGCAGCGTTGACCGCGGTGTAACGCACTCGGTTAACGCTGCTATTAACCCTGTGTGACCAACTTTTTACTATTCATGCTGCCTATGCAGCATCAATAGTAAAAAGATCTAATGTTAAAAATAATAATAATAAAAAAAATTGTTATCTACTCACCGTCCGTCGGCCCCCCGGATCAGGAACCAGCCTTTCCTGCTCCTTGCGAAGCCCCGGTGACCGCTCCATGCATTGCGGTCTCGCAATATGATGACGTAGCGGTCTTGCCACATGTATCATTGACTATACGTTTGCTTACACGATACACCCTGCGGCGTTAAACAAACGTAGATCGGTAAATGTTTGGTGATCAGCGGTCATTTATTAGCTGGTACATACAGGCAGAGCTTGTTTAATGATGTGCACTGAGCAATATGTAATATATTGTTGCGAGCACGTATATTTTCGGTAGCATGAGTCCTGTTTACACAGGACAGTGCGCTGCCGAGAATGAAAATCTTTTGGGCGACCATTTTGCCCAATAAACGAGCATTTCGCTCATTTGTTGGGTGATCGGCAGCTTGTTTACACTGCATGACGATCACAAGCCAATGTTCCTACGTTCCAATATTCATTTACGAGAATGTAAATGGACCATATAGCCGATCGCTATGCGCACCTCAGATAAACTCGAAGGGAAATTTTATCCTTATCTTTGAGTATAAGTAAATGATGTACTATGACTAGTTTTACAACCTAGTAGAACATCCTATTTCCTGGAATCCTCCCTTAATTGAAAAACGAAACTTAGAAGACCTATAAGAGGAGAAGTTCTCTGTCATCCAACACATCTGCAGCAGAGGAGCACTGGTAAGTACTTTCATTATTGAAGGGTCCATGGTGAATTTCTTCATTTCTGGCTATCGGAAGGTAACGTAAGAATGGCAATGTTTATAGAAAAGAATCAGGCTCCATTTAGAGACAATGATGTTATCCAATCGTTGGTATGCCGGCTATTAAGACATTTTTTAGGCAATCCTCTTAAGGGTGAAATCAATTTTGCTACCACCAAAAGTCACATGTAAAATGGTAGATAATCAATAGTAAACACGATGAATAAAATATCATTTTTTTTGTACTTATAATTAAACAAACATACATAAATACACACATAGCAAAGGTGCCTCAAATGTGAGGGACCAACTGACAATAGAAACCAAAAAAGACCAGCCCAAAAATGTAAGCGCAAAAATATCTCAAACGTAATACATAAAAGTATAACTGACATTAATTCCCAGGCATTTCTTCACAAAAATTATCTGTAGAATATTTGCCTCCTAAGGGAAAATGGTGATAATGAACTTGACCCCACTATTGAATATCCACATGGGGACAATAACACTAGAAAGTGCAAGTGCGTGTAGGCTAAGGTGCTCCTCTAATAAAGTGTCAGTGCATAAGGAGAAATAGGCTGGGAAGGTGCCTTGTTATTGGACCTTTCTAAGCCTAAAAATACCAGCACACAGCCACCCCATTACATTAGATGCACCAATTCTGGCACTTCGCATTTGCTCATCCCCTTTGCCCTTCTGTGCTGGAAATCAGGGTAATGGGGCTTGGAGTTAATATTAGTCTGTGTTACTTGTCAAAAACCACAGCTGGCATCAAGCCCTGGTGTTAGTAATGTAGAGGTGCCCATCAGACACCCCCATCAAAAGCCAAGTAAAAAGCGAGGACTAGATAGTTCCATACCTTCTCTTCTTCTCTGATGTGCTACTCCTCTTAACGCACAATTATAAAGACTACCACTGGTGTGGAAACTATGCACACCTATTAAGCATTGAAAAAAAGAAACAGCACTCACTACATGGGAAGAGGGAATCAATATCACCATTACACACTGAACGGGAAACCACTGGGTAAATCTGACAGGGAGAAGGACTTGGGGATCCTAGTTAATGATAAACTTACCTGGAGCAGCCAGTGCCAGGCAGCAGCTGCCAAGGCAAACAGGATCATGGGGTGCATTAAAAGAGGTCTGGATATACATGATGAGAGCATTATACTGCCTCTGTACAAATCCCTAGTTAGACCGCACATGGAGTACTGTGTCCAGTTTTGGGCACCGGTGCTCAGGAAGGATATAATGGAACTAGAGAGAGTACAAAGGAGGGCAACAAAATTAATAAAGGGGATGGGAGAACTACAATACCCAGATAGATTAGCGAAATTAGGATTATTTAGTCTAGAAAAAAGACGACTGAGGGGCGATCTAATAACCATGTATAAGTATATAAGGGGACAATACAAATATCTCGCTGAGGATCTGTTTATACCAAGGAAGGTGACGGGCACAAGGGGGCATTCTTTGCGTCTGGAGGAGAGAAGGTTTTTCCACCAACATAGAAGAGGATTCTTTACTGTTAGGGCAGTGAGAATCTGGAATTGCTTGCCTGAGGAGGTGGTGATGGCGAACTCAGTCGAGGGGTTCAAGAGAGGCCTGGATGTCTTCCTGGAGCAGAACAATATTGTATCATACAATTATTAGGTTCTGTAGAAGGACGTAGATCTGGGGATTTATTATGATTTTATATAGGCTGAACTGGATGGACAAATGTCTTTTTTCGGCCTTACTAACTATGTTACTATGTTACTATGTTACTACTGCTTCTTAAGAAAGGTTAATAATGTCCTTTATTCCATGTGGTGGGACAATCCTTAAACGGGGAAGTGAAGGAGGACAACAGCTGTTTCACACCTATCCAAGCGCTTCTGCGGGTCCAAACAAAAGCGCTTGGATAGGCGCGAAACAGCTGTTGTCCTTCACTTCCTCGTTTAAGGATTGTCCTGCCGCATGGAATAAAGGACATTATTAACCTTTTTTAAGAAGCAGTAGTGAGTGCTGTTTCTTTTTTGAATATTGAATGCGCTTGGTCTTCAGCACATTTTTCATACACCACCTAGCTCACTATCAGGTGGTATGCTTTATACTAAGGACTGATTCACACTGCAGTCAGCAGATTGGTGCCATTTTTTTCTGCTTTTTCATTTATTGCAACACCTATTAATCAGCTAATCATCATCTATCTGGCAGATACGTGCTTCAGTCACTGTGATTGTAACCCTTGCCTCTTTCTAATGGTGGTACTCTCTTGTGAGTGGACTGGTCTCTTTTACCTGGGAAAAATCGCACTAACATCTGACAAATGTATTCTTCAAATATAAATATTTTTATCCAATAAGGTGCAAAAATACAGTCGAGCAAGGACGTCTACAAAAAAATAGTTCACTTTCGGTGCGTAGTGTTACCTTAAACGGACATTGCTATAAATCTACAGGAGAAATTCCTACACACAGACACTGCAGGGAGAAACAAGACGCAAGCACACCTGTGCAACATTTTGGGGATAGCGTCCCCCCTACTTTCAATTTATATGGGACTTTAGACAGTGTTAGACCACTCTGATTAACCAAATTGGACTTGCTGTTCTAGTATTTGATTTAAAAAAACAGTATAGGCTTACTCCTCTGTAGCCTTCTCGGGACTCCTAGGGTAATGTGTGCTACTCACTCCCACTCGATAGCTAGCTATGGCCAAAGCATATCTTTCCTCCTGCTGAGGTTCTCCCATTGCCTTCCTGCGTTATCTGTTTTGATTAGACCTCTACTTGTATTTTTTGGCCTCTGTAGTGTTAATAAGGGTGTAAACATTCTTATGACTCTTGACTCCATTTTGTCTCATGACCAAATTGTGTCACCAGCTAAGGTGCATTAACTCTTCAAGGATACAAAACAACCCTTGCTCTTGAAGAGCAGCACCCCAGGTTTTATTTCACCTACCCGCCCTATCAACTCTAAACATATTTTACTTATTAGCTCTGACATCACCACCTATACAATGTATACATGTGAAATACTGTATACTGTAGAGTAAACTTACACTGCAAGTCTAATGCATATTTTCCATCACAGAGAGCATGGCTTATTTATTTGATGAAGATTTTTGGGACGAAGAGACCCTGCCTGATTTTTCTGAAATCTTACTTCGCAGCGATGATAAGCCAAAAGATGGGAAGATTTATGTGATGTACCATGGAACCACATTGAAGGCGGCCTTGCAGATTATTCAGAATGGTTTTAAGAGGTCAAGTGGTGGTATGTTAGGGCCCGGTGTCTATGTCAGCAGAGATATAGAGAAAGCCGCACGGTATCCTTTGGATGATCAACGAGATCAGGTTATCCTGAAGTTGAGAGTAAATGTGGGAAGAGTAAAGATGATCGATCGCCAAGGCCATCCTCTGCAGAAAACATGGCACCGTGAAGGGTATGACACCGCCTGGGTGCCTGAGTACTGTGGCATGGTTAAAAGTGGATTAGAGGAAGATTGTATTTGGGACCCAAAAAGAGTCAAAGTCGTAGGAATTGTGGATTCACCCCCGGGAAAAGCCACACAACTGAATCAGCTTCTTCAGAAGTATAAAAAATAATCCCTCACTGCCAAAACATTCCCAGCACATACTATTATGTCTGCCAGTGTCTATGTGTATAAAACCACTGTTAAACAATAACAAAATTCAATAAAACTCATTTATATCCCGTTTTCATCATCATTATTGTCGTCATCAATGTTATTATCATTATCCTTAAAGAGGACTTTTCACCAAATTTTTCATTTTCAAATTGACACACAATGTAATGATGACTCCAGAGCAGAATAAAAAGTTTTTGCTTTATTTATTTTTAAATTTTGCCTCTTTGTTGCAGAGATATTATTGAACAAAGTATTTTACACCTAAACAGTTTTGGGTTTTTTAAGCCCAAGTGGGCATTACCAGAGAGATTTCACTGGAGGCGTGTACCTTTTCCTCTATCTGACACTGACCAATAAAAAGCAAGAAAAGGAAAGAAAAGCACGCCCCTGCCATAGCTTAGAACAAGCTTTGCATGAGACAAAATGACACAGCCACTGTAGAGAGGCGAAAAAAGAAACATATTATTCTGTGCAGCGTCTACTACATCGTGTGTCGAGTTCAATATGAAAAACTTGATGAAAGGTTCAATGTAAACCCGATCTGTCACCAGATTTATCAAACTTCATAAATTAGTAGATATATCTCTCAAATCTGATACCCACCTAACTTAATTGACAGCTCCTTAGTGTCCCCCCTCCCTACTGCTGCTGAATCTCCACCCTCTTTGCATGATCGACAGCTCCTCAATGTCCCTCCTTCCTATTGCTGCCGAATCTTCACCCTCTTTTTTTGGTAAATTAGTGAGATTGTGCTTCTAGGCTAAACATTTTTGGCAATGGGATCAGGTTATCCTATGGTTGAAAGAGAATGTGGGTAAAGTAAAAAAAAAGATATCCATCCATCTCGGAAAAATTTGAAGAGCATGATTCTGTATGGGAGTCTTCATACTGCGGCATAGTTAAAACTGAATCGGAGGAAGATTACTCTTGGAATTCAAAAACGATCAAATTGGTAGGAATTGCCAAATTGCCAAATCCCCACCCAAAAAGTTTAGGTTTCTTAATGAGCTTCTTGAGTGGTATAAAAAGTGCTTGCTCACTTCAAAATACACACAGCACATGTACGCTACGTCTGACCGTGTCTGTGTGTACAATACCACTATACAGTTAATATAAAAATCAGAGATTCACTCTACTATAAAAGTATTCTGAAAACTGGTAGATCTGCAGCAGATAACACAAAGATTTTATCCAAACAGCAGCAAGTAACCTAAGTGATACATCAATTAAATCAGGTCTCTGCTCCTACATCATGTTGCTCTCAGATGGGTTATTAAAAGCAAATCCACAGAAGGAGGTATTACATTTCCCCCAAAATTCAAGAATTTATGCTGCAAAAAAGGGCAACAGTATTTAACTGTCAAGATCACAGAAACTAATGCACTAATCAGGATGCAGTAAACCCATTACAATTCTTAAATTTTGGAAAATTGTAATTCCTCTTTCTGTGGCTTTGCTTTTAAATTTAGTGTAGGGGCTCGCAAGTATAAGGAGTTAAGGACCCTTGATACAGGTCGTGACCTTGAGTATTTTGACTAAAATATCGATCAATATACACTGATAAGAAAAAGGGAAACAATGTTTTGAACTTTTGACTTTCAGGTTCCAAATCTCACCATCCACTACTGTTTTGAATGTGAGACTACCATCTAAAGGGAACCTGTCACCTGAATTTGGCGGTACCGGTTTTTGGTCATATGGGTGGAGATTTGGGTGTTTGATTCACCCTTTCCTTACCCGCTGGCTGCATTCTGGCCGCAATATTGGATTGAAGTTCTTTCTCTGTCCTCCGTAGTACATGCCTGCGCAAGGCAATCTTGCCTTGCGCACGCGCAGTATGCTTTGCCCAACTGCGGGCAAAGCCGAAAAGCATTAGTGCGCATGCGCCGGCACACTATGTCCCGGACCACAGCGAAATAGTTCCGGGACATAGTGCGCCGGCGCATGCGCACTAATGCTTTTTGGCTTCGCCCGCAGTTGGGCAAAGCATACTGCGCGTGCACAAGGCAAGATTGCCTTGCGCAGGCGTGTACTACGGAGGACAGAGAAAGAACTTCAATCCAATATTGCGGCCAGCATGCAGCCAGCGGGTAAGGAAAGGGTGAATCAATCACCCGAAAACTCCACCCATATGACTGAAAACTGGTCCCGCCAAATTCAGGTGACAGGTTCCCTTTAAGACAATCATCTTGGCTCTATTAGGCATTTGATTAGTTATGCAGATTCTTTACAGGTATGATTCAAGTACTTTGCGACAGATCCAGTGAAATGCTGCAACTGTTGCGCAAGGGAATGGTATGTGTGATTCAATACATTATGTAAGGGATATGACACAGCTCATACATGATCAGGCAGAATTCCATGGAGTAGCAGGAGTGATGCATGAAGTTATGAATGCAAAACATAAAAAGTTAATACACTGAGCTGTTGTGTGAAATGCTGAATCATTGCTGTCTAAGCTGTGGATTTCAGCTCAGTCGTCAGCCCTTAGATATTGTGGGAGAATTAACTGTCTCATTTTCGATATAGAAAAAAAACATTATCGTCATTATCTTCTGGGTAGAACATTAAACAAAATGGAATACTCAGAAGAGCAGCCGAAAAAAATAAAGATAGAAAACTGGCCACTTTTGACCCAATTAGAGGTCTTGTTCAAAGCTGACATGCCAATTACTTGCACAAGAGTTAGAGATTGTAGTACTCACCTTTTGATTATTCTCTTTTGGAAATTGTTTTTTTTTCTTCTACTTCCATGTGGTGCAGTATTTCTTGAATTATCCATATTTGTGGCATCAGAAACAAGCTTCAGTTTCTTTCTTATGCCTGTCGCTTTCAGAAAGATTCCCATGTCACTTTTTGTGGAGACTTGAGTTTTCACACAAGTCCTAAAAGTAGATAAAGAGAACCAAATCAAACAACTGGGATTCTCATCTTTTTACTGAGGAAAATAATCCAATATCACGTGTCTGAGAGTAGAAAAAGTATGTGAATCATTCCTTTTAATATCTGGTGTGACCCCATTGTGTGGCAATAACAGAAGCTGAAAAATATTTGGTAATTGCTGATTACTCCTGCACATCTGCTTGGATGAATTGTAGCCCACTCACCCTACTAAACTCTGTATGTTGGTGGGATTTCCCCCCATGAACTGCTCGCTTCAGGATGTTTCACAACCTTTCTATAGGATTAATTTGTGGATGACTCATATGCAACAGGTTCCTTCACACATTTTAACAGATTTTTTAAGTTAAATTTTCGGTTTGTGCAGATCAAAGCCCTGACCTTAATGATTAAGGTCAGGACTTTTATTTGCTCAAACCAAAATTTTAACTTAAAAAAATCAGTTAAAATGTGTGAAGGAACCTGTGGCATATGAGTCATTCACTCATTCATATGAGTCATTCTCCTTAACATCACACACCACACCTTATAACATATGATGAGGTTGGTTACAATCATACTTGAGCATATTTTTTTCATCTGGCTGCACAAAAAGTTATTTGTAATTGCTTATTGTCAGCGAACAACAATGTGTACAAAACTTATAAAGAATTTTTGGAGACAATCATGAGTATTCAACTTTACATGGAATTCTTGTAAGTTTTGAAGTCTTTATCAGAAATACATTATAAATATAATGAAACCAGGACAGTATTCACCCCATAAACTACGATGCATACACAAATCAGTTTTGAAAATGAGCCTATGAAAATAATGCATATGTGGGGTCACGTTAGACCCCATTGCGGTTATGGGTACTATATATTGCTGCCTGTCCCTGTGCCTGCAGGGACAATGAATATTTGCTACCAGGATCCAGTGTAGATTGTTACAAGTTCTGAAGCTTTTCTATAGTAAGGAGTTTAATACAAGTAGCATAATAAGGAATTGCAATTAACCCCTTCCCGACCTTTGACGCATACGCTGCGTCATGAAAGTCGGTGCCATTCCGACCCATGACGCAGCATATGCGTCATGGAATGATCGCGTCCCTGCAGATCGGGTGAAAGGGTTAACTCCCATTTCACCCGATCTGCAGGGACAGGGGGAGTGGTAGTTTAGCCCAGGGGGGGTGGCTTCACCCCCTCGTGGCTACGATCACTCTGATTGGCTGTTGAAAGTGAAACTGCCAATCAGAGCGATTTGTAATATTTCACCTAAAAAAATGGTGAAATATTACAATCCAGCCATGGCCGATGCTGCAATATCATCGGCCATGGCTGGACACACTAATGTGCCCCCACCCCACCCCACCGATCGCCCCCCATCCCCCCGATCTGTGGTCCGCTCCCCTCGGTCCTGTGCTCCGCTCCCCCGTCCTCCTGTCCGCTCCCCCCGTGCTCCAATCACACCCCCCCGTGCTCCAATCAAACCCCCCCGCACTCCGATCCCCCCCCGCACAGCGATTCCCCCCCCGTGCTCCAATCCACCCGCCCGCACAGCGATCCCCCACTCCGTGCTCCAATCCACCCCCCCGTGATCCGACGCCCCCCCCCCCCCGTGCCCTGATCTCCCCCCCCTTATACTTACCTGGCCTCCCGGGGACCGTCCGTCTTCTTTCCTGGGCGCCGCCATCTTCCAAAATGGCGGGCGCATGTGCAGTGCGCCCGCCGAATCTGCCGGCCAGAGTGAATTTTGATCACTGAGATAGGTTATATCTCAGTGATCAAAATAAAAAAAAAAGTAAATGACCACCCCCCCTTTGTCACCCCCATAGGTAGGGACAATAAAAAAAATATATATTTTTTTTCCACTAAGGTTGGGGTAAGAACTAGGGTTAGGGGTAGGGTTAGGGGTAGGGTTAGGGGTAGGGGTAGGGTTAGGGGTAGGGTTAGGGTTTCGGTATGTGCACACGTATTCTGGTCCTCTGCGGATTTTTCCGCTGCGGATTTGATAAATCCGCAGTGCTAAACCGCTGCGGATTTATGGCGGATTTACCATGTTTTTTCTGCGCATTTCAATGCCCTTTTACAACAGTGATTTTCTATTTGAGCAGTTGTAAAACCGCTGCGGAATCCGCAGAAAGAAGTGACATGCTGCGGAATGTAAACCGCTGCGTTTCCGTGCAGTTTTTCTGCAGCATGTGAACAGCGATTTTTGTTTCCCATAGGTTTGCATTGAACTGTAAACTCATGGGAAACTGCTGCGGATCCGCAGCGTTTTCCGCAGCGTGTGCACATAACTTTAGAATTAGGCTATGTGCACACGGTGCGGATTGGCCGCTATGTGCCCATGGTGCGGAAAATACCGCGCGGGAACGCTGCGTTGTATTTTCCGCAGCATGTCAATTCTTTGTGCGGATTCCGCAGCGTTTTACACCTGTTCCTCAATAGGAATCCGCAGGTGAAATCCGGACAAAAAACACTGGAAATCCGCGGTAAAACACAGTGCCTTTTACCCGCGGATTTTTCAAAAATGGTGCTGAAAAATCTCATACGAATCCGCAACGTTGGCACATAGCCTTAGGGCTAGGGTTGGGTTGGAATTAGGGTTGTGGTTAGGGTTAGGGGTGTGTTGGGGTTACGGGTGTGTCGGGGTTAGGGTTGTGATTAGGGTTACGGCTACAGTTGGGATAAGGTTTAGGGGTGTGTTGGGGTTAGAATTGAGGGGTTTCCACTGTTTAGGCACATCAGGGGGTCTCCAAACGCAACATGGCGCCACCATTGATTCCAGCCAATCTTGTATTCAAAAAGTCAAATGGTGCTCCCTCACTTCCGAGCCCCGACGTGTGCCCAAACAGTGGTTTACCCCCACATATGGGGTACCAGCATACTCAGGACAAACTGCGCAACAATTACTGGGGTCCAATTTCTCCTGTTACCCTTGAGAAAATAAAAAATTGCTTGCTAAAACATCATTTTTGAGGAAAGAAAAATGATTTTTTATTTTCACGGCTCTGCGTTGTAAACGTCTGTGAAGCACTTGGGGGTTCAAAGTGCTCACCACATATCTAGATAAGTTCCTTGGGGGGTCTAGTTTCCAAAATGGGGTCACTTGTGGGGGGTTTCTACTGTTTAGGCACACCAGGGGCTCTGCAAACGCAACATGACGTCCGCAGACCATTCCATCAAAGTCTGCATTTCAAAAGTCACTACTTCCCTTCTGAGCCCCGACGTGTGCCCAAACAGTGGTTTACCCCCACACATGGGCTATCAGCGTACTCAGGAGAAACTGGACAACAACTTTTGTGGTCCAATTTCTCCTGTAACCCTTGGGAAAATAAAAAATTCTGGGCTAAAAAATTATTTTTGAGGAAAGAAAACGTATTTATTATTTTCACGGCTCTGTGTTATAAACTTCTGTAAAGCACTTGGGGGTTGAAAGTGCTCACCACATATCTAGATAAGTTCCTTTTGGGGTCTAGTTTCCAAAATGGGGTCACTTGTGGGGGGTTTCTACTGTTTAGCCACATCAGGGGCTCTGCAAACGCAACGTGACGCCCGCAGAGCATTCCATCAAAGTCTGCATTTCAAAACGTCACTACTTCACTTCCGAGCCCCAGCATCTGCCTAAACAGTGGTTTACCCCCACATATTGGGTATCCGCGTACTCAGGAGAAACTGGACAACAACTTTTGGGGTCAAATTTCTCCTGTTACCCTTGGGAAAATAAAAAATTGCGGGCTAAAAAATCATTTTTGAGAAAAGAATTTTATTTTTTTATTTTCATGGCTCTGCGTTATAAACTTCTGTGAAGCACTTGAGGGTTCAAAGTGCTCACCACACATCTAGATTAGTTCCTTTGGGGGTCTAGTTTCCAAAATGGGGTCATTTGTGGGGGATCTCCAATGTTTAGGCACACAGGGGCTCTCCAAACGCGACATGGTGTCCGCTGTTATGGCTGGCAATCAGGCAACACAGCGTGCAGTAATCAGCGCACATACAGAGATCTGGCAATAACCAAAAACAATAGGACGAGCTCTGAGACGTGGAATCTCTGTAGACTGCAGTACCTGATCTATCCTCACACAACTATAAGCAGCAGTGGATTGCGCCTAACAACTACCTATGCAACTCGGCACTGCCTGAGGAGCTGACTAGCCTGAAGATAGAAATACAAGCCTGACTTACCTCAGAGAAATACCCCAAAGGAATAGGCAGCCCCCCACATATAATGACTGTTAGCAAGATGAAAAGACAAACGTAGGAATGAAATAGATTCAGCAAAGTGAGGCCCGATATTCTAGACAGAGCGAGGATAGCAAAGAGAACTATGCAGTCTACAAAAAACCCTAAAACGAAAACCACGCAAAGGGGCAAAAAGACCCACCGTGCCGAACTAACAGCACGGCGGTGCACCCCTCTGCTTCTCAGAGCTTCCAGCAAAAGACAATAGCAAGCTGGACAGAAAAAAACAGAAAACAAACTAGAAGCACTTATCTAGCAGAGCAGCAGGTCCAAGGAAAGATGCAGTAGCTCAGATCCAACACTGGAACATTGACAAGGAGCAAGGAAGACAGACTCAGGTGGAGCTAAATAGCAAGGCAGCCAACGAGCTCACCAAAACACCTGAGGGAGGAAGCCCAGAGACTGCAATACCACTTGTGACCACAGAAGTGAACTCAGCCACAGAATTCACAACAGTCCGCTAATGATTGGAGCTAATTTTCCATTTAAAAAGCCAAATGGCGTGCCTTCCCTTCTGAGCCCTGCCGTGCGCCCAAACAGTGGTTTACCCCCACATATGGGGTATCTGCGTACTCAGGACAAACTGGACAACATTTGTGGTCCAATTTCTCCTATTACCATTGGCAAAATAGGAAATTCTAGGCTAAAAAATCATTTTTGAGAAAAGAAAAATTATTTTTTATTTTCATGGCCCTGCATTATAAACTTCTGTGAAGCACCTGGGGGTTTAAAGTGCTCAGTATGCATCTAGATAAGTTCCTTGGGGGGTTTAGTTTCCAAAATGGGGTCACTTGTGGGGGAGCTCCATTGCATAGGCACACAGGGGTTCTCCAAATGCGACATGGTGTCCGCTAACAAATGGAGCTAATTTTCCATTCAAAAAGTCAAAAGGCGCGCCTTCCCTTCCGAGCCCTGCCGTGTGCCCAAACAGTGGTTTACCCCCACATATGAGGTATCGGCGTACTCGGGAGAAATTGCCCAACAAATTTTATGATCCATTTTATCCTATTGCCCATGTGAAAATGAAAAAATTGAGGCGAAAAGAATTTTTTGTGTGAAAAAAAAGTACTTTTTCATTTTTACAGATCAATTTGTGAAGCACCTGAGGGTTTAAAGTGCTCACTAGGCATCTAGATAAGTTCCTTGGGGGGTCCAGTTTCCAAAATGGGGTCACTTGTGGGGGAGCTCCAATGTTTAAGCACACAGGGTCTCTCCAAACGCGACATGGTGTCCGCTAACGATGGAGATAATTTTTCATTCAAAAAGTCAAATGGCGCTCCTTCCCTTCCGAGCCTTACCATGTGCCCAAACAGTGGTTTATCCCCACATGTGAGGTATCGGTGTGCTCAGGAGAAATTGCCACACAAATTTTAGGATCCATTTTATCCTGTTGTCCATGTGAAAATGAAAAAATTGAGGCGAAAAGAAATTTTTTGTGAAAAAAAAGTACTTTTTCATTTTTACGGATCAATTTGTGAAGCAGCTGGGGGTTTAAAGGGCTCACTATGCATCTAGATAAGTTCATTGGGGCGTCTAGTTTCCAAAATGGGGTCACTTGTGGGGGAGCTCCAATTTTTAGGCACACGGGGGCTCTCCAAACGTGACATGGTGTCCGCTAAAGAGTGCAGCCAATTTTTCATTCAAAAAGTCAAATGGCGCTCCTTCCCTTCCAAGCCCTGCCGTGCGCCCAAACAGTGGTTTACCCCCACATATGATGTATCAGCGTACTCAGGACAAATTGGACAACAACTTTCGTGGTTCAGTTTCTCCTTTTACCATTGGGAAAATACAAAAATTGTTGCTGAAAAATCATTTTTGTGACTAAAAAGTTAAATGTTCATTTTTTCCTTCCATGTTGCTTCTGCTGCTGTGAAGCACCTGAAGGGTTAATAAACTTCTTGAATGTGGTTTTGTGCACCTTGAGGAGTGCAGTTTTTAGAATGGTGTCACTTTTGGGTATTTTCAGCCATATAGACCCCTCAAACTGACTTCAAATGTGAGGTGGTCCCTAAAAAAAATGGTTTTGTAAATTTCGTTGTAAAAATGAGAAATCGCTGGTCAAATTTTAACCCTTATAACTTCCTAGCAAAAAAAAATGTTGTTTCCAAAATTGTGCTGATGTAAAGTAGACGTGTGGGAAATGTTATTTATTAACTATTTTGTGTCACATACCTCTCTGGTTTAACAGAATAAAAATTCAAAATGTGAAAATTGCGAAATTTTCAAAATTTTCGCCAAATTTCCGTTTTTATCACAAATAAACACAGAATTTATTGACCTAAATTTACCACTAACATGAAGCCCAATATGTCACGAAAAAAACAATCTCAGAACCGCTAGGATCCATTGAAGCGTTCCTGAGTTATTACCTCATAAAGGGACACTGGTCAGAATTGCAAAAAATGGCAAGGTCTTTAAGGTCAAAATAGGCTGGGTCATGAAGGGGTTAAATCTGCTATCAAGCTTTAAAAGTCATAAAATAAGACAATAACAGAATAAAAAGGTGTTCTCTTTTTGGATGAACCTAATAGAACTTTTCTATTGAAGAAATCCTTCCATCATTGCTCTTCAGCTCTATTATCTCATCTCTCCTGCTTTTGAAAAGAAAAGAGAAATTTGTTTACTTGCGAGGCGTAAGCAATGATGAAATACCCTTTACTAGACAAGAAGAAAGGCAATGTCACAGCGAGTTATCTTTATGATTTGTACACGTATATCGTTGACTGTGGGTAAAAACGTCAATTTCCAGGAATCCTACAGCACCTGTTTAGAAACAAAACATAAAATAACTTTAACGTGCAGTCATCTGTTGTCCGCCACTCCTGCAGCAGAGAAGCCTGGGGTAACATAGTAACATAGTAACATAGTTAGTAAGGCCGAAAAAAGACATTTGTCCATCCAGTTCAGCCTATATTCCATCATAATAAATACCCAGATCTACGTCCTTCTACAGAACCTAATAATTGTATGATACAATATTGTTCTGCTCCAGTACATTAAAGATTATGGGTTCATATACTGTATGAGTACTCAAAAAAGTTATTGTAGGAGTTTCAAGTGTTTTTTTTAACCAACACTCCCGAAAGACCCATATATATTGTATCCATCATTCCATGGAATTCTTTCCCATTCTTTATTGGATTGCATGGCTAGTACATTTTTTCTGTAGTAAAATATGGATGTAAAACCTGGACGAAAAGGAAACAAGGCAGAAGAAGAATTGATGCCTCCAAAATGTGGTGCTGGAGAAGAATGTGATCAACACCATGGATGGCAAGAAGAACAAATCAGTTTTTGAACAAATCATGCCAGACATGTCACTCATAGCAAGCAAGAGTCACCAAACCTACGACTTGCCTATTTTGGACACATCTTACAAAGAGAACAATCACTGGAAAAGGACATCATGGTCCGAAAAATAGAAGGAACGAGGTGAAGGGGAAGACCAGTACCCAATGGCTTGGTGCAATCAAGATAATGGTGGAGAAGGCCATGGTGGACCTATCTAGGTGTGCATAAGGTCGATCTTCCTACTGATCTTTCATCCATTAAGTCACCATGGCTCGAAATCGAGCCAAAGGCCATTAAATAATGAATAATAATAATTTGATTGCCTCATTGGGGGAGGGACCAATATTAATAGTAAATCTGAGTTAAGTGCTATGGAATATGTTGGAGCTATATAACCAAACAAAAATAAAACAACGGCTTTAATTATTGGTTAGAAATGACTGACTCATAAAACTTATAAATATGGTCAGCACATTGTGTATTCTAAGCCTATCCAGACATCCGAATGATGAAAAACAACCACAGAAATTCCTTGTGGAATAATAAGTGAAATTTCGAGATTGAAAGAATATATACATTGCAGAGCTTTATATCTGGATGGCCAACAGATACCCACGAGACCTTATAATCCTAATTTTAATGTTGATTTAGCCATCAGAGAGTATATGGCGCTTGTCCATATATCTGGTAAGCAAAAGGCTGATTGTGCCATGGCAATAGATCATGAAGAATTTATGGCGGGATTCACTCTATTTACTTTTGATTTATCACCTGATCAAGAGCCTGAAGGGCATTTCTCACTCATTAAAACAGGTAAACTACGTGCTGAAGTCCGGTTTGCGCTACCCACACCCCACACAATAAATATGATTGTTTTTGCAGTCAACCACACCATTCTGGAAATTAATAATAGGAGAGAGATCTTGTATGATTTTAATTAAGTAATGATGGACAGTCTACAGCTTACAGCGGTACTGAAGGCCGATAATTATACAGACCGTATATTCGCCGGTGTGTTTCCATGTGATTTGCTTCCGGAAGAAAGAGTGACTCAGAGACCCGCAGCATATATCGTGAATACAGACCCGTCGAGTCAAGCTGGGCAATACTGGGTATTGATCGTACTCTGCGATGATAAGATGGGCATATTTTTTGATACCTACGGCTTTTGTCCGGATAGCATTATCTTTCCACGCGAAGTTGTGACATTCCTGAACAAGAATTGTGAATCTTATTGTTACAAAAACTCGCAAATCCAGGATACGTATAGTACTGTATGTGGCCATTATTGCATATATGTATTACATCATTTAGCGTGCGGATTACCATTCAAAAAGCTTTTTCAGTGTTTCACTTCTGACTTGCGGAGAAATGATAGAATCGTATCAGATTTTGTGGCATCAAAATCAGCCACTTTAATAAAGATCTGTTCTAACAGGCATTATCTATTTCAACAAAAATGTGGTTGATCTAGATGTCTGCCCAGGACATAGCCCCCATTGTTATCTATCGGCTACTAGCAATTAGGTAAATTCCCTAATGCCCCGTTTCATATGGAAGTTGATTGATTACATTCCAATGATGTTGTGTGTGTGTGTGGCATTGCTACCTTATAATGTGTTCTTTATTTTCATTTAGTTCAGCTTAAAAAATGTTTATTGCCAGATCTGTGTGCTTCTGCAATACTGTTTCCTTCACTTCTGTGACCCCAGAACTCATAACACTCACATCTGTTTGTTGTGTATCTGGACATATCGCTGTCCCGCTGTTGATTGATCTCTTCTAGCTGTCTGGATGTATCTGCGACATTGAACTGTTTGTTGTGTTTTGTCTGTACGTATCTGTGCACCACATGTATCAAGTCTCACAACAACTGGATAATTGCTCTGTTCCTGCATGATCACATCTGGTTGTATTTAAGCATGGAAATCGCTCCTGAACACGACACCTTGTCTGTGATACACACAATGCCTTTCACATAACATGCTGCAGAAACACGATCATTTTGAACTATGTGATCACTGGGAATAAAATACATTGCTCTGATTACAGCACCTGATTACAGCACCCAACTCATATAAAATGAAAATCTAATATGATATAAAAGCGATGTATCAAATACTGTGATAACAATATCAAACACTATCAAAAGTGGGAAGCAACCAAATACACTGACAGGGAGAGGAGGGGTTACACACTTTTGATAAACTTTGATAGGGGCGGGACAGCGGTCAAAGTAAGTTTGAAGAGCGATACCTCTTCTCTACTACTCCTATCCTTTAAATGATAGAAAACGGGGTACTATTAGTTTTTTTTAAGGGACCATTAACTTGCTTTGGCCAGTTTGATTCGCAACACAGATCAAAAAAAGGACATATCTCCTTAAAGAAAATCTGTCGCCATGTTTTTTCTGCCCCCCACTGAGAGCAGCATAATGTAGGGGCAGAGAGCCTGTTTCCACAGATGTGTCACTTAGGTTAGTAGCTGGAACAGTTTTGATAAAATCATAGTTTTTCTACCGTGTATCTACCTCTTCTCTCCAGAGCTGTGCATAACTCCACCCACACCCCTGATTGGCTGATTTCTGTGTATACTGTGCATATGCAGAAAGCTGCCAATTAGTGCTGGGGAATTGGTTGGACCAGGAGGGAGCTAGTCTTCAAGTGATAATCTCCAGCTGACAAAACACAGATTTTATTGAACTAACAGCATCCAGATGTCATGCATCTGATTTTGAATCCTTGAGCCTGTGCTTTGTGGTCAGCTTCTCCGCTGAGCCACAGCAGATACACCTTTTCTCTGTTTCTCTGGGTGTTTAGTTTCTGTTATCCTCGGTACAGTCTTTTTAGGATAACAGGTGTTTTCATTTACTCATTTCTCTGCCCTATCACCATTTGGGTGCGGCTTCATATACTTTCCCCCCTGCTGGTATTTCCTGCTCTGCTGTAGTTGAAGCCAGTCAGTGAAAGACCAGCTAGGGTTTATCTCTGCTTTTCATGTTCTTTACCCTGCACCCATCTGTTTATTTTAGAAAGTAGCATATTCTTTAACACTACATACTTAATCCTTTATTTTGTATCTTGTGCTTTGTTTTACTCACTCTGGGATCTCTCTCAGCACACTTTCCCTTCTGTAGATAATTTGCACTCTGCTCTGCCCCCCGGTTCTTTAGGAGGAATGTAAAGAGCTCGACAGCCTTTCAGGCAGCCTAGGTCTGAGTTGCCATTTTCTAGTCTGTGGGTAGGGCTATCTCAGCTCTCGCAGGAACCACTAGGGACTGTGTGGTCAGGATCTCTAGTTTGTACAGGAACCAGCAGGGTCAGTCGCAGCTTTTAGTGTTTTGTATAGGAACCGTCAGGGTCAGTTGCAATTTTTAGTGTGTCACCTATATTGCCAAGTCAGTTGCTACACTATCTTAACTTAACAACAGCCCCATAAGTGATACGTCGTTGGAATCAGGATCTCTTCCCCTACAATCATGATGCTATCATATTACAGAAAAAAAAAAACATTCTGACAGAATTCTTTTAATCACTCAAAAAAAAAAGGCGGGTGAAAATGCACATTTATCATAATGGGTCCGCGATCTATCTGCAAAACTATATGTACCAAAAAAACTAATGTGTTAAGGAGCTTTAAGTCTGATTATTTGTAGTTGGTGAGAGAACACAGAGGAAATCACTGTTCTTACCTTAGACTATAAAAAGACTACTACGGGACCAGCTGCTTCGAAAGCATCACCAAACCAGGGATTCAAGCTTCAGGAGGCTAATTTGCATATTCCAGGTGCCTTCTGGGAGAAGCGAAGTCTCCCTAAGCTAGAAGATCGTTGGGTACAGCCGGGACCAGCTGCTTCGAAAGCATCACCAAACCGCGCGCCTTAGGGCGCGCGAATTTTTGCCAGTAGGACATTATTGCAAGAGAGCTTGGCTGAGTAGATTACACAAGAAGGAAAACACACAGCAAGTCAGCAGGATCTAGGAGCAACATGGCAGATGTGACAACCTACATGGTGAGCTGCAGCATGTGCTACATGTTCACAGATCGACCAGAAGAAGAATCAAATTTCACCTGTCAGAAGTGTAGACTAGTGGCCCTTTTAGAAGAAAAGGTGCGGGGTCTGGAAGAAAGAATAGCAACTTTGAAACTCATCAAAGAGAATGAAGACTTTCTAGACAGAACAGAAGCATCTCTACTGGTCACAGAAGGTGCAAAAAGTGTCAGAGAACCTCCAAAAGCAGATGAGTGGAAGCATGTGACCAAAAGAAGCAAGAAGACCATGGAGAAATCACCAACCACACAACTGAAGAACCGATATCAAATCTTTGTAGAGGATGAAGATGGCACACCTAAGAATGAAGCAATACCAGCAAGCAAAAAAGAAAAGGGCACACAGCAACAAGTGACAGCAAAAAGTACAGCCAAGAAGCAACGAAGAGTGGTGGTGGTGGGAGACTCACTACTGAGAGGCACAGAAGCAGCCATCTGCAGACCGGACATAACTGCAAGAGAAGTATGCTGCCTTCCAGGTGCGATGATCAAGGATGTGACCGATAGGATACCAAAGCTCTTCAGCTCCAAGGACGTCCACCCATTTCTTCTGATACATGTTGGCACCAATGACACGGCAAGGAAGGACCTACCGACAATCTGCAAGGACTTTGAAGAGTTGGGGAAGAAAGTAAAGGAACTGGATGCACAGGTAGTTTTTTCTTCTATCCTTCCAGTAGACGGGCATGGCACCAGGAGATGGAACAGGATCCTTGATGCAAACAACTGGCTAAGACGATGGTGCAGACAACAAGGATTTGGATTCCTGGACCACGGTGTGAATTACTGGTATGATGGACTCCTCGCCAGAGACGGACTACACCTCAACAAACCTGGGAAACACACATTCGCCAGAAGACTCGCTACACTCATCAGGAGGGCGTTAAACTAGAAGAAGAGGGGACGGGAAGAAAAACATTAGACTCGAACAAAGACGACCCAGGAAAACATACTCTGAAGGGAGGTAAGAACATTTCTAAAACAATCCACAGTGAGGAGATTGGAACAAAACAAAATCCTCTAAACTGCATGCTCGCAAACGCCAGAAGCCTGACAAACAAGATGGAAGAACTAGAAGCAGAAATATCTACAGGTAACTTTGACATAGTGGGAATAACCGAGACATGGTTAGATGAAAGCTATGACTGGGCAGTTAACTTACAGGGTTACAGTCTGTTTAGAAAGGATCGTAAAAATCGGAGAGGAGGAGGGGTTTGTCTCTATGTAAAGTCTTGTCTAAAGTCCACTTTAAGGGAGGATATTAGCGAAGGGAATGAGGATGTCGAGTCCATATGGGTTGAAATTCATGGAGGGAAAAATGGTAACAAAATTCTCATTGGGGTCTGTTACAAACCCCCAAATATAACAGAAAGCATGGAAAGTCTACTTCTAAAGCAGATAGATGAAGCTGCAACCCATAATGAGGTCCTGGTTATGGGGGACTTTAACTACCCGGATATTAACTGGGAAACAGAAACCTGTGAAACCCATAAAGGCAACAGGTTTCTGCTAATAACCAAGAAAAATTATCTTTCACAATTGGTGCAGAATCCAACCAGAGGAGCAGCACTTTTAGACCTAATACTATCTAATAGACCTGACAGAATAACAAATCTGCAGGTGGTCGGGCATTTAGGAAATAGCGACCACAATATTGTGCAGTTTCACCTGTCTTTCACTAGGGGGACTTGTCAGGGAGTCACAAAAACACTGAACTTTAGGAAGGCAAAGTTTGAACAGCTTAGAGATGCCCTTAATCTGGTAGACTGGGACAATATCCTCAGAAATAAGAATACAGATAATAAATGGGAAATGTTTAAGAACATCCTAAATAGGCAGTGTAAGCGGTTTATACCTTGTGGGAATAAAAGGACTAGAAATAGGAAAAACCCAATGTGGCTAAACAAAGAAGTAAGACAGGCAATTAACAGTAAAAAGAAAGCATTTGCACTACTAAAGCAGGATGGCACCATTGAAGCTCTAAAAAACTATAGGGAGAAAAATACTTTATCTAAAAAACTAATTAAAGCTGCCAAAAAGGAAACAGAGAAGCACATTGCTAAGGAGAGTAAAACTAATCCCAAACTGTTCTTCAACTATATCAATAGTAAAAGAATAAAAACTGAAAATGTAGGCCCCTTAAAAAATAGTGAGGAAAGAATGGTTGTAGATGATGAGGAAAAAGCTAACATATTAAACACCTTCTTCTCCACGGTATTCACGGTGGAAAATGAAATGCTTGGTGAAATCCCAAGAAACAATGAAAACCCTATATTAAGGGTCACCAATCTAACCCAAGAAGAGGTGCGAAACTGGCTAAATAAGATTAAAATAGATAAATCTCCGGGTCCGGATGGCATACACCCACGAGTACTAAGAGAACTAAGTAATGTAATAGATAAACCATTATTTCTTATTTTTAGTGACTCTATAGCGACAGGGTCTGTTCCGCAGGATTGGCGCATAGCAAATGTGGTGCCAATATTCAAAAAGGGCTCTAAAAGTGAACCTGGAAATTATAGGCCAGTAAGTCTAACCTCTATTGTTGGTAAAATATTTGAAGGGTTTCTGAGGGATGTTATTCTGGATTATCTCAATGAGAATAACTGTTTAACTCCATATCAGCATGGGTTTATGAGAAATCGCTCCTGTCAAACCAATCTAATCAGTTTTTATGAAGAGGTAAGCTATAGGCTGGACCACGGTGAGTCATTGGACGTGGTATATCTCGATTTTTCCAAAGCGTTTGATACCGTGCCGCACAAGAGGTTGGTACACAAAATGAGAATGCTTGGTCTGGGGGAAAATGTGTGTAAATGGGTTAGTAACTGGCTTAGTGATAGAAAGCAGAGGGTGGTTATAAATGGTATAGTCTCTAACTGGGTCGCTGTGACCAGTGGGGTACCGCAGGGGTCAGTATTGGGACCTGTTCTCTTCAACATATTCATTAATGATCTGGTAGAAGATTTACACAGTAAAATATCGATATTTGCAGATGATACAAAACTATGTAAAGCAGTTAATACAAGAGAAGATAGTATTCTGCTACAGATGGATCTGGATAAGTTGGAAACTTGGGCTGAAAGGTGGCAGATGAGGTTTAACAATGATAAATGTAAGGTTATACACATGGGAAGAGGGAATCAATATCACCATTACACACTGAACGGGAAACCACTGGGTAAATCTGACAGGGAGAAGGACTTGGGGATCCTAGTTAATGATAAACTTACCTGGAGCAGCCAGTGCCAGGCAGCAGCTGCCAAGGCAAACAGGGTCATGGGGTGCATTAAAAGAGGTCTGGATACACATGATGAGAGCATTATACTGCCTCTGTACAAATCCCTAGTTAGACCGCACATGGAGTACTGTGTCCAGTTTTGGGCACCGGTGCTCAGGAAGGATATAATGGAACTAGAGAGAGTACAAAGGAGGGCAACAAAATTAATAAAGGGGATGGGAGAACTACAATACCCAGATAGATTAGCGAAATTAGGATTATTTAGTCTAGAAAAAAGACGACTGAGGGGCGATCTAATAACCATGTATAAGTATATAAGGGGACAATACAAATATCTCGCTGGGGATCTGTTTATACCAAGGAAAGTGACGGGCACAAGGGGGCATTCTTTGCGTCTGGAGGAGAGAAGGTTTTTCCACCAACATAGAAGAGGATTCTTTACTGTTAGGGCAGTGAGAATCTGGAATTGCTTGCCTGAGGAGGTGGTGATGGCGAACTCAGTCGAGGGGTTCAAGAGAGGCCTGGATGTCTTCCTGGAGCAGAACAATATTGTATCATACAATTATTAGGTTCTGTAGAAGGACGTAGATCTGGGTATTTATTATGATGGAATATAGGCTGAACTGGATGGACAAATGTCTTTTTTCGGCCTTACTAACTATGTTACTATGTTACTATGTTACTATGTTACATACGCTGACTAATAATAACAGGAAATAAAGACCTTTTTACGGGAGTTCCCCAGTAGATGTTTAATAACGAAACTTAATAAAACTATATAAAGCTTAGTTCTCTGTCGCCCACCACTCCTGCAGCAGAGGAGCCCTGGTAAGTGCTTTTTTTCCTCTGTTTTTGCTATTTGAGTGCTCAAAAATATATTGTAGGAATGGCAATGTTAACAGAATAGATATCTATGGATACATCGATTCTATTGGATCATTAGTAAACTTGACATTTCTTCAATATAACTTGCTATTAGTTTGCTTAACACCCCATCCTAAGGGTATATTTACTTTTTCTGCCTGAAAAATCCACATTTAAAGCTACGGATTTTTCCTGCATTTTTGATGTGTGTTCTTGATGCTGCTTTCATGCACACATTTTTTAAACTCAGGAGAACCCCATGAATTTTTCAAGCATAAGACACTCAAGGAAACTCTTAGCATTTTTTCTAAGCATGTTTTATATTGCTTTTTTCGGTCATTTCCTGAGCAGTTTTCAGACGTCTTTGGCCATCGGCATTTTTTGGGGAATGTTTTTCGCATGGTTTTTGTGGTCTTTTTTTACTGTCATTTTCTGGTACTTTTTTTTTTTCGCTCCATTGATGAAGAAACTGCAAGTGGCTATTTAATCAAAATCAATGGCAAAATACTCCAAAAAACGTCCGGTCGTCTTCCGAGCGTCTTTTGAGTTTTTCTATTCACCGGTCTTGTAAAGAACAAAGTGTCTTCTGAGCGGGAAAAAAAAAAACCTAGAAGAATCGACGTCACTTCTTTTAACCAAGTTTTTGGAAACCTAAAGTGGTTAAAAAAACATTGAAACCTGAACCTGAACCTGTGCACAGAAAGTCGTGACTATGTAGAAATGCATATGTTCATGATTTTAAGCTTGTTATGGTAGTTTTGGGGGAGATTTCTGCACCATGTGCACTAGAGGGGCGTTTTCCCTATTAAATTGTGTATAAAGCTTATTATAAAAATCAAATTATTTTGTCATGTGAATTTTGGAGTGGAATTTGTCCTAAAATAAGAGCTAAAAAAATTAATAACAAGCCTGCCGGTGGTGCGTTTGTTATTTTTTTGTGGATTTGATGCAGTCTTTACTGTATATGGCAAAAATGAATTGAAAATCAAGAATTTTTGTGCCGAAAATTTCAACTGTGTGTGAATGAGAGACGTTAAATCTTCTCTACGTAGCGGATAATGCATTGTGCTGCGTATTATCTGACCTCAAATCTGCACAAAACGTCTGCGCCATATACACTCCATGATATCTGTCTGAGTACAGATAATGTAGTAGATGTCACCTGCAGTCCTATGTAACACCACAGATCACACAGTGATAACTCTCTGAGTACAGATAATGCAGTAGATGTCACCTGCAGTCCTATGTAACACCACAGATAGCACAGTGATAACTCTCTGAGTACAGATAACATAGTAGATGTCACCTGCAGTCCTATGTAACATCACAGATCACACTGTGACGTCTCTGAATACAGATAATGTAGTAGATGTCACCTGCAGTCCTATGTAACACCACAGATCACATTGTGACGTCTCTGAATACAGATAATGTAGTAGATGTCACCTGCAGTCCTGTGTAACATCACAGATCACACTGTGACGTCTCTAAGTACAGATAATGCAGTAGATGTCACCTGCAGTCCTATGTAACATCACAGATAACACAGTGATAACTCTCTGAGTACAGATAATGTAGTAGATGTCACCTGCAGTCCTATGTAACAGATAACACAGTGATAACTCTCTGAGTACAGATAATGTAGTAGATGTCACCTGCAGTCCTATGTAACACCACAGATCACACTGTGATGTCTCTCTGAGTACAGATAATGTAGATGTCACCTGCAGTCCTATGTAACATCACAGATAACACAGTGATAACTCTCTGAGTACAGATAATGTAGTAGATGTCACCTGCAGTCCTATGTAACATCACAGATCACACTGTGATGTCTCTCTGAGTACAGATAATGTAGTAGATGTCACCTGCAGTCCTATGTAACACCACAGATCACATTGTGACGTCTCTGAATACAGATAATGTAGTAGATGTCACCTGCAGTCCTGTGTAACATCACAGATCACACTGTGACGTCTCTAAGTACAGATAATGCAGTTGATGTCACCTGCAGTCCTATGTAACACCACAGATAACACAGTGATAACTCTCTGAGTACAGATAATGTAGTAGATGTCACCTGCAGTCCTATGTAACACCACAGATCACACTGTGATGTCTCTCTGAGTACAGATAATGTAGTAGGTGTCACCTGCAGTCCTATGTAACACTACAGATAACACAGTGATAACGCTCTGAGTACAGATAATGTAGTAGATGTCACCTGCAGTCCTATGTAACACCATAGATAACACAGTGATAACTCTCTGAGTACAGATAATGTAGTAGATGTCACCTGCAGTCCTATGTAACACCACAGATAACACAGTGATAACTCTCTGAGTACAGATAATGTAGTAGATGTCACCTGCAGTCCTATGTAACACCACAGATAACACAGTGATAACTCTCTGAGTACAGATAATGTAGTAGATGTCACCTGCAGTCCTATGTAACACCACAGATAACACAGTGATAACTCTCTGAGTACAGATAATGTAGTAGATGTCACCTGCAGTCCTATGTAACACCACAGATCACACTGTGATGTCTCTCTGAGTACAGATAATGTAGATGTCACCTGCAGTCCTATGTAACATCACAGATAACACAGTGATAACTCTCTGAGTACAGATAACATAGTAGATGTCACCTGCAGTCCTATGTAACATCACAGATCACACTGTGACGTCTCTGAATACAGATAATGTAGTAGATGTCACCTGCAGTCCTGTGTAACATCACAGATCACACTGTGACGTCTCTAAGTACAGATAATGCAGTAGATGTCACCTGCAGTCCTATGTAACATCACAGATAACACAGTGATAACTCTCTGAGTACAGATAATGTAGTAGATGTCACCTGCAGTCCTATGTAATACCACAGATAACACAGTGAGGACTCTCTGAGTACAGATAATGTAGTAGATGTCACCTGCAGTCCTATGTAATACCACAGATAACACAGTGAGGACTCTCTGAGTACAGATAATGTAGTAGATGTCACCTGCAGTCCTATGTAACACCACAGATAACACAGTGAGGACTCTCTGAGTACAGATAATGTAGTAGATGTCACCTGCAGTCCTATGTAACATCACAGATAACACAGTGATAACTCTCTGAGTACAGATAACATAGTAGATGTCACCTGCAGTCCTATGTAACATCACAGATCACACTGTGACGTCTCTGAGTACAGATAATGTAGTAGATGTCACCTGCAGTCCTATGTAACACCACAGATAACACAGTGAGGACTCTCTGAGTACAGATAATGTAGTAGATGTCACCTGCAGTCCTATGTAATACCACAGATAACACAGTGAGGACTCTCTGAGTACAGATAATGTAGTAGATGTCACCTGCAGTCCTATGTAACACCACAGATAACACAGTGAGGACTCTCTGAGTACAGATAATGTAGTAGATGTCACCTGCAGTCCTATGTAGCGCCACATATAACACAATGATAACTCTCTGAGAACACATAATGTAGTAGATGTCACCTGCAGTCCTATGTAACACCACAGATCACACTGTGACGTCTCTGAGTACAGATAATGTAGTAGATGTCACCTGCAGTCCTATGTAATGCCACACATATTCGTCATCTGCACCCCTTTCCAGTAACGGTGCCTCGTCTGTGCCTCCACATGGTAGTAATGCCACACTGTGCCCATACACAATAATAGTGCCCCCATTTTCCTATCACAAGGTAGTAGTGACACCTTTTCATAGCCACACTGTAAAAGTGTACCTTCTGTGCCTCCACACAGTAACAATGCGCCCTTTGTGCTTCCAAGAGGAAAAGTCCCCTTTTTATTTATGCCTCACGTGTTAACAGAGACCCCTTTGTTATTCACGCAGTAATATTGCCCCCCTTTGTGATCCTACACAGTACTAGTGGTCCTTCATTGTCTCTCTATGGTAATAGTGCCACTATGTGCCCCTACACAAAAACAATGCCCCCTGTTACCATACACAGTAATATTTCCTCATTTGTGCCTCCACATGGTAATCGGGGCCCCTTTGCACCTTTACACAGTAATAGTGCCTCCAGTCTGCATCTACAGGCTAATAGTGCTTCTCTGTACCCCAACATGGAAATATTACCCCCTCTGCATATCCACAGGGAATCAGTGTCGCCTCCCCTCTCTGCCTTCACATGGTAATAGTGCCCCCCTTTTATCTCCACATGGTATTAGTGCCACCTCCCCTATTTTGCTTACACACAGTAATAGTGCCCTCTTTGTAGCTCCACATGGTAAGAGTGCCCAATTTTTACGTCTCTGAAATAATAGTGCCCCTTTTTAATTCCGCATGATAATAGTGTCCCCTTTGCAACTCCACACAATAAAAGAGCCCCCGCTGTGCCCCTGTATGGTAACAATGCAGAGTTTGTGCCTCCATGCAGTAATGGTGCCCACTCTGTTTCTGCACATGGTAATAGTGGCCCCTGTTTGGGTCCCCATACTATTCTCTCTCATGTCCTGCTCCGGACTTCTGGTAGGCCACAGGCATAATGCACAATGGTATTAATGACTGTGTTTTACTCCAAAATTCTGCAAAACAGTTTGGAAAATGAGCCAGGAATGGGGAGACAAATTCACCAAGCTGCTTACGCCAGTTTCTTTCCACCTGGCTAAGTTTCATTGGCAGGTCTCTGCCTGTTTGCCACATGTAAGGATTTGGAGCTTATATTGTTCTGACACTTTTCCTATCAAAATGACCAACACAAAGAGTGATGGAATCACAGGGTAAAAGAAAGTTCTACTTCCGCACTGCCCCGATAATCTGACCCCAATGTGCACAACAGCAAAAACCACATGCAAAGGGCGTATATGGCTGATAATTTCCTTTTCATTACCAACGGGGTGCTGCATCCAACAAAAGCATACAGAGTTCATAAAGGAAAAACGAGGAAAAAGATTGGAGCGCACTTACCCAGGTAAAATAGTCACCACTTTATTAGGACTTTGTACAAAAAGCAGGGAAGGGAGTGGATAAAAATCGGACGACGGCCGTTTCGTGCAGAGTGGCACTTCAACGGGACCCGTTGAAGTGCCACTCTGCACGAAACGGCCGTCGTCCGATCTTTATCCACTCCCTTCCCTGCTTTTTGTACAAAGTCCTAATAAAGTGGTGACTATTTTACCTGGGTAAGTGCGCTCCAATCTTTTTCCTTGTTTTTCCTTTACAAAGAGTGATGGATCCAACAACACTTAGTGGTTTGCATTATATATAGCAAAAACAAGACGTAAATGTGAACAGAGCCTTAGTGAAACACAATAACATACAGTACAAGTCTAATATATATTTTCCCTTACAGAGAACATGGCCAATGCACACGATGAAGATTTCTGGGAAGAAGAGAGCCTGCCTTATTTCCGTGAGATCATACTGCGCAGCGATGATAAGCCAATTGATCGGAAGATTTATGTGATGTACCACGGCACCACATTGAAGGCGGCCATTCAGATTGTTCAGAAAGGTTTCGTGAGATCTTCTGACGGCATGTTAGGGCCCGGTGTCTATGTCAGCAGAGATAAAGAGAAGGCCGCACGGTATCCTCTAGGGGACCAACGGGATCAGGTTATCCTGAAGCTGAGAGTGAATGTAGGTAGGGTGAAGATGATAGATTGCCAAGGCCATAAATTACAGAAAACCTGGCATGCAGAAGGGTATGACACTGCCTGGGTGCCTGCGTACTGTGGCATGGTAAAAAGCGGATTAGAAGAAGATTGTATTTGGGATCCAAAACGGATCAAAGTTGTAGGAATTGATAAATCCCCACCAAATATGTTGCAATATCTGAATCAGCTTCTTAAGAGTCATAAAAAGTGATCCCTCATTGCCAAAGTACACACACACAGCACATATACACTATGACTTTCAGGGTCTATGTACGGAATATCGCTATGCAGTCAATAAAAATTCTAAGTAAAAAAAAGAATTGTTTTCATTGTCTTTATTATAAACTAGCTGAAGAACCCGGCGTTGCCCGGCCAGAGTAACTAACTGTGGTTAGTTTTAACAAATTATAATGATTATATTGCACATAAAAACATTTCACATCATATACTCAACACTACAGATTTGCAACACAAATTAACTAAACGATTACCTAAGTATTGATAGTATTTTTTGTTTTCAACTCATTCATGAGCCTTTTAATAAACAACATTTTTGGATTTTCCTTCTGATGCAAAGTTGAATAGATTTTTCGCAGTTCCAACTCTTGAACAGGCCACATAAAGTTGACCATGAAAAGCATGGAGATTGCAAATCGATCCCTACTACTTTCAAGGACTGTACCTGAGCCTTGTTAATGGACATTGCAAATGTCAGTCGATAATTGGAAACTGGAGGCGTTTAAAATCAAAAAGCAAATCAGATGGAATGAGTGGAATTCTTGGAATGAAAAGGTCCTCTCCTTTGGCACATCCTGTTGCTGAGCTGCGTATGTAATCCTATCCTGTATGATACCGTCTGCTGAGCAATGTATCTAACTCTGTCCTGTGTGATACTGTCTGCTGAGATGTGTACCTAATCCTATCCTGTGTGATACTGTCTGCTGAGCTGTGTATCTAATCCTATCCTGTGTGATACTGTCTGCTGAGCCGTGTATCTAATCCTATCCTGTGTGACACTGTCTGCTGAGCCGTGTATCTAATGCTATCCTGTGTGATACTCTCTGCTGAGCCGTGTATCTAATTCTCTCCTGTGACATACAGTCTGCTGAGCCGTGTATCTAATCCTATCCTGTGTGACACTGTCTGCTGAGCCGTGTATCTAATCCTATCCTGTGTGATACTGTCTGCTGAGCTGTGTATCTAATCCTATCCTGTGTCATACTGTCTGCTGAGCCATGTATCTAATCCTATCCTGTGTCATACTGTCTGCTGAGCCATGTATCTAATCCTATCCTGTGTGATACTGTCTGCTGAGCTCTGTATCTAATCCTCTCCTGTGTGATACTCTCTGCTGAGTTGTGTATCTAATCCTATCTCGTGTGATACTGGGCTCCCCCTGTAGTCTGTGGCAGAGGGTGGTCTGTGTCGGCACGGTAATAAATTGTATTATTTCCAGCTTTACAGAAGGACGATGACACCATAGAAATGATAAGAATAATAATAGGCCTCAGTTACCACAACTGTCTACAAGGAAAAAAGTTGCTCATAGCAACCAATCACAGCTCAGCTTCTTATAAACAGCTCTGGTGAAATGAAAGATGCTTAGTGATTGGTTGCTATGTTGTGTGGGAGTGGCTGATGCACACGCATGCTTAGTGATTGGTTGCCGATACATACACACTCACGCACGCACGCACGCACACATACATACATTCATTTTTATATATATACAGTATACAGTGCAGGCAAAAAAAATGTTTACACATCATAATTTTACTTTTTAAAAGTGTGCACAATGGGGGAGATAATAAAAAACTGTCTAATATTAAAGCTGGCTTTGTTGCAAATATCAACCAATCAACGCTCAGTTTTCACTTCTCTGGTTAAGCGAAAGCTGCACTCTGATTGGTTGTTATGTGCAGCCCAGCCAATTTTGCTATTAGGCAGTCTTTTATTATCTCCCTCAGTTTTTTATTATCTCCCACAATGGGTCGAAAGAAGCTTAAAATGGAAGAGAAATCCCGTGCCTTGACTCTGCTCGAGAAGGGGGATTCGGTGATTGCTGTAGCTAGAGATCTGGGAGTGTCAAGAGAAGCAATTTATCAACTGAAGCGGTCGGCGGCATCATTGCCTCCTGGGATGGTACCGCAGAGGAAGTCAGGCTCTGGCGCACCTAAGAAGACTTCACCTAGGACTGATAAGCTTCTGAAGAAGCGTGAAGTGATGTCACATCCTTCTATAAGTACCCTATGCTCCTCCAGAACATCGCAACTAGGACAATTCGTCACCGCCTGCAGAAGGACCTGGGTCTACCAAGTTGCCGTGCCGCGGAGAAGCCCCTGCTCACAGCAGCAATGAAGATGAAAAGGCTTGTAAGAAATATCAAGATTGGACATCTGAAGAGTGGAAGAAAGTGATGTTTAGTGATGAGAGCACTTTCAGGATGGTCAGGGGAGGCTCAAAGGTTGTGCGTCGTTCAAGTACCGTGTCACGGTGTGACCCAAAATATACAGGACTAAAGGAGGTGCTGAAGACACTGTGGGTAAACATGGACTCCACATACTTAGCCAGCCTTGCTGAATCCATGCCTAAACGACTGCAGATGGTGATAAAATGTAAGGGTGACGTGACAAAATACTAATTGTAATAAAATATCCACAATAAAACACTTGAATCCACTTCAATATTAAGATTTTGTGGTTTCATTGAACTTGTAAAGATTTTTTTTGCCGGCACTGTATATAGATAAGATTGTTACCCTTAAAGGGGCTATAGACTATTTTGAAAATTAATCACCATAGAAGGGAAAAAAGTGAAAAAGTGCTCGGTCGCAAAATGGAAGAGGGGAGTGGGTTTCGAACTGGTTAAACAGATCCAGTGCTGGGTGAGATATGTTGGTGGACTTTGGATGCCACCATGTGAGCAGCCTGTGTCTGAGAACAAAGTACATGTGATGAGGAGATTCGCTCTGGGCTGGGTGTGAATGGCTAATGCAGCCGTGACTCATTCTGACTGAAAGCGAAAGTAAAGGCTTCTCTTCTCCCTCGGCTCCGTGAAGAAGGCGACCACGTAAGTCTAGTGAGGATTTTCCTGTAAGCAAATGGGGGCGGGAGCGCGTGAACATACAAGAACTACAACTCCCAGAATTGACGCTTTATATACGGTAATGTATTCTTTTTTCTGTGTCAGAACTTCCCAGTGACGGAACATGGTTTTACTTCAGAAGTCGCGCTGGTAAGGGGTTACGCGTTTCTGGGCTGAGAATACGCCCCTAGACCTGTAAATCTCGCCATGACAGACGGTTCCTTTCGGTTAACATCTAGACCTCGTTTATCAAAGCTGGACAACTGCCTTTGTTGCCCATAGCAACCAATCACAACGCGGCTTTCACATTTTCAAAGCGGTGTAGCTCATTCGCACACCCTGGCGATGGCGTACTATTACGTCAGGGTGTGTGTATGGGATCCGCTGAGTTTGCTTCATATCGGACCGACCCCAGCAGTGATCACAGCTGAGCTCAACCATTTATGTGCTGCTGTTAATCACTGATAAGCGGTGGGGTTCCCAATGCTTCTGGGTTGCCATGGCAGCCAGGGATCTAATGAAGGGCCTAGGTCACTGCCATCTTAGTCCTCCTATGAAGTCTGTGATTTTCACCATGTTCTGCAATCACAGGTTCAAGGCTAAAAAAAAAAATAAAGTGCAAATCAGTTATTACGTGTGTTTCAAAATATTTCAGAAAAAAATATATAAAAAGCTGACATCAACGCTACCGACGATCGCTGCTGTTAACCTCTTAAATGCTGCTGTCAATTACTGTCAAAAACTTTAAGGTCTGAACTGGGATACAGACTGGTGTACATGCAACCTGTAAACGCACGTTCACACTGGACACTGAAAAAAACAAAAACAAAGACAGGAACATAATGATTAAATAGCCTGCAGTAAATAAATAATAATCTTTATTTTTTTATAATAATCTTTATTTTTTTTATATAGCGCTAACATATTCCGCAGCGCTTTACAGACACTGTCCCCGATGGGGCTCACAATCTAAATTCCCTATCAGTATGTCTTTGGAATGTGGGAGGAAACCAGAGAACCCGGAGGAAACCCACAGAGAACATCTCTGCAGATGTTGTCCTTGGTGGGATTTGTGTTATGACCCCAATGGCGAGGGTCTCAGAGGAACGTGGAAGTCTGCAAGATACAAAAATCCAGCTCATAGGGCAGTGGTAACTGGGTTGACCATATATCTACTCCTAACGCCAACACTAGAAGTAGCCGGGGGTCATACCTACGTTGATCCTAGATGACTCGCGCCAGCCGGAGAATCTAACTACCCCTAGTAGAGGAAAACAAAGACCTCTCTTGCCTCCAGAGAAAGGGACCCCAAAGCAGGATAGAAGCCCCCCACAAATAATAACGGTGAGGTAAGAGGAAATGACAAACACAGAAATGAACCAGGTTTAGCACAGAGAGGCCCGCTAACTAATAGCAGAATATAGAAAGGTAACTTATATGGTCAACAAAAAACCCTATCAAAAATCCACACTGGAAATTCAAGAACCCCCGAACCGTCTAACGGTCCGGGGGGAGAACACCAGCGCCCTAGAGCTTCCAGCAAAAGTCAGGATACAGATTAGGAACAAGCTGGACAAAAATACAAAACCAAAAACAAATAGCAAAAAGCAAAGTAAATGACTTAGCTGAATAGCCGGACCAGGATCAGTAGACAAGAGCACAGCAGATTAGCTCTGATAACTACGTTGCCAGGCATAGAACTGAGTGTCCAGGGAGCTTATAAAGCAACGCCCCTAACTAACGACCCAGGTGCGGATAAAAGGAAAGACAGAAAAACCAGAGTCAAAAAACTAGTAACCACTAGAGGGAGCCAAAAAGCAAATTCACAACAGTACCCCCCCCCTTAGTGAGGGGTCACCGAACCCTCACCACGACCACCAGGGCGATCAGGATGAGCGGCATGAAAGGCACGAACTAAATCGGCCGCATGAACATCAGAGGCGACCACCCAGGAATTATCCTCCTGACCATAGCCCTTCCACTTGACCAGGTACTGAAGTCTTCGCCTGGAGAGGCGAGAATCCAAGATCTTCTCCACCACGTACTCCAACTTGCCCTCAACCAACACCGGAGCAGGAGGCTCAGCAGAAGGAACTACAGGCACAACGTACCGCCGCAACAAGGACCTATGAAATACATTGTGAATAGCAAACGACACAGGAAGATCCAGACGAAAAGATACAGGATTAAGGATTTCCAATATCTTGTAAGGACCAATAAAACGAGGTTTAAATTTGGGAGAGGAGACCTTCATAGGAACAAAGCAGGAAGAAAGCCATACCAAATCCCCAACGCGTAGTCGGGGACCCACACCGCGGCGGCGGTTGGCAAAGCGCTGAGCCCTCTCCTGTGACAACTTCAAGTTGTCCACCACATGATTCCAGATCCGCTGCAACCTATCCACCACAGAATCCACCCCAGGACAGTCAGAAGACTCCACATGACCTGAAGAAAAGCGAGGATGGAAACCAGAGTTGCAGAAAAAAGGCGAAACCAAGGTGGCGGAACTAGCCCGATTATTAAGGGCAAACTCAGCCAACGGCAAGAATGTCACCCAATCGTCCTGATCAGCAGAGACAAAACACCTCAAATAAGCCTCCAAAGTCTGATTGGTTCGCTCCGTCTGTCCATTAGTCTGAGGATGGAAAGCAGACGAAAACGACAAATCAATGCCCATCCTACTACAAAAGGATCGCCAGAACCTGGAAACGAACTGGGATCCTCTATCTGACACAATATTCTCAGGGATGCCGTGCAAACGAACCACGTTCTGGAAAAACACAGGAACCAGATCGGAAGAGGAAGGCAGCTTAGGCAAAGGAACCAAATGGACCATCTTGGAGAAGCGATCACATATCACCCAGATAACAGACATGCCCTGAGATAGCGGAAGATCAGAAATGAAATCCATGGAGATATGTGTCCAAGGTCTCTTCGGGACAGGCAAGGGCAAGAGCAACCCGCTGGCACGAGAACAGCAAGGCTTAGCTCTAGCACAAGTCCCACAGGACTGCACAAATGACCGCACATCCCTTGACAAAGAAGGCCACCAAAAGGACCTGGCCACCAGATCTCTGGTGCCAAAAATTCCCGGGTGACCTGCCAACACCGAGGAATGAACCTCGGAAATGACTCTGCTGGTCCACTTATCCGGAACAAACAGTCTGTCAGGTGGACAAGACTCAGGCCTATCAGCTTGAAATCTCTGCAACACACGTCGCAGATCCGGAGAAATAGCTGATAAGATAACTCCATCCTTAAGAATACCAACAGGATCAGCGACTCCAGGAGCATCAGGCACAAAGCTCCTAGAAAGAGCATCGGCCTTCACATTCTTTGAACCTGGTAAATACGAGACAACAAAATCAAAGCGGGAGAAAAACAATGACCAGCGGGCCTGTCTCGGATTAAGGCGTTTAGCAGACTCGAGATACATCAGATTTTTGTGATCAGTCAAGACCACCACACGATGCTTAGCACCCTCGAGCCAATGACGCCACTCCTCAAATGCCCACTTCATGGCCAACAACTCCCGATTGCCCACATCATAATTTCGCTCGGCAGGCGAAAACTTCCTAGAGAAAAAGGCACAAGGTTTCATAACAGAGCAACCAGGGCCTCTCTGCGACAAAACGGCCCCTGCTCCAATCTCCGAAGCATCCACCTCAACCTGAAAGGGAAGTGAGACATCGGGCTGGCACAAAACAGGCGCCGAAGTAAACCGGCGTTTCAACTCCTGGAAAGCCTCCACGGCAGCAGGAGCCCAGTTAGCTACATCGGAGCCCTTCTTGGTCATATCCGTCAAAGGTTTCACAATGCTAGAAAAATTAGCGATAAAACGACGGTAGAAGTTAGCGAAACCCAAGAACTTCTGAAGACTCTTAACTGACGAGGGCTGAGTCCAATCAAGAATAGCTCGGACCTTGACCGGGTCCATCTCCACAGCAGAAGGGGAAAAAATAAACCCCAAAAAGGGAACCTTCTGTACACCAAAGAGACACTTTGAGCCTTTGACAAACAAAGAATTTTCACGCAAAATTTTAAAGACCAACCTGACCTGCTCCACATGCGAGTCCCAATCATCAGAAAAAAACAAAATATCATCCAGATAAACGATCAAAAATTTATCCAGATACTTCCGGAAAATGTCATGCATAAAGGACTGAAAAACTGAAGGCGCATTGGAGAGCCCAAAAGGCATCACCAAGTACTCAAAATGACCTTCGGGCGTATTGAATGCGGTTTTCCATTCATCACCTTGCTTAATGCGCACAAGGTTGTACGCACCACGAAGGTCTATCTTGGTGAACCACTTGGCACCTTTAATTCGGGCAAACAAGTCAGACAACAGCGGCAGAGGATACTGAAATTTGACAGTGATCTTATTTAAAAGCCGATAATCAATACAAGGCCTCAAAGATCCGTCCTTTTTAGCCACAAAAAAGAATCCTGCACCAAGAGGGGAAGAAGACGGACGAATATGTCCTTTCTCCAAAGACTCCTTGATATACGAACGCATAGCGGTATGTTCAGGTACCGACAGATTAAAGAGTCTTCCCTTAGGAAATTTACTGCCTGGAATCAAATCTATAGCACAGTCACAGTCCCTATGAGGAGGCAATGCACTGGACCTGGACTCGCTAAAGACATCCTGATAATCAGACAAATACTCCGGAACTTCCGAAGGCGTAGAAGAAGCAATAGACACAGGCAGGGTATCCCCATGAATACCACGACAGCCCCAACTAGAAACTGACATAGCCTTCCAGTCCAGGACGGGATTATGGGTCTGAAACCATGGCAGCCCTAAAACAACCAAATCATGCATTTTATGTAAAACAAGAAAACGTATCACCTCGCGGTGTTCAGGAGTCATGCACATGGTAACCTGTGTCCAATACTGCGGTTTATTTGCTGCCAATGGCGTAGCATCAATACCCCTAAGAGGAATAGGATTTTCTAATGGTTCAAGAGTAAAACCACAGCGCTTAGCAAATGACAGATCCATAAGACTCAGGGCAGCACCTGAATCTACAAACGCCATGACAGGATAAGACGACAGTGAGCAAATCAAAGTTACAGACAGAATAAATTTAGGTTGCAAATTTCCAGCGGTGACCGGACCAACAACCTTAGCTATACGTTTAGAGCATGCTGAGATAACATGTGTAGAATCACCACAGTAGTAGCACAAGCCATTCCGGCGTCTATGAATTTTCCGCTCATTTCTGGTCAGGATTCTATCACATTGCATTAAATCAGGTGTCTGTTCAGACAACACCATGAGGGAATTTGCGGTTTTTCTATCACATTGCACCGAATTAGGTGTCTGTTCAGACAACACCATGAGGGAATTTGCGGCCTTGCGCTCCCGCAATCGCCGGTCAATTTGAATAGCCAGTGCCATAGCATCATTCAGACCTGTGGGAATGGGAAAACCCACCATAACATCTTTAATGGCATCAGAAAGACCATTTCTAAAATTAGCGGCCAGTGCACACTCGTTCCAATGTGTCAGCACGGACCATTTCCGAAATTTTTGGCAATACACTTCAGCCTCGTCCTGCCCCTGAGACATAGCCAGCAGGGCCTTTTCTGCCTGAATCTCAAGATTGGGTTCCTCATAAAGTAAACCGAGCGCCAGAAAAAACGCATCAATATCAGCCAATGCCGGATCTCCTGGCGCCAGCGAAAAAGCCCAATCTTGAGGGTCACCCCGTAAGAACGAAATAACAATTTTTACTTGCTGAGCGGAGTCTCCAGATGAACAGGGTCTCAGGGACAAAAACAATTTACAATTATTCTTGAAATTCCTAAACTTAAACCTGTCTCCGGAAAACAGTTCAGGAATCGGTATCTTAGGTTCTGACCCAGAACTTCTGATAACATAATCTTGTATGCCCTGCACACGAGTAGCCAGCTGGTCCACACTTGTAATCAAGGTCTGGACATTCATGTCTGCAGCAAGCATAAGCCACTCTGAGGTAAAGGGGATGAAGAAAAAAAAAATGAGAGAGGAGAAAAAAAAACTCAGAATCTTCTTTCTTATAATCCCTCTTTTGCAATGCATTAAACATTTAATATAGGCCTGGCAAACTGTTATGACCCCAATGGCGAGGGTCTCAGAGGAACGTGGAAGTCTGCAAGATACAAAAATCCAGCTCATAGGGCAGTGGTAACTGGGTTGACCATATATCTACTCCTAACGCCAACACTAGAAGTAGCCGGGGGTCATACCTACGTTGATCCTAGATGACTCGCGCCAGCCGGAGAATCTAACTACCCCTAGTAGAGGAAAACAAAGACCTCTCTTGCCTCCAGAGAAAGGGACCCCAAAGCAGGATAGAAGCCCCCCACAAATAATAACGGTGAGGTAAGAGGAAATGACAAACACAGAAATGAACCAGGTTTAGCACAGAGAGGCCCGCTAACTAATAGCAGAATATAGAAAGGTAACTTATATGGTCAACAAAAAACCCTATCAAAAATCCACACTGGAAATTCAAGAACCCCCGAACCGTCTAACGGTCCGGGGGGAGAACACCAGCGCCCTAGAGCTTCCAGCAAAAGTCAGGATACAGATTAGGAACAAGCTGGACAAAAATACAAAACCAAAAACAAATAGCAAAAAGCAAAGTAAATGACTTAGCTGAATAGCCGGACCAGGATCAGTAGACAAGAGCACAGCAGATTAGCTCTGATAACTACGTTGCCAGGCATAGAACTGAGTGTCCAGGGAGCTTATAAAGCAACGCCCCTAACTAACGACCCAGGTGCGGATAAAAGGAAAGACAGAAAAACCAGAGTCAAAAAACTAGTAACCACTAGAGGGAGCCAAAAAGCAAATTCACAACAGATTTGAACCCAGGACTACCAGCGCTGCAGTGCTAACCACTACGTCACCATGCTGCCCAAATGAATAGCATAGTGCATGAAAATAATACACGGTACTTAGTTAACATGTTTTTGTATTTTAAAAAAAATGTGAAAGCCATCCCACCACTTCACGGTGACCACAATTGGGACAGTCCTATCTCTAATATTAAAAACCTTACCGTTTGTCAAGCGACGTGCATGTGCATAACGGCTGAGAAGGACTGGGCCCAACTAGTGGACACACAAACATGGAAGACCACATCAATATAATGTCCGGCTCAGAAAAAAGGCAGACCACAACTTTAAAACGACTAAGTTAGGACTGTCCCAGTTATGGTCACCATGAAGTGTGTTTCAGTCTATTTACACCACGTGCATATATGTCTGAGCTGGACATTATATTGATGTGGTCTCCCATGGCTGTGTGTCTACTGGCTGGGTCCAGTCCTTCTCAGCCCTTATCTACATGCATGTCACTTGACAAATGGTAAGGTTTTTAACCCCTTAACTCCCGAAGCTTTTTTTTGGTTTTGCATTTTCGTTTTTCGCTCCCCTCCTTCCCAGAGCCATAACTTTTTTTTATTTTCCCATCAATATGGCCACGTGATGGGCTTATTTTCTGCAGGACGACATGTACTTTTGAATAACACCATTGATTTTACTACGTCGTGTACTAGAAAATGGGAAAAAAATTCCAAGTGCAGTGAAATTGCAAAAAAAAGTGCAATCCCACACGTATTTTTTGTTTGGCTTTTTTGCTAAGCTCACCAAATGCTAAAACTGAGCTGCCATTATGATTCTCCAGGTCATTACGAGTTCATAGACACCAAACGTGTCTAGGTTCATTTTTATCTAAGTGGTGAAAAAAAGATCCAAACTTTGGTAAAAAAAAAAAAAAGGGCAATTTTCCGATACCCGTAGCGTCTCCAATTTTCATGATCTGGGGTCGGGTGAGGGCTTACGTTTTTATTTATACCATTTCGGTGCAGATATGATCTTTTGATCGCCCATTATTGAATTTTAATGTAATGACACGGCAACTAAAAAAAACGTAATTCTGGCATTTTGACTTTTTTTTTTATCGCTACACCATTTAACGATCAGGTTAATCCTTTTTTTTATTGATAGATTGGGCGATTCTGAATGCGGCGATACCAAATATGTGTAGGTTTGATTTTTGAATGGGGCAAAGGGGGGGGGTGATTTGTACTCTTATATTTTTTCATATTTTTTTTTCATATTTTTAAAAACATTTTTTTTTAACTTTTGGCATGCTTCAAGTAGCTGCCACAACTTGATCGGCTCTGCTACATAGAGGCAATGGTCAGATCACCTCTATATAGCAGATTTACTGACTTGCTATGAGCGTCAGCCACTGGGTGGCGCACACAGCAATCTAGCACTTACAACCATTTGGCTCTCAAGGAGACCTCAGGTTGTCATGCTGATGCACAGATGACCCCCGATCATGTGACGGGGGTTACCGGTGTGCGCATTGCTGGCCGGAAGCGCTTGTTAAATGCTGCTGTCAGAGTTTGACAGCAGGATTTAACTAGTTAATAGGCACGGGTGGATCGTGAATCCACCCACGCCTATTCCGGGCACATGTCATCTGTTCAAAACAGTTGACATGTCCCAGCTTTGAGGTGGGCTCACCGCCGGAGCCCACCTCAAAGCGGGGGATACTTCCATCGGCGTAATAGTATGTCCGATGGCAGTAAGGGGTTAATATTAGAGTTATGACTGTCCCAATTACGGTCACCGTGAAGTGGTGGGATGGTTTTTGAAATTTTTTTCAACAAAAAACATGCTAAGTATTGTATATTATTTTCATGCACTATTTACTGCAGGGTATTCAATTTTGTGTCTTTGTTATTTCTTTCAGTTACTGATAGCAGCATTTAAGCCATTCTATTTGGCTAGGCCCATAGGCCAAACCAGCAAGATGTAATTGTGGCAAGCTGATGGGGTTGTCATGATAGCAGGGGGCCTGCTGAAGACCCCCATGCCTGTCATGTTAATTCTTCTTTGACATACAATCATAGGATGGGCGTCACAGGAGACGGGCTGATCATGTCAAGGGTTATCTTTGCTCTGCCTCATTCTGGGTTCAAGTTTGCTATTTAGCTCTGCTGTATCCTGCAGGCAGTGTCAGTTATATTTTTGGCTTTCGGCGTGAGTATCTGACTCTGGAAGTACCCTGATTGGTCCTGCTGCTCTTTCTGAGCTTGTCAGTGTCTATACCTCCTTCCCTGCCCATCCTGTCTTAGTGTTTCCTTATCGCTTTTGGATTTCCCAGTATTTGACTCGGCTTTGACTCTGACTTGACTTTACCTCTGGTCCCTGGTACTTCTGCCTTTTGTCTGGTATTGACCCTTTGTCTCTCCACTGACTCTGTGCTTGTTTTTTCCCTTTGTACTGAGTGACGGTCTAGGTTTTGACTCGGCTTGTTTGACTATTCTGCTGCCACCTGGTGGTAGCTTCGCTGCAGCACCGCAGGTCTGCCCTTGAAGACTTGTTACTATCCTTCCACTATATTGCCATCTAGTGGTAGTTGCAGTTACCTGCACAGCTAGCTGCAGCAGGACATATATAGTATAAACGATCTAATGATTTCAGGTTCAAGACCCCTAAAGGGACTAAAAAAAATTTGAAAAATTTAAAAAAGTTTTTACAAATAAAAAAAGAGTAAAAACATAAAAAGCCATAAAAATTGAAATCAGCTGCCTTGTTCCCAATTAAAAATAAAGGTAAAAAAAATAATAAAATGAATTAAAAAATATTACCTTACATTTAGTATCGCAACGTCTGATCTATCAAAATATAAAATTGTTTAATCCGTACGATAAATGTCGTAAAAAAAACACATTTTTGTTGCTGCACCTCCTACAAAAAAATGGTATACAGAATTAATCAAAACATAGAATGGTACAAATAGAAACATCAGCTCGCAACGCCAAAAACAGGTCTATTGATGGAAAATAAAAAAATGTTGAATTATGGAGGCAGAAACCAAAGCTACTAAAATAGTTAAAAAATATATATACTGTATATAAAAATTTGCAATCACCGCAACAGTTCTGGCTTGGAGAATCATCCCGCAAGCTCATTTTTACTGCTAATTTAGTGCCTTAGGGTATGTGCACACGTCCGGAATGCATGCAGAATTTTCGCGTTTTTTTTTTTGTGGATTTTATGCGGATTTTTTTTGTGTTTTTTTCCCAGACACTCCAAATTCCATAATATAATGGGA